>NC_134710.1:155067531-155430031 GCF_043290135.1 Rhipicephalus microplus
TTGTGATCAAGTATATAGATAGAAAATTTAGTGCCTCATCATGATGCTTTCGAAGACTCCAAATATTGCAGTAAATGAATAAAAATAGGGGGGGTTTGTCATGCAGCAATGCTTTCATTTTATCACATGAGAACATGCCTTTGTTCATGATTGGAATTTGAATGAATGATGCACAGACGCACTAATTATGCAAATATTGCCAGATTGGTTATGCTGGATATGCGATAAATACGACTATTTTCAGTCTTTCTGGCTTCGATGACACTATTTTCACTCCAGAGGAATCGCCACCCTTTGGTCTTTTTTCAAGTCGAGAGCTTGCACGTAAAGACATTTATTTTCTGGCATGAGGTGATCATTAGCAAAAAAAGGTCAGTCATTGTTTCCCGAAACACCAATAGCAGAAGTAGTGAGTTTAGCTTCCGAGCCTTACTAATGAATTCCACTCGCTTCGATCTCAAGCAGAAGCACGGGATGATATTCCTTTTAAGTTTGTTGTGAGCAGTGCACTGAAAAGGAATAATTTGGTGGTACCTTCTTGAGCACTTTTTAATATAATAGCATTAAGGAGCTCGTGTAGCAAAAAGTTTGGTGCCTTTAGTCAGTTTGTAAATAAAAAAGCCCGATGACTGCAAAGAATAAAAACAGGTTGAACAATGCTTGCATTGACATCAAATTTCTCAGGGCAGCTCCTGTAAACAAGGTAATGTAAAGAAAGTTGGATAAATTTAAGTCGGCGGGGGAATCAAACACCGGCCTTCCAGTCTCAAGATGAGTATGGCTCCCAAATGTCATAACGGCTCAGTTGTTCAAGCTAAATAAACAGAGACTTAGTGAGCATGCATGCGCTTTAAAGTTTTTTTTTTCTCCAGTGCTGCTATCATTACTACTACATATTGGTGGCCTCCACAAGCAGTGTAAGCCTTTGTGTTAGGGCATGTTGTATCAAAATGGTGCCATCCTCTCATATTTCAAGTCGATATCAGTGAGGCCCGATAACATTATCGTGTCCCACATTGAAGGTCAAACTTTACTATCCTTCAACTCTTATATGTTGCTTTTGTGTTTCTATTCATCAAATACTTTAGTTTACTGCAGTGTACACTGCGCCCAACTTGGCAAAAAAGTCGAACAGCTTTTTGTTGTGCTCATTTAAAAAAGTTAATTTTAAAGACTTTTATCATTGAGATTTCTTATGAAATTGTGCTCAGTCATTCTTATTTTGGATGTCATTAATGAAAAACAGCTGGGAGGATGTAGTTGCAGTTATACAAAATTATGTGTTTCTGCATCTTGCTTGATTATTTATACAGTCGAATCTCAATAATTCGAACTCGAAGGGGCCCAAAAATTTGTTCGAAATTAAAAGAAGTTCGAATTAATGAAAGTTAAATAAACGGAGGGCTCTCTATGCAGTGGCGCATGTGCATTGAGCTAACACACGAGGGGGAAGTTTCAGAAGACTTACATTTATTCACAAATCATAGGACATCCTTATTAATTGAAGTAATCGGTGATGTGCTTCTGCACACGTCTGCCTTCCAGCGAGTCAATTAATTTCCCACGCAGCTTTCAAAGCATTTCTATTTCGGCTTCAGCATTCTCCTGGCAAGAGAAGTCGCGCCCAGAAATGTCCAGCGCCGACCTTTTCTAAAGACGATGACAACAACTGCTTAGCGGAGCCTCTCTGCTACGCAGCGGCAGCATTGCCAGCACGTGACAAGAAGGGAGGAGCGTCTCCACGCGGAGAGAAGCAGATCGGCATTTGAGAGAAAACCAACACTCCATGGCAGCTTTTTTTTTTTTTTTTTGCTCTCTTTGCGCGCATCGTTGAAAGAAGAAAGGTCACGTGGCAGGGATGGAAAAGGGGAAGCCTGGCACCGGTGTGTGAGAGACACATACTCCCCCCCCCCTCAAGGCGCAGAGCCGTCCTCCCGCATGGGCCAGGGCTGCAGAAGATAGTGTCTTTTTTCCTATCCTTCAACCGCACATTCATTCAACCCAGCAACAGCTTTGTTTTTTTTTCCTCTCTCTCTTCGCGCACTGCGTTGGAAGGAGAAGGGTCTTTACGTGGCAGGGTGGTGGTGGTAGTGGTTAGAAGAGAAAAAAGGCGCCTAATTTCTGCAGCCCGGTAGGGAGCACGGCGCAGTGCCTGCCACGTGGTAGGGACAGAAACGAGGAGAAGAGTGACAAGGGCGCGTCGCAGATCGGCATTTGAGAAATGGCAAACATTCCACTGCAGCCTTTTCTTTCCTTTTCATTTCCTCCGCGCGCAACGTTGAGGTGTTGCAGGTGCCGCCGCGGGATTGGGTGGGGTGCTGAGAGCATTTTACGAGTGCGGTATGTTTGAATTAATCATCGCAAGTGCTTGCGCGTTCAAATTACCGGCCGTTTTTGCCCATTGGAATACGCATAGCTTTGACGAGACCTCATCGTGAGTTCGAATTAACCGGAAGTTCGAATTAAGCGTGTTTGAATTAATGAGATTCGACTGTACGTTATGTATGCGCAGCGTCAAAACAAAAATGGAAAATGTGACCATCAGAGCAAAGATACCTCAATTTAGGCTGTTGCCCTGCTGTCATGTAATTTTGAACCAAAGCTCTCATTCCTGTGAGGTGTGACAGTAATGTCTGCATTGATCGCGTTGATTGAAGATGTTTTGCATTGATTGGACTGAGTGTAGAGCAAGTCGATTGAATATGTGTCATGCCACTTGCCAGAATCTGAGATTTTGACAGGAATTTGCTGTCATGAAAACAGATCAGTGGCTTCTTATTACTTATTACCACTGTTTATTGGACCTGCATTCCTTTTGGCTTTATGTGTGACGTACAGCTACTGTATATAGACTACTTCGCCGGCATGGTATCAAATTTTGGTAACCAGATCTTGATTTTATGAAAGTTTGTTTTTAATAATAGTACTGAAATTGGTATCTTTTTTATTTCTGCTTAATATTAAAACATGTTTGTGACCCATTATATGTGAAAAAAATTTGACCTTATGCTGTGCATAAACGTTGATATTTCAGTTCAGTGAAGTTTGATATAACAAAGCAAATTTCCTCCGTTACCAACTTTATTTTATCAAGGTTTAACTGTATTAGTGGTTTGCCTGATTACTTTATGGCCTAGGATTTGGAATAATGCCTCTTTGTGTGACAAGCCTACCTTAGCTTAGCTGCACATTTCCCTCAAAGACAGCACTGTATTCTATTGGAAAGTACTCTTATAAATGTTAACAAAGGGGCCCCCTTAGTGGCTGCTTCTACATTTATTTGGTGCATGAAAGGTGTAGAAAAAGCAAGAAATGTTACAGAAAACATTTTGTCCCTGATGGTGTACTGTTACCAACTTCAAATGTTGTTTGGTTTGTTGTTCAAATATTTTAGTGACTTCTTTGAATTATCAGAGAGTTTAGCATTGTATACCTATGTCTTGAGTTCCTTGGGTTCATTGGATTTGCATAAGCACCACAGATGTTTTGGAATGAGGGTTGCCCTCTGTTAATCCTAACACAATACAGTGGCACTGGGACGTTCTCAAAGCCAATAGATAAGAGCTACAGAGGTGGCTTGGTTATGCATGCCATTCTTAAAAATAGAATTTGTAATCACATTACGTGCGCTCAGTGGCAACAACCTAAGACAATTCCGTATGCAAAACTTTGGGTGCTCTATTTCAAATGTGCTTGTTATTTGGACATTAAAGTGAGTGTCAAAATAGTGTAAACATAGCATGTGCATGTGTGTATGTGTGCTTGCATGCACATGCATATTTTTCTCTCTCTCATTAAGACCTTCACACAAGTTTGAAGGTGTGAAAAGAATTTTGCCTATGTTCCACTTTTTCGTGAATTCCTAAATTTTGTATGACTTCTTTTGTACACTTTGAAACTTTTGAGGACTTCACTGAAACATTTTACTCGTGTTCGTTTTGAAAAACAGCATTAAGGGGAAGGTGAAAACTTGTGATGAAAAAATTCGTAAGCACCCCAAGCAGATATTTTGGCAAGTGGACTTGTCTTTCTCAAGGCCTTGAAGAAGAAAAGTCCACTTGCCAAAGCATCAACTTGAGCCCACAACTGCTGTTTACAGATTTTTTCATAGTACCTTATATGTACAGTACTCACAGATTCAAATGCAACAGACAGACAAAAAACTTTAATGAAGTCCTGAGGGACTAGCTGGGAATAACCCGCCGGGGTCCTCGGCTTGCTGCAGGCTGCTTCCATGTAGGAATCGGGAGGCCATGCCTCTCCACTCTTTCACAGCCCTCTGGACGGCCGTTCACTGTATCTAGAGTACGGTACTTACGATGTCCTCTTTCCAGTCCTGTTCGCCGGCGTGTGACATATCCTATAACGCAGGACTATAATGAACTAGAATATACTCTAGTGGTGCGACTGGCCAGGCTCCAGCGTCTCCTTTCACGCGGATGCTGCCAGGTGGCGCCACTGCTACTTTCCATGTCAGCTTCGGCTGCGTTGTCGGGCTATCGCGGACGCCTGCAGAGCTATGGATGTGGTTACTTCCAACACGCATTTCATTCCTCGTTCATGACCGTAAAATTACTAGGTTACTTACTGTGAGGATAACCTGGCAAAAGTGTTGGCACGCCATCAGGAACCAGTGATGATTTTCCCCGGGGAACGCGCTATTCACTGCTATTTATCACGTACACATAATCATGCAGGATATATCTTGGCTGGAAATGATGTTCACACACCACTGAAATTTTAGTCAGAGGCTTGTCCGCCCTCCAGAAGTTACACTCCCACTTTGTGCGGGTGTCATCGTCCTTGAAAGATGCAAACGACAGCGCTTTCGAAGCGCAGAGTAGCCGCTTCGGCAATCCAGAGCGAAGCAATCAGAATCCGCTCTCCGCTTCGGCATGTCCCGAGCTACATGTTTGTTGGAGCGGGATACCTCACAAAGTGTCAACTCCACCACAGTCCTTGTGAGAAAATGCAGCAGCAGAGTGCACCCGCACACATGCAGTAGAGCAGCTTGTTAGAACTGGCAATTCAATAATCCGGCCTGCAAAAGACGCTCATCGTCCCGCAAAAACGCTGTACGCGTCATGCAAGAACACTGGTTGAGAAGCGCGCGTACTGACCGGGGGAATAAAAAAGCGCGTCTCGTGTACGCCAGAATCTCCCTCTGGCTGTCACTGGCCCTCTCGTCTATATCACCCGGACTAAAGATTTTTTCGAACGCCTGTGACTGACAAGAAAGGGACAACATTATGCTTCTCTTTTCTGGTATTGGTCTTAACGTACTTTGAAATGCACGCATGGGTGAAAGTGACATGGAATAACATGGTACTAGATGCAACACAATACACAAAATGAATGAAAAGCAGCATATTAACTTTTTCATGTTTCGTTGGCCTGACACTATCCCTTAGGATAGCCCTTATCTATGCTTCCACACGCCTTGGTCAGTCGAAAATCCAAATACGTACACTCGCGGCCCAGATTCATGGTTTCCACAGAAATGTGAGCACAACACTTCCTTGGCATTGCAGCTGCTTGCAGTGTGGTCACTCACCAACGAAGAGGAGCACTAACACAAGCAGCACACATCACAACTCCGGAGAGCCCGACGGTACAGAGAACGTTGCAGCATTCTTCTTTCTCGTGCTGCTTAAAATGGCAAACTCAGCATGGAATGCCCGCTAGCTTGTGAAGAGTTCGATAAAAGTCCAGCGTCGAAGCGCAGTAATGCTGCAGGGGCTAAAACACCGATACAAACGCGCCACCGATACAAACGCGCCGGCGTCGGTTGCGTTGTGTGCCATCACAGGGCACAATGCAACCAGCGCCGTCGCCCAGTTGACGTATGCGGTAGAGCTTCCAGGCCTTGACGAAGTTTTTATAGTTGGCGTTGTCTCAACGTGCCAAACTCACACACATACTGACGCACACGCACTAAGTAACTCCCGCGCTTCCCGTGTTACCCAGAGAACACTCTTAGGGCGCGCGCTCGCCTTGCACTAATGACATGAAAAGGCACAGTGGTGCCGTGAGAAATCCTAGCGGCCATACGTGCGATTTTGGACCACCGAGACAGCAGCCGCAGCCTGCCAGTCGTGCCACTAGAGTACATTCTAGTTCACTATACACAGGACACTGCCAGAGCATATGTGCTAGAGTACTAAACACCCCTCCACAGTCCGGGCTCTGTGAATCAATATCTCAGTTAATTCAGCTTAGGAAGCCTTTAGAGGGATATGACCTTATTTGTAGCATCTTATACAACATGAAACTTTTTTACTATTATGACGGGTATATGCAATTACCCTAGATAACCACGCCACGTCGCAACAAATCTGGTCTCTACAGATAACATATGCTTTCATTTAAGCATTCAAGTCAAAATTGCATCTGTATCACTCGAACTGAAGATGGTGAAAATGAAAGTGTGTGCCTTACTTAGCCCTAAATTGTCTTGTTTCAATCCATCAATGCCGTACAAGCATTAGGTAATGCAGTTAATATGTGTAGGAAAACGGCAAATTATGTTAACACTGACTTGCTGAATTCATAATAAATGCTAAAGAACAACAAAGGTCTGAGTAATAAAATAAATGCAATGGTCTTTATTAAATGTTTATTAAATGTCACACAGCTTCTGTGTAAAAACGAAAAAGATTTTTTTAAGTCATGTGGTTACTGGCTTGTCTGTAAGCTGGAATTGAACAGTGAATATAAAAGTGAAGCTTACTTTTCTTTTACTATTTTCCTGGCCAACAGGTTGTATGGAGTGGTTATGAGGTGACTGGGACAAAAAAATGAAGAAACGTTTATTTTGTTTTGAGGAAACTATATGTACTGGTGTTCTAAGACATTAATTCTGTTTTCTAGGAAACCGTCTGTACCGGTACTCCAAGGTCCTCCAAAACTACCCTGGGGTACCTGAGCTGCGGGCATTGCCTCCGTGTCAAACACTGAATTGGGCAGTGCCACAACCACTCAATGAATCAGCACCAAGGTGAGCATCTTTCAAATGTGGTATCGAACATAAATAGGGTGCGCAAATGTCCAAACTTTCGAATATTTTTCTCATAGTGTTGAATCAATTCACACTGGAGTTTATCCAAGTGTTTCAAACTTCCAGAAGATAAATATAACAGTTTATTATAATGGAAAATTGGCGTGCAGCGGGCTTGGTAGTGCACTTTGTGGTGCCGACATGTGAAACTGCTAGCCATCTCCAGTAGTGCTTTGAGCAGTTGCTACGTGATAAGCTTAGCTGGGGAGTCCATTTCCGATCCGTAAAATGTCCTTCCTCATTTCCACCGAGCCAGTCAGTGGGCGGGAAATTCCTAGCTTTCGAAGAACAACAGTGTGGCTTCTTCGCTTTCACATGTCCACTAGCGCAATGTCTTTGTTCGCAAAGTTTGGATTCGTCTCGTACATCGATGCTGTAAGCGGAGTTAGGTCTAGCCTCGACTTTGAGCAGTAAACTTCGTTGTGGCTTAATTTAGCCTAATTAAACTGAACTGGGCAGGAGTGGTTGGCACTATCTTCATGAGCTTGGCTTCACTAGGCTCATGGCGAACTCGGCTGAGATTAATTTTACATGATTAGGTGTGGCTTATTTAGGCTTAATTATGCTCGGTTTGAGGAGACAATGCCACGCTTAACTAGGTTTAATTAGGTTTGGCTGTACTTATCTTGCCTTAGCTAGGCTTATCTAGTAAGCTTAATTTGGCTTAATGCGGTAAAGGCAAGCTAAGCTAAGTTTCCTGATCACCAGAAATCTTGAATAATTATGCTTGGCATTATTAGGTTATATGATACTAGCTATGCTTTGTTAGGCTAATTAACTAATGTCAAAAGCAATGCACGCCCTGTACTCAAGCTGGCTCTGCCGCATTCACTACGTAAAACAATGGTACAGATGTCATGGAGCAAAAAAAGCAATTACTAGTTGACTTTATGTCTACGAGTGCCTTGGCCCCTGCCCCGCCACGGTCATGTAGTGGCTAAGGTACTCGGCCACTGACCCGCAGGTCGCGGGATCGAGTCCCGGCTGCGGCGGCTACATTTCCGATGGAGGTGGAAATGTTGTAGGCCGTGTGCTCAGATTTGGGTGCACGTTAAAGAACCCCTGGTGATCGAAATTTCTGGAGCCCTCCACTACGGCGTCTCTCATAATCATATGGTGGTTTTGGGATGTTAAACCCCACATATCATGCCTTGGCCACATCAGACAGAGCGATGTGAGAGGCCACCTGATATGAGGTCACCTGACGTGAGAGGCCACCTGAACACCACTGAAGCAGGGGTGAGCTGCTTCAGTGGTGTTCTCAATGGCAGTCGAGTGGTAGATACCACGTCGATGCATTTTCCTATGCGATCCTGTGGTACGCATACTTTTGCTCACCCAAGTAACCTGTGTAAAGACTGCAACTTCATGCACTAAATACAGGGGCGCTACATAATATCAGGCTGCTTGAAGTATTTTGAATCCCTTCATTGCACCATACTAAGGCTTCTCTTGCAAAATAGTACAATCCATATACATGGTGTTTCAAGGAATGTGCCCAATATTATTTAAAAATTACAGAAATGAGGCTACCAATGGCATTGCCATTGCTATGGCAGAAAGCATCTTTAAATGCGTACAAGCATTAATTGTGGCAGTAATTATATAAATTACTGTAATTCACAATTTTTAACCTGTGTAAATAAGAGGTTCAGTCCTATGGGTGAGTTCAAGTCCCTCCTGCGAATAGTCTATAACCACATTTTAGGGGTGAAGTTTCTTGAGGCGTGGGCTGTGCGTCCCCTGTATGTCGCCACCTCTCGTTTAGTTCTTGCAGTGTTCACTAACTAGACGGCGGTACTTGTAGTTGATGATCAAAGATGCGAGATGTTATAAAATAGGAATGATGTCACATATGGCGCCTGTCATTGGTGAAAGGTAATCGTTCGATTTAGTGCGGCGACGTACGCTAGGGTGAGGGTTGTAATAAAATCGAGTGGGCAAAATGTACAGAGGATTCACGGTTTACCAAGTTTACCTCCGGAGTTTCGCCCACTCATTATCATTCACTTCCTGGATATGGCGGCACTTTTTTTAAAAGACGGCCACTGGTAATCACAGCCAAGTGATAAAATCTGGCTAATTTTGCAAGTGCAACCAAAATCGAAACACCAAACAGCGCATCTACCATTCTTTGCGAAAATTCACTCAGTAATGACACTGTTTTCTTCGCATGGGGGAAAGGGGATAAGTGAGCATCGAGAAGTGGCCATGCAGCAGGTAAACGTTGCCACTAATACGAAACGAAGTATCTAGATAGACGGTTGATAATGGCAAACGAAACAGCTTTGTCATTGATAGCGTTTTCGGAGTGATTGGTAGATGCGCTGTTTGGAGTGTTTCGGCCTGCTAAATTAGCCAGATTTCATCGCTTTGCTGTGATTGCCAGTGACCGGCTTTCGAAAATTTGAAAGTTGTTATGGATCATTCGCAGAAAGGACTTCAATATGCCCATTCGACTCAATAGCTTGTTTCCATTGGTTATAATGTTTATTGTTTTAATTTCTGTAATTACTGACATAATTCATGTTTCTACTTATTTGAAGATGTATTCTGTCACAGTAAAGGGAATGCTGCACGTAGCACGCACTTGTCTCTTTTCTGTAATTTTTAAATGATATTGGACACACTTTTTTAAACACCCTGTATAGTTTAGCTCTTTGAATGTTCAATTTTCAAAAAAAAATTAAACTTTTACAGATGGTTAAATTAGCTTATTATAGCTTTTTAATGTACAAAATGTGTAAGGTCCGGAAAAAAAATGTTTTAAATTCACGAACAATATCTTGGTGTCAGTATCACTCAGAACTGTGTCATGTTTAATAGCATTTCAGAGCGTGGTATTGCTTGAGGCGCAGGTCTGCACACAGTGCTTCAGTCAGCACATATAAAACGTGTGTCTGTCCTTCTCTTGCATTGACTGGTTGTTTTGGCACACACATGCGGCATCATTTTGGGCAGAGTAAAGTCGGTAATTAAAGGGGCCCCGCAACACTTTTTGAGCATGGTCAGAAAATGCTGCTGATTGGTAGTAGAGGCTCCCGAGAACACGTGAGCCAAGTGCTATAGCGCAGCACACAGCCTGGAATTCTCAATAAATTATCAGTCAGCTAAAGATCGCTTTCTTTTCTCTCTACAAATGATGGAAGACGCTCGAAAATCGCACGTAGATTGCCCATCTATCAGCCATTGGCTGATTTGAACATGGCGCGCTGGGCTTTTACAGAAATCGCCGCGAAAGGCTGTCACTTGTCCACATGTGTGCGCGCGATCGCACTGAAAAAGTTGCATATTCAAAGAAATAAAAGTGCTCAAGGTCACGAGGCGCACATGACGTTTTTTGTTTGCCCCTCCCATCTCTCCCCACTTAGCTTCCAGCGCTTTCGTCGGAACGAGAGAAGAGAGAATGCGATTGCAGCATGAGACGAATCTTTGTAACTCCGCTCGTACTGGACGGATTCTTAAAATTTTTTCGGCGTTGAATTTATGAGGCAATACGCTTTTCGAGTGAATTAATTCTATGGTTACTAAAAAAAGCGTTTGAGGGCTCTTCAAGGAGAACAAGAATATGTCGTTAGTGTTAGTTATAAACAAGCTAATAGTGGCATTAATGAAGATGGAAATGAGCTTCCACCGACACTGCTGTTAAGAGTCCATAAAGATAAAAATCAAGTTTCGCATGTATTCGTTGTGCTCATGCTGTGAAATCGAAACCAACTAAAGGACGTTGCCCATTGGTGTCGCCACGAACCACGCAATGGGCTGAAATTAGAAATTAGTTCTGTTTATCTTCTCAAAAAGGTAGCACAATCATTTTCAATGCTTCTTGTAAACCCTAAGAGGTGACAGCACGTCCTGGTGCTTATGCATTGTCATTGCAGCACTAAATTTCAAGCAGTGGTTTGAAAACTTACGTGAACGGTAAAGACACTGTGGGACAGAAAACCGCCATCATATATGTATGGCAAAAACACTCAAAAGGTTAATGCGCTAGCATTAGGGCTTCCAGATTAATCCAACAAGCCAAACCATGAACAGCCAACAATAGTACTCTGAACTTGATAGGACGCTAGGAACAGGTATGGCACGCATTGTAGGAAAGTAACCACCTGCTGCCGCGAATGATGTGTTCCCTCTTCGCATGGCGCAGCCTGTAAAAGCATGTACACCACTATGGCTGCAGCCAATAGGGAGCCACACCCGGCCTCTATTAAGTCTTGTGGGGGAATCACCTTGTGTAAGTCTCGTGGAGTGTCAAAACAAGTGGTCTCGCAGTTATTCAGAGATGAGCCATAAATGAAGCGCCAGGCTCTTGTGGGTTGTACGAATAAGGGCAGGCTCCATGGAATGCACCACTGTGGCTGAAATGATGATTTGAGCATGCATCGACTGATCATGACGTCACAGCTCAACTGACAAGTTGTGAGCAGGCAGACTGAGAAAATTACATGCGCCTGCAAATAAGACTTCTGCACAAAGGGAACACCATCTCCATGCTGATGCCAACGCCACGACAAGTGCGTGGGCCAACTGAACTCACAAGAAAGACGTTCCTGCACAGACATCGACATTCACGCTATGAGGGCTTGACAGATAGAGGAATGGTAATAGTTCATACTGAGCCAGAGCTAATCTGGCGCTTTTCATTGTGTGTCTGTGTGTGTGACATGGTGTGGCAGTTTAGAAGAATAATTTTCACTTAAGTAACAAATATTATGATCAATTGTATTATTATAATTTGCAGTTTTTTAATTTCCACTAATACTTCATGACACGTTCTGGCCAGTTATCAATCCCACTAGCCTAGCCCTTCCAGCCTATGCTAGAGCTTGATAATAAGAGAACAGTTGGATGAGCTGCACAAGACGTGCTAACAAGTTTGTGCTGGTGTTAAAGTGTCAGCAAGACCAACTGAAAAATTAACAATGTTTCTTTTGGAATGCAAGGTAAATCATTTGGAATCAATGGAAATATCTCAGCTTTCAAAGGAAGTCATCCTCTTCTAGAGAAAGAAAGAGAGGGTGTTCATTTTTCTCGTTTTTATTTTGGTACCAGTGGCACTTGAAATAAAGTAGTGCCAAGACACAGTAGCCAACGCAGTGTCCTGACCAG
This sequence comes from Rhipicephalus microplus, assembly GCF_043290135.1. Lineage (NCBI taxonomy): Eukaryota > Metazoa > Arthropoda > Arachnida > Ixodida > Ixodidae > Rhipicephalus > Rhipicephalus microplus. The sequence continues at coordinate 155,079,701 of NC_134710.1, forward strand.
TGTGCACATTGCACCTATGCACTTGCACTGATATGGAAATAGTCTTAGCAAAGTGGTCTTAGAGTTTCGTTGCATGTGCTGATTGTGGCGGCAAGTAAAACAATTGACTTCTTTTGTTGGAACAGGTAGCATTAGCATATTTTGTGCCCTGAATTAGCGGTCTCAGATAACAATTGGGCAAAAGATAAGCAATGATCAAACAATTGCTATCTCAGGATAGAGCCGGTGTTTAAACAAGGAAACTTAGGTTAGGGCACATTTGGACAGACATATTGGATCAGTCACGCAAGCTTGAGAAAAATAAAGTACAGGTGTTCCAAAAGTGAAACAAAGCACACGAGTTGTGGCCGAATGGGGCAACACTGTACGCCAGCACACTCGATCAGAACATGTGCTGCAGATAGTGAGAGTGCGTCAGAATATACTGCCGACTCATACCGATATTCTTATGCCCGCCTTATCGCCGGCTCGATTGAACCCGTACTACTACCATGACTGCTCGTCTGGGGCAAAAATGGTGGCTTTCTTGGCAGTAATGCAGAAAGCTCCATGCCTTCGAAGATTTCATGATTTGGCAAAGAAATGCATAAAGCATTGAAATCATCCTTCCAATGACGGTAGTTGCGTGGCTTCACTGCTTCACTCTCGAACCAGCGATAAGGCAGGCGTAAGATTATCAGTAAGGGTTAGCTGGATATGCCAATGCATTCTTGGTATCTGCAGCGCATATTCTGATAGAGCGCACTGGCATGCAGTTACGCCACGTTTGGTGACAGCTCACGCGCTACAATTTTATTTTTGTGCACCTGTATTGAAAAAGGCGTGGCGCCCAATATTGAAGGTTTAGTTATGCATTGCATGTTAACCTGTATGCATTGTGCAATAAGATCGGTTTGTTTCTCCTTAAGTTTGCTTGCCTTAAAGGGGCCCTGAAACACTTTTTTGAGTAACCATGGAATTAATTCACTGGAAAAGTGTATTGCCTCACAAATTCAACGCCGCAAAAATTTTAGGAATCTGCCAGTACGCGCGGAGTTACAAATATTTGTTATATGCTGCAATCGCATTATCCCTTCTCTCGTCCCGACGAAAGTGCTGGAAGCTAAGCAGGGAGGGATGGGAGGGGCAAACAAAAAATGTCATGCGTGCTTCTGGACATTGAGCACTTTTTTTCTCTTTTGTTCTCGAATACGCGATTTTTTCAGTGCAATCGCGCGTGCACACGTGGACAAGTGATGGCCTATTGCGGCGATCTCTGTAATAACCCAGCGCGCCATGTTCAAATCAGCCAATGGCTGATAAGTGGGCGATCTACGTGTGATTTTTGAGCATCTTCCATCATTTTTCGAGGGAATAGAAAGCAATATTTAGCTGACTTTGATAATTTATTGAGAATTCCAGGCTGCATGCTGCGCTATATCATTTGGCTCGCATGTTTTCGGAAGCCTCTGCTACAGATCGGTAGCGTTTTTTTTACCTTGCTCAAAAATTGTTGATGGGCCCCTTTAAGGTAAAGTTCGCTGCACCATGCAACTTGGCAGTAAATTTCTTCTTTTTCCTCGACTTTTTTGTTAATATGCTAGGTACAGTTTTTCTTGAACAACTTGCATCTGACTTGCAGCACAACATCAGCAGCATAGCTGCTAGGCTGCGTTGGACACATTTGGCAGATTGTAGCTTGCTAAATACTCGAATAATGCAATCTTATTTTTTTCTTTATGCAGAATTGGTGGCAATGTTTTTGATTTTAACCAGAGTGATTTCTCAAAAAAATAATTAAGAGTTGCCTTCAATAATAAAGCACTATTCCGAGATCTTGGTGAGCCACATATATTTCAGTACAGTTTTTAAGTAGCAGTGCTTGACTAAGCCACAAAGGTTATCTTAAAGAAAGTTTGAATACAAAAATCAATATCCACCAAATTTTATTATCCTCGACTTCATTGTATACAACAATAAATGTCTGTATTATAAATATCTTGGCCATTTACCCTGTTATTGATTTTTTTTATATTCTTGCTGTGGCAAAGTGAAATTATATGCTTAAGGTTGAATTTTACTTGTTCTTTGCTGGGAAAAAATGTTGTGACCAAGAAGTGTGCAGTTTTTTTTTTTTACTAAGTGCACTTAAAGTTAGAAATTGTGAAATTGGTGGGAAAATGTTTTGGGTGGCTGAAATTTGTCTATAATTTTTTAGTAAAGCAAAATTGCTTCTACAAAACTAACTTTGGAATTATTTTTCTGGGTCCCAGAACCTGCATCTAGAGTAAATATCGTTAAAATTGAGAATGCTAACCAGGACCACCTGGTTATAATCTGAATACACCCCACGGACTTGAAAAAATTTAAACTAGAAAAAAACATTAGCTGTAGTTATTTGTGACATTAGTGTTCTTGGAGTTTGACTGCACTCTTGAATGTTTTATAGTACATTTATATAATGTTGCATGGTGATTTGCTGATTGATTGATCAATTTAAACTTCTTGCCATGCACGCAGTGTCTTGTGGAAGTCCCAGAAACTCCTCTCTGTTGATCCCCTACCACTGGGAGCTGGCGCAGCAGGTGCGGTTGATGTGGCCGACGACTTGGCGTTTCCATCTCTGAAGCAGCGTTGGGGTGGTTGGGCCATGCAGCCGGATGAAGACGACAGCAGGCAGGCTGTGAGCGCCTCTGAATATTTTTCTCCCTTGCGACTGGCGCTAGAGCAGCGTCGCACAGTGCTGTGCTTTGGGGCACTGACAGCTGCCATCTGTGGCTGGATGCTGTATCGCCGGTGCTGCTGCTGCAGAGCAGCTGCGCGCAAAGGGCAGGGCCGCAAGGGCCGTGCACGTCGGCGCATTCTCTCACTGCCTATTAGCAAGCTGCTGCGGGGCGTGTAATGTAATTTTGTAAAGTTTACCAGCCTCTCTTGTCCACCTCAGTAAACTTGTTTCTTCTGTGTATTTTTCTTTTTTTTTTCAAGCACATTTAAATCTCGTACATCTTTACACCATAGTGAATGTCAGAACTGGTGTTCAAAGCTGCAGCAGATGCAAGAAAAATTATTCTTGCATGTGTTTTAGTGCTGGCAAGTTAAACCGCTACTTATTAGCCAAGCCCAAAATTGTCCACTCAGCTTAGTTGCAGTTTCTGTTTGTCAGCACAAGTTTTTGTTTTCACTGTGTAAAATACGTTAAGTGCAAACTAAGAGATCTTGAATGATACTTGCAAACACGAAATTATATATCATTTAAGCTTATCTGCATGAATTAAATCACCAGCGAGGGCAAAAATTTTTGTGAATTTGTAAATTGATAAATGTCAGCACGGATAATCAATACCTGAAATGTATTAGAGTTGTGTTTATCGATTTATTAAAGCTGGTGTATCAGCAATCTCAGCAGCCGTCGCTATTTACCAGTGTTAGTTTCTTGTTTTAGTTTGCTGTTTAGTACATTATGAGTTTATGGCAACTTGCATGTCTAGCTTTTGCACACTTGTGTCATATGAAGATTTAGGGCCACCGTTTCTAAAGCTACATAGATTGATCAAAATCTTCAAGTTGTTTCTGAAATCCTCTTTTTCCTGTATTGTAGAATTTGGATGCAATATCAGTCACAAATATTTCTTTAAGAATTTCTTTTTTTGTGTGTGTATATAAGACAACGTGGAGCAGGATAGGCTACATTTTAAGCTAACTGTTCATAAACCTCTTAGCCGTTGTCTTATTCATTAATATAGGGAAGCATCAAAAAGTCTTTATTATGTGTCTAGAGCACGAAATCTGGGTAAAATTATCCATCGAATAAGAGAACCATTTCCAATTGTCTACCCATTTGTTCGGTTCTGGCACATGAAGTTTCATACAATTTGTAGTATTCTCATTCTCGCCGTGGATTTGGTGCTCAATTGGTTTTAGGAGAAAATCCAGATGTGCTTCTGCAAATTGGTTAAAACAGCTTTCATCCTGAGTAACTTGTGGGTTCAAATACTTGTAACATGTTTTTAGCTAGTTGTAGCATATTTATCCTTATCCTACACTAAAAAGATATATGTCAATGCCATTATACATATGAACAGGTGGTTATAAGTAACAGTTGCTCAGTTACTATGACTCACAAGAGCTTTATAAGCTGCAGATAAAAAAGCTGCCACTAATAGAAAACTAAGCGGTTGACTTTGAGTTCAAGAAAGAAGTGATATTTTGGATAAGTCTTTGTTGCTCAGTAGTTCAGGAGGCCTGTCACTTTTGGAAATTAAATGCACTTTCTTGAGGGTAGCAAGTTGCTTGCATCTTTCCGGGACATTTAAAACAGTTTTGTAAAAGTGAAGGCATATGCATGTTTAAACCACTCGAGACACCACAGGTACATCATTTTCCTGCAAGCACCTAATGCCTTTGCCGTGCAAATGTTTTTGTATTCATTCTGGTATGTGCAAAAACTTGGAAAGCAGGTCTCACAAGCATGTCAAAGGAAAGCTAACATGCTGCACAAGCATCGTACTTTTTTGAGTACTTAATTAATAAAGTGGTTATGAAAAGAGCCATCAATGTACTTAATCTCAGAAATGCCTTTGTTTTGAGACTTTAGGAATGCTATAAAAGTCTCGAGAAAAAGACAGAACAGTACTAATCAGAATTTCTCAGCTGGAACACTGCACCTGAGATATGTGGGTGCATGCAAAATAATGAGGCATGCATAAAACCACTGGATTGCAGCTACTGGCTCATTACTGAAACACTTGTTTAACAAATGCATGGTATATGTAAATGCTTGTGCTGTGAAGGCCACTATGCAAAAAACAATAAAACTGAAGACAACTCTCCCCATGTGCCTGACTGTGAAGGCAATCAAATGCCTAGGAAGCAAGCTTATTTTTTTCTTTTTTTTTAAGATGTAACTGAGAGGCAGCTAATGAATGCATTATTTCACCTGTCAATTTCTTTTGTGTTCAAATCTTTTCTTGGTCTAGTTTACAATACATTCTGTATTCAGTTGAGCTTTTGACAGTGTGTACGAGTGGCCACAATTTGTACAGTAAAAAGCCGGATGCTTTGAATATTTTCTATGATAGCTGTAATTGTGCCTTGTTAGCTTCATGTCGAGGCATCTTACCTTTTTACAATGCACTAGTGTGTTTGAAGTGTGCTTCTTTAACTAAGTAATGAATAAAAACTGGCTCATTATCACCTGTTAATGAGTAAGTTTCTGTACATTTTCACAATCCCTCTTTAGGCTGTAACATAAAAAATTTGGTATCTGCTTTATCTTGACAGCCTGGTTTATGATTTTATAGCTGGAATCCACAAAATATAAACTTTATGGTGAAAAATTAACTAGTATGAAATCTGAAGTTTATATACAGGACTTTTGTACAACTGCTGTGCCACTTCTTTTACTATACATGTTTTAATATGCAAGGTGCTAGTGCACTGTTGCAGATTTTTTTTACTGCGATAGCAATTATATGGACACTCTCGGCTGGATTTCGCGGCCAGTGTCAATGCCGGCATTGATGTCATGCACTGTATATGTATACGTGTCTATATATAAAACTACGGCGCGCAGAATCGAACCTGGGGCCTCCGCGTTGTGAATGCGAGGCGTTACCGCTGTTAGCGGGCATCTCTGGGGGGAACTATCATGTCTTCAACATTATCAGCAAGATGGCGCAGTGAGCGCGTGGCGGCTCTCATCTCTCACGCTTACTTTGGCCCGCGTAGAGAATAAGAAGATGTATGCTCGATCACGCGCCCTTATGTTGCAGTGGGGAGGATTGTACGTCTTGTACGTATTCAGTTGAAGTTACCAGGCGCACAAAGGTCACTGCAATCGTTGCACATCCTCCGTTTGCGAGAAGGGCACGCTTTTCAGACAGGGCGAAGTAACAACAAAGACGCTTATTTCTGTTCATCTTTACCTGTGAGTACGTTTCTTGCGTCATTTGTGCATGAGAAACGCGGGGTACATTTCGATCTGCTTGCCATCCTGCGCGTGACCTTCCAATTTGTTGCTATCGCGTTCATTAATTCGCCTTTGCAGCAAAGCTGTGACTTTTTTTCTTTTTTCAGAGAACTTGAGCACTGTTGTGTGTGTGTGTGTGTGTGTGTGTGTGTGTGTGTGTGTGTGTGTGTGTGTGTGTGCTGATTGATTGATTTGTGGTGTTTCAATGTCCCAAAACCACCATATGATTATGAGAGCAGCCGTAGTGGAGGGCTCCGGATATTGTGTGTGTGTGTGTGTGTGCGTGTGTGTGTGTGTGTGTGTGTGTGTGTGTGTGTGTGTGTGTGTGTGTGTGTGTGTGTGTGTGTGTGTGTGTGTGTGCGCGCGCGTGTGCGCGTGCGTGCAGCTATGCCAACCTGCTTTCTGCAAGTAATGTTTCTCATTTGTTTGTATGCTCATCAAAAAAGAAATTGATAAGACATAGATTCATAGTGTGAGCAAGACATGCTTTTAAAAAGCTACTCTAATAAAATCTTTCTAGCATTGCATAAAGCTATCCTTTCCCACACATGATGCTGTTTGCCTCATTTAGAAAACTTAATAACTTGACAGAATGCAATGAAGTTGTCAGAGATAGGTACCCATCATGCATACATTTTAGTCATACAAAAGCTTTTTAATAAATATATTAGATAAATTTAGCATCTGTAGTAGATACATGAGATAAACCGTTTCATCGGTACTGTATCTAACAGTAAACTATTGCACATTGCTTTGAGGATCAACCATTGCATACCTTCTTTATAAGGATGGGTGTGTTGGCACTTTCTTATGCTCTTGTTTTTAGATGGTGTTAAAACATCAGATTGAAAACCAGCATTCTATTCTCTACAGGAGTGTATCAGGTCTGAAGTTTTAAGGTGTCACATTCTATGATAATATTTACTCTGTTAGTGTTTTCTAATGAAAATCATCTTATTGACTTGTGCAGGTATCACATACCGGCAGTAAATGTGAGCTCTATGTTCTGGTAAATCTTGTACAATTACTCTTAGGGGACTGTTGAAGGAATGTTGATTATGGACTCTGCAAAAGTCTTACACTGCAATTTTTGGTGCTTATTCTTTCCCAAACTAGGCAGTTGACTCTTTTTTTACAGACAGTGATAAACAGGAATGTAAAATGTGGTGTCACGATAAAATAAAACATTATTTCAATGTAAAGCGTGGGAGGCATTAAGACAGTAACAACAGTGCATGGAACACTTCTTACAGTACAGTGATGCGACAAAATAGGGTCGCATTGCTTGAAAAGTCTTAATATTTGGCCTATAACTTTGAAAATACTGTGAAGCCCACCACGCTGCTATGCAGTTTACCTTTTAATACTGTCCTGTAAGCTGGCCATCCTTGCTTATTCATGCAAAGTGTGGTTATAGATTTTGCTTATGGAAGAAATATCAAAGGCTTTTCAAAAACGGTTTCACAGTGCCAGCAGCTTAGCATCCTGACCTTCATCTCACTTTATCTTAGGAACTTTTTATATTAATTCTTATAAAACTACAGGTGTGTCTTCCTTTTGGCTCATGTACTTTATCTGCAGCAGATGACGCAGTGTGCAGTGTGTTGTCATATACCCAATGCTATGTATGAGTTATCAGTTTTGCAAACCTGTTTCAAGAAGATGGAACTGTTGGTGATATGTCATGTTCTATTTCATAAAGCCTTGCTTCAATACACACTTATCCCAACGACATGCTTTGTTGCATTGATTCATATAAAAAGCTACTTCAGCAGATAAGTTCGAGTTAAACTATCTTTCAAGAAAGCCATTATACATAATGACATTGCATCATCTGGTGCTTAGCTGTTAAATTTTCGTATTTATTGTCCTTATTGTGAGTTTGGCACGTAAAGCTTTACAATTTATATTTTTTATTGTCTTCATGAGCTGTCTTTGAAAGGCATCGACTGATGTACCTTATAACTGAATCACTGTAGAACTGTGCCCTGTCTTATAGTAGTGCAATTTGTTAGTGCTGTGTGATTACTGTTGTGCAGCATTGTGTGTTTTTACTATGAATGAATGCCCTTGTAACGGCTCTATGAACACTATAGCTGTGCGAGTGAATATTTTGTAATCTATTAGTGACAAAATTCTTATAAGAGCAGCTATCTGCTGGTGTTTTTTTTTTTATCTTCTATCACTGTGTTGGCTTGAATTTGACCTGTAGCTGTGATGTGAAAATGGAGCCTTCATGACTTTCTTTGGTCGAAAATGCATGTGATATTTATTGAGATCTTAATTTGTTGCTTATTCCATGTTTTTTTCATTTCTGGCTATAGAGAGCTGTACAGTCCAGTCATCCATGCAGCACTGTGCTATATGCATGCTTGGTAGGGTTCACAAGTTATCACTGTTAATTTTATTGTAACGAAGTATAATAAGGTGCCTTGCTCATGGTTGTCCATCGTGAAGACTTAGGTATTGTTGAGCTTCACTCATGTGCAGTGTGTCTGCGATTTATAGTACTTTATCAAGTTGAGCCATAGTATTATGCAAGTGGTGGTGGAGATTCTTTAGGCTCTGTGTGGAAAAGGCTAAGGCGGCTATCTGCTGCCTTCATCTAGGCAGCTGAAGTATTTGCTGACTAACCCACTCTGGAGGACTAACAAGAAGACTCTGAGTAAGGGTGTGACTTTAACGCCATCTGGGATCGACAACTCTGTCATGTCTTCTGCAGGTGGTTTCAGAGGACAGTGTGGCAAAAGACAGTGAGCCATTTTTGTGGAAAGATGGTGGTGTGGTGGGAGACCTGGTTAAAGCTGCTGAAAATGGCTATCGCCGTATTGACTGGTCTGCTGTGCCTCAAAGTTTTCGCCGCATCTCTGATCAACATGAAGAAGGACAAGTGACACCGGGTGTAGCCAGTGATGACATGGTCAATCATGTTCATGTTGAGGTTCATGTTAGTGTAAACTTGCACCAACATATTGAACTGTGACAATATGATTATTTATGAATGCTAGTGTATTTATATTAACAGTGCATTGTGTCCATTCTTTGAAACTTTGTACATCTGGAAAAGGCCCACTATGAGAAAATAAAAATATGTTTCTTTCTTTTGTGCAGTGTATGTTTTCTTTTTTTTAATTTGTATTAGCAGCGTGTTGTGTGTGTATGAGGAGTATAGGCACAGGCTTGAAATAATGATATTTTAGTGACTTCTACAACACAGCATAGCACTACTTCTCCAAGAAAATATGGTTTTTTCCAATTTTGCAGCAATTTAAGTAGGTTAAAATCTGTATACCTTCCATTAGCTGTTTTGAATTGGATGCTGTTTTTAGCTTGTTTCAGGCCTCCGTTCAGTTATAGCTTCTGGCAAGGGAGCAGCGTTTGACATCACCGAAATAGTGGTATACATGGCTGTTTTCATTGCCATGACAACAGTATGGCAGCCATGGGACAGTCTTTCTCCCTCTTGCTTTTTATTTTGGCCAGCTGATTTTCTTTACCTCCCATCTCTCCATCTTGCACTTCACCACCTGCTATTCAGGCCATTGCACAGGCTCACTTTTCTTTAAGGTAGAAGCTTTAAATATTTATGTTTCTTGAGGTCCAAGACAAATACTAGTACAAAAAGAAAGAAACGGGTGCATCAGCTACATGTATAGTGCATTCATGTCATGTTTGCTGCATTCATGTGAGAAAAAAACACACTAAAATGTTCGTAAGCATGTGAGTTGCAAGCCTGCTTCATCATCTTTGGGGTATTTACACGAGTAAGAAAGGAAAAATTTGGACAACACTCAGAACTTTATCGGAGTGTGGAGATGAAAGCCTACGTAGACTTTCGGTTGACCTGCTGTTGAACTTTCCTGATGGGCTGAAATTTATGATGCGTGGCAACTATTAATGGAGGCATGTGTATTGATCTTTTTCATTTTTCTACCAGGAATGTGTAAAAGCAGTAAAATATGCTTGATGCTACTTCATGGATCACAAGCTTCTTGGCGTGGATACTTAGCACTCGCTCAGAGTTAAAGTGGATGGTGTGTGCTGTTGTGTTATGAATCAAGTGGGAAGTATGTCATTAGAAGTGCACGTGGAAGATAATTGTTGGGGTGATTAAAATGTGTGTAATGGGAGAATAGGATCTAAAAGAGTATGAATAAAAGTTGGAATTAACTCTTTGCAGTTTATTGTAGGGTTCCGCCCGACAGAACATCTTGGCCACAGTCATCCGTTGTGAGGCACTGTTGCTGGGAAAGCTCTTTCATGCTTGATTCATGCATGCATTTTCTTAGTGCATTGTGCCCCCATATTTTGAAAGAGTAGGTAAAATTATTTTACTTGAGCTTTGCTTTTTTAGTTTCAGTTCAGAACAAACGGAGGTGGTTAAAATTTTTGGACTGTAAAGTGTTAAACTGCACAATTTCTTTGGTCCGAGTTCATCGCAACTTAGTAAAGCAAAAGTGATTTGACAGGTGCAAGTGAATAGTACAGTTGGTATCATTGCTTCTTAATAAAGAGAAAGTGGTTTGAGATCTTACCACACGCTGTAGTGTAACTGATGATAGTACAGCATCGGTTCCGCACGACTCTAGCACGAGGTAAACAATACCTGAAAGTTCTCCAGATGTCGGTATAAAAGTACATGAGTGTCGGCAGAATGTGTTTGACCGTCAGTGGTAACTTCTTTGGAAGCTAAACGGGAAGTTGAACCAAATTTCAGTTTGAAGCCTGACAGAAATATGACCACAAAGTTTGACAGGACATCAACACCAAGTGGAAGGTGAACTTCCTCTGTACATCAACAGAGTGTTCATCACAAAGTTCAGCTCATTATCAGAAAGTTCGGTACATAAACAGAAGGTACTAGTAGGCTTTTGCCTTCACATTCTTCGTGTCTAGCAGCCCCCCAATTTTCTTTGTACAGCTGCTGGCACGCTTAATATGAATGCTCAGCAGCTTGGCCTAGACCTGCTTGTACTGATGCTTGCATTGCGAAATGTATCTCGGTATGTTTGTGGTGGCTGACGATAACTGGGTGCAGATCAGTATGACTGGTCAACTTGTGTTTTGCTTGTTCCTGACTGGTGGGGAGAGTGTACTCGCTATCGACAGTCCTGGCTATTGTCAGCCGCCGTTAGCGAACCATCTAGCACTTTGCGGTTCTGGCATCGCAAGCCAGTCCACGCCAGGCTGTAGAGTGTTCTTGCTAAGCATGCCCACGACTGTACATGTATGTTTTCTGCCACACATTGGCAGAGGTTGCACAGCTGGTGTCGTATTCACTGGATAAAAAAGGAGGTGTGGTACACTACATATAGTTAGACATAATATTCATGAGATCTAACAGACAATTATGCCAAGGAAAGTATAGGAGATGTTATTAGAAGTAATTGTGGTGTCATTGTGAAGAAAGAAAAGTGGACGAATAGAAAACTTGTCCTGGGTGGGGTCCGAACCTGCGACCTTCTAATAACGCTTCAACTGCTCTACCAACTGAGCTATCGCAGCGGCTTTCCGCCCATTCTTTTCATGGGGTATGTATGTGCATTAAACGTGGGAGCGTTAATCAGCGCCAACAGTAGCCATGACTGCAAGTGTAGAACCGTCTACTTTAAGAGGTATGTATGTGCATTAAACGTGGGAGCATTAGTCAGCGATACTAGTAGCCATGACAAAGAGTGTAGGACCGTGCACTTTATGGCGTGTGTATGTGCATTAAACGTGGGAGGGTTAGCCAGAGCCACCAATAGCCGTGACGGCAAGTGTCCACTTTATGGGGTATGTAGGTGCATTAAATGTGGGAGGGTTATTCAGCGCCACCAGTAGCCATGACGGCAAGTGTAGAACCATCCACTTTATGGGATATGTATGTGCATTAAATGTGGGAGCGTTAGTCAGCGGCACTAGCAGCCATGACGGCCAGTGTAGAACACTCTTAATCTGCCTGTTTGGTGTCACATAGCCCGTGAAGTTATTACGATCTGGTATGTGACAAATAATCCCTCATATACTAGTATTTAATCCTCGTAATAATCCCTCGTATACTAGTATACCAATAATCACTCGTATACCAGGTAAAAAAAATTTTTGTGAGTGAATTTGAGTGAATTTGTCTGAGGAAAATTTTGGTGAGGCTGAGTCCAAGTGAGTCCAAAGCTCAAGACATGTTACTTGAGTGAGTCTGAGTTCCACATTTTTGCCGACGAATGGTTCTATCTACTTTAATCTTCAGCATTACTATAAGCCTTACCTAGATTCACTTTCTACTCACATCTACTCATGCCTATGCCAAAGCAGTGTCGTTCACAAACTACTTAAATATTTATTAATCAGAGGTGCGAATTACGTAGGGGGATGCCTTGACCTCCACCCCCGCCAACTCTTCCAGGGAAGTTCTTAATAACTGTATCTTATGTTGTCATTTCTTTCAACAAAAATGACCTTGCAAGCACTCATAATTCATATTATAAGGTACTATATTAAATATGCCAAAAAAGCATTGATTCCATGAGATATTGATGTTATCGAGCACTGACATCGTGGTAGCAAAAGCTAAATCTAGGTTAACAACCTCGTAAGTTGACTCACTCAGACTCGGATCGAGTCGTGAGTTTGAGTCTGAGTGAAGAAAAATTTCGTGAGTGTGGGTCGGAGTGAGTCTGGCTCAGGAAAATTTTGGTGAGTCTGAGTCCAAGTGAGCCCTTAGGGCAAAATATGTTTCATGAGTTAGTATGAGTGAGCTCCTCAAGTTTTGCTGACCTGTGGTTGCAAGTTCAAAGATTCACTTGCAATGTGGCACTAATACATCTGTAGAAAATACACTTATATGATGCCCTTGTGCAACATGCTTATGACTGAAACACACTACTAATTCACCAATAGACTTAAGAAGCTAAGACAAAGTTGAACAGTTGTGACTCATTGCAGTGGCCTGTACAGAATATCAGCAGAGAACAACAAGCCTCTAAAGAGAGATACGCTTAGTAAAATAAGCCAGCAGTGCAATTTATTTTTTTTACTGAATGTATTTTTAGGAGTAAACATATGTCACTGAAATTACAAAGTCTATTCATAGAAATTACAAAAGTCGATCCATAAAAATTATGTCTTAAGCTTTGCAAATGAAGATTGCTCGTGCAGTTTGCCATGGTGGTGGTGGTGGTGGTGGTGGTGGTGGTGGTGGTGTTGCAGCAGGCGGGGTTAGCCTGGCCTGCATGGCCGGCAATTGTTCCGCCTGAGCATCTCCTTAATTTGGAAAATGTCACCATGTGTCAGACAGCCCAGTGTCTCGCAGGAAGACCAACAAAGTTCGTTGCACGTTCCTCCTAGTTGCCGCGGGTCCTTCAGGAAAGATGATGTCATCAACTGTCCGGTGCCTATGGCAGCCTTTTCGCAAGGTGCGGATCATCGCTGCTCTTTGGGCATCAAACTGTGGGCAAAGCCAAATGAAATGTTCAATATCCCCGATGTCACCACAGAAGGCACAGAACGGGGAAGCGTATCTCCCAGTCTTGAATGACCAGGCCGGGGTGTATGCGGAGCCGGTTCTAATGCGGTACAACAGCGTCGCTTCTTCACGAGAAAGTCCATGAATTACACATGCTTGGTGTGGAAACCTGTATATCGCCTTGAAATGATTGCGTATCACATCTTTGTTGTTCTGGTAAGTCTTGGGAGTTCTTACTTTTGGAAACGATGTACGTGCTTCGCATGCAAGGGCATCAGCCTTTTCATTGCCCTCAATGCCAACGTGGGATGGGATCCACTGGAACTGTATATTAAAACTCTTGCCATTTAGGTGTTTGATTAGTGCCAGAGATTGCCTGGTGAACTTTTCTTGAGGTAGGCCACGATGCAGTCTTTGTAGCGCCGATTTGGAGTCCGTCAGCACTACAACATCTCGTGCAGAAAAGGATCGCAGTTTTCGCAAAGCCGCCGTAATTGCAGCGCTTTCTACCGTTGTGGACGAAACCACGCGATCCAGGCGGCCCGACCATGACACGCCCAGGCTGGGTATGCAGAAAGCCGCTGCGCAGCTATCAGTCTGTGTGCACACTGATCCGTCGGTGTACACTTGTAGGTGGCCACGGTACATGGTGCTCAAGTGGTCCAGCGCAAGAAATTTTGCTTCCGCGGCTGGAATGGTGCGCTTCGCTGGTAGATTGGGTACGCTGAAGTTGCACGCAACATCCACAAAAGACCATGGCGGGTCCATAGGGCGCCGTTTAGGCAGTTTCAAGCCTAAATATTGAAATGTGTTTAGTGCCGCGTTGAAATGTGAGCCAGTTCTTGCTCTTAGCCGCCGGAGAAGCGCCGTGCCTGCGAAGGACTCGCCCAGTCTTGACAGCTGCGTCAATAAGGCCTGAGACGCCAAAAGGCGGAGCGGAAGAGACTCGGCTTCATTGGTAACCTTCGTGTTTGAAGCCGCCTGAGGGACTCCCATCGCCAAGCGAAGACCCTTTCTGTGCACTGCCTCTAGGCGTTCGAACTGGCTTGGTGATGGTGATATCAGGGGCAGCTGATAAAGAATGCGGCTTGTTATAAGCGCATCATTCAATTTAAGCATGGACATAGGATTGTTGCCCCAACGGACCCCTGCCATGCGACGAAGAGCGTTGATCCTTTGCACTGATGCAGTTACCATACCATCAACCGCACGTCGCCATAATAGCTTGTTGTCGATGGTAATGCCAAGGAAGCGAACACTTGTTGCACAACGAATTGAGTGGCCTCGAATATTCAGCGACAGACGTGTTGACTTCCGTCGCACTCCCGGGAAGAGCATGAAGGCCGACTTTTCCGCTGATAAAGATAGGCCAAGTGTCAACAAGTGACGCTCAATGATTGAAATAGCGCTCTGTGCTATCCGGGCCAAACGTTTGTGCTGGTACCCTGAGATCCAAATGCAGATGTCATCGGCGTAGATGGATATTTTAACTGCTTTCAGAGCTGAGTGCAGAGTGTCGGGAAGCCTGGCCATGGCAGCGTTAAAAAGCAAGGGAGATAGAACACTTCCTTGTGGGACGCCGAGGGAAACGCGTCTCTCTTGAAGTTTGAAGTTTGAAGTTTATTATTATTAACAGACTGGCGATACATAAAATGAAGAAGACGTTTTACAGACTAGGGTCCCATAGTCCGAAGACTGTAGGGGGACCCACGATGAAGAAAGCATGTAAACAAGTGCAAGGGCAAATGGCAAGACAATGTAATATTAACAAAACAATGCTATAAAGCAACTATAGAAAAATAACGAAGCGATAAAACATAGTAATAATCACAACTTCAACAAATACAATCGCTAAGTCAAAATGCAAAAAGGACAACATAGAATAATTTATAGTGATAGAAGATATAATTTCAAAGTTTTTTTGAATGTATACAAGTTGGATAGAGACTTTATATTTGGTGGAATAGAGTTCCATAATGAAATAGCTGTGAATGACAAAGACTTTATGCCGTAATTAGTGCAAACTCGGGGTAGTAATAAATTTCGCTCCAATGCGAAGCGAGTGCGGTTAGTGTTTATCAATAAGTCACAGTTGATGAGGTCGAAGGGTAGCCGACGGTGAATTATATTAAAGAACAAACAAGTACAATGAAATTCAAATAACCTACTAATACTCAGAATATTGTATTGTCTAAGCAAAGAAATAGCGTTCGAACGACGAGGGCTGAAAGTGATAATGCGGATTGCTTGGTTCGCTCGTTACATTTCCAAGCTTAACACGGACACAGCGGTCTCTGAGAAATTCATGTACGAACCGAAGAGCATTTCCCGACACACCCATGGCTTGGAGCCCGTTCACGATGCCTGCCTGAAGCACACAATCATATGCCTTGGCAACGTCCATGAAGACGGTGAGTGTCGAGAGTCCGCTGACGCGGTGGTGTTCTATGTGGCTTAATAGGTCCAAAACACTGTCCTGGGCACTCAGTCGTGGGCGAAATCCGGTCATACACGGTGGCCATCGTCTTCCTTGTTCAAGGTACCAAGTTAATCTTGTACATATTAATCTTTCCATCAACTTAGATACGCATGATGTTAGAGATACCGGTCGATATGACGCGAGGCTCGCAGGATCCTTTCCGGACTTTAGGACTGGCACCACCCATGCTGTCTTCCAAACAAGTGGGATCTCTCCCGTGCTCCAGACATGATTAAATATGTCCAAAAGAGCCCTTTTTCGCTCATATGGTAGATTTGTCAGCATTTGATTGCTGATCAAATCGGGACCCACGGCACAGCGTCTTCTTAATTTGCTAAGTGCCATATCCAGCTCTCGGAAGGTGAATGGCGTATCCATCGTGTGGAAAAACTGGGGTGACAGAGGAATCGCCGCTCCTGCTGATCTACCAGGTATGTACACGTCTGCGAAATCCTCTGCAAGGGTTTGCAAATCTATCCCTTGTTTCAAAGCGAGTGCTTCGAATGGCCTGTTTGTTCGGATCTTCCCAGAAAGACTATTTATTACTGCCCATATCTTTGTCAAGGGCGTAAACGTTGATAAACTCTCACAGAAAGCGGCCCATTGATTTCGTCTTAATTTTTTTGTATGGCGACGAATTCCAGCGTTGATCCTGTTATATTCGGTTTTCGCAGACGGATTTCCTTTTGTTCTCATTATTTTCCGCTCCGCTCGTCTACGTGCTGCGCAGAGGTTCTTCAATTTCAAGTCTGGAGCAGGAAAATGGTCAGGCAGTTTCAGCAATGAAGTTGCTGATCGCTTGCTTTGCAACATATCTGCGAACAGCTCACCAGTGGATTTGTCCAACACTTCTCTGTAGGTGTCCCAGCGTGTTACATTGCAGAATTGCCGACCAGCAGTTCGAAATCCCAGGATATTGGTGAAGATGGGGAAATGGTCGCTGCCCATCTTGTCTAGAGCCGTGGTCGATGATACCAGAAGGTCCGTGGAGTGAAGTACAAGGTCTATTGCACTCCATGAATCAGGTGGCCTGAAAAATGTAGGTTTACCATCGTTCGCCACACATAAGTCGGCAGCATCTGCAGCTGCTAGAAGTTCCCTGCCTCGAAAATCTACACTCTTATCTCCCCAGAGTGGATGGTGCGCGTTAAAATCACCACAAATTATTCGAGGAGCGGGACATCGAGTGCAGAGGTCCTTTAGGAAAGTCTCCATAGAGACCTTTTTTCGTGGGCTTATGTACACCGATACCACACTCAGTTTTCGGTTTCCCAGACACACTTGCACAGCAGCGACTTCCAGTGAGTTGGAACAGAGGTCTTGCACTGGTAGGGTGACGTGAGGTATTTCCCGCCTTATGTATATCATTGCGCTTCCATTTGCAAACGACGTTATGCTCGGGTTGCCGTGTCGGATGTACCCTGGGAGCGTCCTTGCATTCGGTAGACCGGCTTCGGAGAGGGCTAGAATCGGTATTGGAATGTCGCGCAGGAAAAGGTTGAGTTCGCACAGGCGTTTTAGAAGACCGGCGCAGTTCCATTGCATTATTAAGGGCACTTTTGAAGGACGAAATAGACCAGGTGGGCGAGACAGCGCCATTATTCTACTGTGTGTTTGTGGAAGCAGAGCAAAGTAACACTGACTCTAGAGCCAGGACTGCTCCCAACATATCCTTCGTTGAACTCGCAGGCATCTTAGCGACGTGTGAACGCAGTGCTGTGAACAGAGCGCGAATAACGTGCTCGAGGTTTTCTTGCTGTTGGCTTCCAGATGGTACTTGAGATGGGCTCAGTGCATCAGCGTAGGTGCGCTTGGCGGACTCTTTCGTGATACATTTCTCACCAGCGTTGAGCACTTGCGTTAACTCAGTACCAGCTCTTGTCGGATTTAGGCGTGGAAAATTTCCTGCGCACTCGTTATCCGAAACGCCAAGTTGTGGCGCGCCGGAAGTCTTCTTTGTTAGCGATGGTTCGTTCACAGTCTTCGGGCCGAGGACAAACGTCTTATTTTTTCGCTGAGCAGCTGTTCGTGCTGGACATCGGCCGTAGCTAGCTGGGTGGTCGCCGCCACAGTTTGCACACACAAGTTTTTCTTTACTTGTACACGTCTTAAAGTCATGAGGCCCCCCACAGCGCTTACACCTTTGTTCCCCACGACAGTGCTTGGCTACATGTCCAAAACGCTGGCATTTAAAACAGCGTGGTGGCGTCTCCACGTAGTCTACCAGCTCGTGTCTGGTGAAGCCAAGGTTGATTTTCTCTGGACGTTCCGAATTGGGAGCGAATGTGAGAACTACAGAGTCAGTGCGCCTTGATTCCCATTCGGTGGATGAGGTTTGGACTCGTCGTATGATCCTTCTTGCGTGGTATACTCCCTGAGGTCTCAGGTAGGTTAACAGCTCTTCGTCCGAGTACCATCTTGGGACCCCTTTTATAATGCAGGTATTTTTCATGTAGCTGTGTGGTACACGGGCAGATATGGCCAGGCCGCAGATAGTGTTGGTCTCTAGAAGCATATTAGCTTGATGTTCTGTCTCTATATCCAAAAGCAGGGCTCCCTGTGCTGTGAAACGGCTCTTAACTGGGGCTCCACCGAGAATTGTTTCAATTTCCGAGTATAGGTGAATAGGATTCACTTGCCTCAAGTTAGCTCCTTCGGATGTTGGAGCAATTAAGACAGGAATGCCCACCGTCCTGTCTTTGCGATGTCGTACAAGGCGGAAACCGCCCTCGTCCATGTCTTGATCTGTGAGGTTCGCCCCGTTGTGGTCCCCGACGACAGTTGATTCGTCCTCTGATTCAGCGCTGTGTTGTCGCTTGCAGTCAGGTATGCTTGCGCAGACCAGCTGGTGCTTCTGACCTTGTGTCACACCTTGGGAGGTCATGGCGGCGCTCTCCCTGATGCTTGTCTCGTTTCTTCTAGCACCTTTCGACGCGGCGGGCTGCGCAGCACCCGTCGGTCGCCGATACGGCAGGTACCTTTTCGAGTCGTCCGACGTCTTGAGCAGTGCTGAGCCGTAATATAAACAAAAGTAAACGATAAAAGCAGACAGAGCTACTTAGCCAAGCAGCAACAGCTTCGTCGTCTTCTTCCTCTCCTGCAGTTTGCCATCTAGTAATTGTCATATACAAATGTAAGCATAAAAGAATAAAAAATTCCTCAACATGAGGTGTCACTGGAACAGACAAGTGGCTCTACAATTGGCTCCAGCAACACATTGTGTTAACAAATTTTTCATCCCTTCTAGCTTCCAGCATCCCCCGAACTTCTGTCTTTTTTTTTTTTGGATAAGCATGAACAGTTATTTCTTAGCTCAAGGTCATGGTTTTAATTGCTGGCCCCGCAGTTGCACTTCAATAGGGGGAAAATTCAGAAAACTTTTGAGTACTTAGATTTAGCTGTACAGAAACCCAGGTGGTCAGAATTGCTAAAACTTTTGGGAATTTCACTACGGCATCTCTAAATCCTACTCAGCTTTTAGTATGCAGAACCCCCAAACATATTATTATTATGATTATCATTATTATGATTAAAAAGGAATTTTTCAGCTATTACTGCATTTATGAACAGACAAAATGGCAAAACCTCTTTTGGGTACATACAGATTCTTGAAACACTTCAAATTGAAAAGTTTATCTGCAAGACTTAGAAAGTCTTAAAATTATTGTGCTTTGACCTTGAAAACATTTGCATTTTACGAGTATAAATCTTTATTTCTCACCCATTTCCTACGGTGTATTAGCGTGAATCCAGCAAATTACGATTTTTGGATACGATACCATTGATGATATGCATATACTAGATTCTTGAACAGGAAAGACTAGAACCTACACGGATGGTGCTCAGCACCCTTAAAAAGGGTTTTACAAGGTCTTGATTAATAGTTATTAGATGTAAATACCCTTGAATTCTTGTCTCTCAAACCTGTGCTGATTTGACTTTGATATGTGGGGTTTAACGTCTTAAAACCACCATATGATAATGAGAGACGCCGTAGTGGAGGGCTCCGGAAATTTTGACCACGTGGAGTCCTTTAACGTGCGCCCGAATCTGAGCACACAGGCCTACAGCAGTTTTGCCTCCATAGAAAATGCAGCCGTCACAGCCAGGGCTCAAAGCTGTGTGAATTCTGACTCGTCGCATAGGTAAAACTTTCCTAGATTAAAGCTACTGTAGTAACTCGAAGAAAATTAGAATGATGTTTGCAGCTGCTTCTGGCACATTGCAATGTTGCTAGTGAGCAGGCATGATCAGTGAGTACCGTGACACATCACTGGATGTTGGAAAAGCAGCAAGCGATGAATGGAGTATAATGGCACGTATACTATACGTTGAAGGGAAGGAGATGGGAAACATAGCAAAGATGATTTTGTAGACCATATGCCAAGGTATGTTTTTTTTTTTCTGCACTAACGACAAGAAACTTTTTTTTTACCGACTCTAAAGAGGACTCGCTTAGTGTATTCCATGCTGAATGGTTGTGTCATCCGCGATCTTTTTTGCCAATCACTGTCTGCAATCTCCTGACGCTATGTAGCCTTCGCCGAGTGGTACCTTGTCCACGAACTTCTTCGACTGTGTCTGCCATTTTTCCTATCTCTCCTCTTTTCTATCTGTCGCTCCTCTGCGGAGGGTGCTTTCTCTTCTTTATCTTTCTACTATTTTTTTTATCCCCTTCTCCCATTCCTTATGAGGCACTTTGCCGTGTTGCCAGTTAGGCAAACAGAAACTAGGTGCCTTTTTTCTTTCTTCAAGAATCATGCATTCACTCCAGAGTTGCTGGTTTTGTTTGCTTGAGGAAATGTGGTGGCAGTTTTGTGCTGCATAATCTTTTAATTGTAATTTACTCCCTCTCCCACTGTACATCTGCTTAAGGATGTGAAGCTAGTTTTCTCATAGACGATACTCTGCAGGTGGGTTTTAAAGGTGGAGCTGTTTAAGCTTGAGTTCATTCAGTGGCCGGGGACTGCTCAAAACTCAGCATGGCTGTGCGAAGTGAAGTGGTAGTATAGCATTGCTATGTTTAGTATCGTATAGGCATATAGTATAGCAAGGGTGTTGAAATGGAGGTGAGGATGAGGAGGGCATATTGTCTTGTTTAGTATAGTATTTCAAGGGATGAGAAAGAGAAAAGAGACAAGGAGGAGTGAGTTGAGAGCTAGTGAGAAGGAGAGAAAGAGGAGAGAGCAGAGTGTACAGCATAGTTATGTATGCAGTAGTATCGTATATGGTATAGCAAAGGTGTGGCGATTCTTGAAGTGAGGGTAAGGAGGGAGGAGGGCATAATATAGGTAGTCTTCTATGGTATAGTATATCAAGAGGGTAGGAAAGAAAAGAAAGGTTGAGGAGGAGGACAAGGGTAAAGAGGAACATAGCCATGCATAGTGTAATATAGCAAAGGGTGAGGAGGAGGGAAGGCCACCAGCTCTGCTGTTACCTCAGTCTTCTCATCATTAGAGCATCTCTGCTCCAATTTGTTAGCAGTATGTCTTTTGATCTTTAGTCTTTTTGACTGGTCGACATAGCCATTAATTGACATGGTTACAGTGGACTAAAAAAAAACGCCTCTCACAGTTCATGGAATGAGGTGGGTGTAAAACCCATTAAGGCCCTATGTACTTACAAAGTAGACTTTTTTTTTCGAGAATAGAAAATACACAACAAAGCATTTTCATCTTGCTCAAAGGAATTTCGGATGCCAAAGGTTGCAGCAATCCTAGCTTGGAATATTGACTCGGCTCTGTCTTTTCTGTTTTATGAGTTGTTAAACTTTAGAAAAATGAGAGCCTGTCAAATGCATGTGGTCAGTACTCCTTTTTCAAATTTGATTTGAGGTCTTAGTTATTATTTTTTATTATTATTATTTACAGATACTGCAATCTCAATAGGGATTTCAGCAGCGTAGAAATACATCGTCATGTTAAAAAAAAATTATGTAGCAAAACAACAAAGGGTAGCAAACATTGCTTAAAAAAATACAATATAGATAGTACAGAGCACGTATACGGAACATGAACTACATAAAAGTGGCAAAAAAATACATATTTGAACAAGATTGTGTTGTAAGTTGAAAACTAATTAAAAAATATTTACAGCAAATGAAGACAGTGAAGGTTGACCAACTTGAGTGTTTGTTAGGTTATTTCATTCAGTCACAGTTCTTGGAAAAAAAGAATATTCGAAACTATTATTTTTTATGCGGAATAGAGTTATTGTTAGGGGATGCCTTTGTCTTGTCGCATACCCAGAAGAAAAAGTAACGATGTCAGTAATATGAATATTATAATCTTTTTTATAAGCTGAAATAAGGATTTAATTGGGAGACACTATTGCGTTCCGTAAGTGCGGTCAAATTGGCTTGTTTTAGGGGTTCTGTTGCAGAGGTACAGGAGTAGTTATTGTAGATGAAGCGAACTGCCTTCTGTTGCACCCGTTCAAGTTTGAAGTGAAGTTTATTTTCCTTTCACACAAAGGGGGTAGCCGGGGCTAAAGGCTGGAGTGCCTGACAGAGGCCTCGGCTCCCTTGTACAGTCTGACATAAATAAACGAAAACACATAATTGCAGTGTTAGCTGCATTTGCCAGTGTAACACAATGCTGCCAAGCATGCAGCGTAGACAAAATACAAAGCATTATAAATATACAGAATATAAACTTAATACAAGCTTATACAAAGCACAAATCAGATTCGAGTAAATATTTCTTTGTTTGTTTTTTGAATAATTTCAATGCAACATCAAAATCAACATCCGTCAACATTTTATTAATAACCACAGTGACCTGATAATTTAATTTTTGTTTGCCATAGTTTGTGCGCGTTTTGGGGACCCGGTGGATTTGTTTTCGAAAGTGATATGCATCGTTAGACAAAGTAAAGTCTTGAGTGTGCAGTTGATTGCTCTTAATATATTGCAACAGTCGAAAGAGGTAGACTTGGTTCGCTTTAAGCAGATCGTAAGTACGGAACAATGGCAACGTGGAAAAGTCTTTGGGTCTGCCACGGTACCCATGAATGCACCGCAAGGCTCTCTTTTGGAGTACTAGTAGTTTTTGATAGTTAGTAGGCGTAGTTGTTCCCCATACGAGAATACAATAGGTTAACTTAGAATACACAAGCGCATAATACATCTGCAGTCTCAACCACACGGGTACCAGACAAGCTACTTTGTAGAGACAGCCAACACTTTTACTTATTTCAGATGCTAATTTTGACACATGTGTGTTCCATGAAAGGTTCTGGTGGAACCAGACACCAAGAAATTTAATGCAGTCGACCTCATGTATTCTTACCCGACCAAATTGAATATTGGCCTTATATGAATCAGCAGTATTAATTGGCCTAAAAATAATGTAGCTAGTTTTGGATAAATTTAAGGAAAACATGTTGCGTTGTAGCCATGACTGCAAGTTTCCTAAGTACCAGTTTACCGTAGCTTCCGCTTGTACAAGAGATTTGGCTGTAAAAAATATGTTCGTATCATCCGCATACATAATCATGTCATGAGAGCCTGGTAGTTTAGTAATATCATTAATATATATTAAAAACAATAGAGGTCCTAATATAGAGCCCTGAGGGACTCCACAAGTGACAGTTAGTCGGTTAGATGCAACATCATTCACCCGTACGTACTGCATCCTATGACGTAAATAATCCTGCACTAAGTTATGTGTGACACCACGTACACCATAGTAATTCAACTTTTCTAAAAGGATATTGTGCTGTACGCAGTCAAACGCCTTTCGAAAATCTAAAAAGAGACCAAGAGTGTAGTGTTTGTGTTCTATATTTTCAAGTATTTTGTCTTTAATAACGAGTAGCGCCTGCTCTGCGGATTTTTTCTTCAGAAAACCGTACTGGCAAGCAGATATCAGGTTGTGTTTAGTGAAAAAACATTCGAGCCTGCAATTGATAACTCCTTCAAATAATTTGGAAAATACTGGTAACACAGAAATTGGTCGGTAGTTTGACATTTCCATTCGATTGCCACTTTTGTATATCGGACAAACCTTGGCGATTTTTAGGTCATCAGGAAACACACCAGTAGTAAACATTAGGTTTACAAGATAAGACAATACGTCAGATATCAAAGGCGCAACGCGCTTAATGGGGACAGATTTTATATCGTCATGACCTGCAGATACATCATTTTTTAACTTGTTGATTAAAATCACTATTTCTTGAGAGGAACTGGGTGAAAAAAACACAGACTTCGATAAAGAAGTAATATTGTTAATCAATACATTATCAGGTTCAGGTGTATCACCGAGCGGTTTACCAACATTGACAAAGTACTTATTAAAAGCACAAGCTAAATCAAAACCACACAAATTTCCGTCCGGCGTACTTATCTCGTTCAGCGCATTATTATCTTTCCCTTTCGTTAGATTAGCTACTTCTCTCCATACTTTACCACTGTCGTTTTGGATTCTCGTAAAACGCTCGATAAAATAATTTGTTTTTGCTGTCTTTAATTCTTTACTCAGTTGATTTCGATACTTTTTATACTCTTTTAGAATGTTGGGATCCCGATTCTGAATAAAGGAGTGGTACATTTTGTTCTTAG
Organism: Rhipicephalus microplus; assembly: GCF_043290135.1. Lineage (NCBI taxonomy): Eukaryota > Metazoa > Arthropoda > Arachnida > Ixodida > Ixodidae > Rhipicephalus > Rhipicephalus microplus. The sequence goes on from NC_134710.1 coordinate 155,104,134, forward strand.
TGCAGATTTTTTCATGCAAATGTTTGGTTATCCACGGCTTTCTGAACTTCTTCCTATTTACTCTTCTTCTAATTAGAGGAAAAGCGTCATTATAGGCATTTAAAAACTTCTTAATAAATTCTGAGTACGCCCTGTTTACGTCATCAATACTGTATATGTTATGCCAGTTTATATTCCGAATGAGGCATTGAAACTTGTTTAAATTCTTATCATTTATTTGCCGCGTCATATATCTATCAACTGTAACCTTGCGTTCGCGCACTCTGTTGATAAAACAAAAAATTGGAATATGGTCGCTAATGTCCGAACTCAGTAATCCAGATTCAATATTACGCGGTTCAATGTTTGTAACACAAACATCTAAAAGGGTGGCTGTGTCAAGAGTAATTCTAGTAGGCAAAGTAATGTGATTGTAACATGCGAAAGATGAAATAACACCGTTGAAATCGGCAGTGTACGGGTCGTCATGCAATAGATTTATATTAATGTCGCCCATGAGTACAAATGGAAGAGTGCTAGAATTCAAATTTTCAAGCATTTTTTCAAGGAAATCTAGAAACTCTCGCTTATTTCCAGTCGGTGGCCTATAAATTGCTACGACAATTACATTGGGCAGTGATACCGCTAAACATTCAACACTGGGGCTCATTATTGAGTAGTCCTCAAGAACAGAGTGCGGGTAGCAGCATTTAGCATATATAGCAAGGCCTCCACCTCTTCCATTGGGACGTAGGAGACCGTTATAAGCGTAGTTATTGAAATGAAGGCGGTCATCATGTGTGAGCAACCATGTCTCAGAAAATACTAATACATCAAATTCTGTTGTTAGTAAGGTAAAAAGGTGATCGAGGCGGTCGCCTTTGTTTTTGAGGCTTCTTATGTTAAAGTGAATAACAGACAGTTCCTGGCGTCGGTTATGGAACTTAGCGTTGAAAGATTCAGAGTTGTATAAAGAACAAGTCGGTATTTGGAACATAGCCATGATTCCTCAAGCGAGAAATAATACAGCTATTGTGATATTTTGCACAAATCGCTCTCACCGGCAATCCTGACGGCATTGGAAGATTCATTCCGTCTGGCGAAAATCTTGCCCCCGCTTGTCCAAACGAATTTCCAAGACATTTCTTTCTTGCGGGCAATTGTGGCTCCCAGTAGTTGCTTATTAGCACGGGTTAAATGTTCGTTAACGTACACCCTATCGGATCCAGGAAGCCCTAGCATTTGATTTGTGATCTGTCGTTTCCTAGCTTTCGCAAGAACGGCCTGTCGCTTGTCTCGGCGCACGAAGCGAACGATAATGTTGCTCTCGCCCGTTACTCGTGTTGCTATCTTGTGACATGTGTCAATGTCAGCAGCACAAACTGGTTCGTCAATAACTTCGCCAAGTTTTCGTATGACATCATTAGCATTGTCTGCTGCCTTCACGCCCTTAAGCTCTAGATTATTCAAACGGCTATATTGTTCGAGCTCATCAACTCGTTGCGCTAGCTGCTTGTTTTCTTTCTTGAGATCTTCGTTACTTTTGAGCAGGACGCTCAGTTCCTGCCTCAAAGCTTTCAGTTCGGAGTTAATCGCCTTGGTTTCATCGCAAGTGTCGCTACAAAACTTCACACTTTCTTTAACAGAGCGCATTTCAAGTCTCATTTCACGCTTGAAATCATCGAGAGCTTTCACAAAATCCTTCGTCATTGCTATGAACAGAACAATGCAGGCCTGGCAGCAGTGCTAAGAAACTTATAACGTGAATACACGAATGTCCCAATAACACAAAAAGCAGCAGCAGCAGCGGTGGTGGTTGCGGTATAAGACAAAACGTAATACCAAAGCTTGAGGAAAACCAACTGACCTGTAGAACGTAGGAACAGCAATTAGTCAAGTGCTCGCATCCGCAACCACCACTGCTTTGGTGCGGGCGGGCCACCGGTCACTGCTTTTGATGCGTAGACCGGAGATCCGCGCAGGCGCAGGTCTACGACAAGAATGCGGTGCTGCAGTCACTATCGGAATGTATCCTAGTCCGTCAAGGAAGGGCACCGCTTCCCGATGCGTAGACTGGAGATCCGCGCAGGCGCAGGTCTATGTCAAGAATGCGGTGCTGCAGTCACTATCGGAATGTATCCTAGTCCGTCGAGGAAGGGCACCTGTAGAACGTAGGAACAGCAATTAGTCAAGTGCTCGCATCCGCAACCACCACTGCTTTGGTGCGGGCGGGCCACCGGGCCCGCCCGCACCAAAGCATTGTTATTTTCAGTAAAGGGGTCCCAAATATTTGTGGCATAATCAAGTACTGTAAGTATAAGTGTTTTGTATGCTAACAAGCGAACGGTTGACAGTTTGAGTGCCCTCCTAAGAAAAAACAATCTACGGTAAGCATTAGCGGTCACTTTTCCAATGTGTCGATTCCATTCTAAAGTGTTTGTTATGTGCAGGTCAAGGTACTTGTATTTTGTTACCTCAGAGAGGAAAATATTGTAAGCCGAGTTATTAAAACTTCGCTTGACTTTTTTGTTAGTAATGAAAGATAAACAGTTTTCCCTAAATCAACCGACATTCGCCAATCTCTACACCAGGCAACAACTTGCTGAAATGCATCATTTAGTAACATTTGATCAGAATGACTATCTGTTGCGGAGTATAGGACATAGTCATTGGCATATAATTTAATCTTAACTGGTAGGTCATTTGCTATACCATTTATATGCAGGAAAAAAAAAAGAGGGCCTAGAACCGAACCTTGGGCAACACCAGATTCAACAGAAAGTTTATCAGAGTTGTGACTTTTTAAGGTAATGAATGGACTATGTCCACTAAGGTAGTCAGAAATCCAATTAATCAGCTGCAGATTATTAAGAATTATGTTTAATTTATGCAGCAGTTTCTGAGGAGACACTTTATGGAAAGCTTTCAAAAATCTATGAATATGGCATGTTTTTTTCCTGTTGTTTATATTGTTTGCAAAGTCATATACAATTTGTACTAATTAGATTATTGTCGAATAGCCTTTACGGAATCCATGCTGATGGATTGTTAGAAATTTATGTTTCTCTAAAAATTCCAAATTGTGTTTGTGATATACAGTTTGTACTAATTAGATTATTGTCGAATAGCCTTTACGGAATCCATGCTGATGGATTGTTAGAAATTTATGTTTCTCTAAAAATTCCAAATTGTGTTTTTAAATGATGTGTTTGAAGATTTTGTATTCAGTTGAAGTTATTAAGATAGGGTGGTAATTTTTGATGTATTGCTTATTCCCAGTTTTGTGGAGTGGCTTGACTTTGGCGGCCCTCCAGTCACCCGGCACTTGGCCAAATTCCAAGGATTTAATGAACAAGACCTTTAAATGTTTGGATACCCATTCTGCATAACGTTTAAGAAAATAATTTGGAATGTCATCTGGGTCAGGAGATTTTTTTATATCTAGATTTAGCAACATATTAAAAACACCCGATTCAGTGATCTCAATGTCAGGTATAGGAGGCAGGGCGATGTCGTAAAATGGTAAAATGCCATTGTATCTAGTAAAGACATATTTGAAATGTACATTAAATAGGTTTACAATTTCTTTGGTTTCATAAACCAATGCACCATTGACATCAAACACATCACACTTCTCAGACTTTGGGCTAATACTTCTTTAAAATTTCTCTGGGGCTGACTTGATGTAACTTGGTAATAAGTCACCATAATAGCACTGCCTGTCACAACTGACTTGATTTTTAAGTTTTATCATTAGTTCATGGATTTCGTTGTCACCACAAGCAAAATCCCTATTTTCTTCTTCATTCCTTTTAACCGTCTTTTCAATTGAAGTGCATTATGAGAAATCAAGAGATTATGTTTCTTCTTTTTAGTTAATCGTGGCACAAAAGAAATATTACAAGTGTTATTAATGTTTTTAAACTAGATCCAAAGTTCATTTACATATCAGTTGCTGTTTTCAAATTCATTAAAATGAAACGCATGGGTATCAAGGATCGAAACGTCGTCTGCCCGAGAGAAATCAGGGAAAGATAAACGTTGCAATGTTTCGTCTAATAAAGTGTTTTAAGACCACGACTTGGTGGTCTGATATGCCCGAAACTACCTCCCAGGTTGCTCATGCGTCGTTTGATTCGCTGACAAAAAATAAGTCCAATATGGATTTGGAAGATCCCTGAATTCTGGTGTAATCCTGTACAAATTGAAGAATATCATATGTAAATGCAATGTATTGCATTGCTTCTCCGACAAGATCGTACTTTGTGAGTGTGAAAGTTGGCCAGTGTATATTTGGTAAATTAAAGTCCCCTGCTATAACGATCCGATCATTGGGTCTTATATTCTCGTGCCAGTAGTTCTCGAGCTCCTGCAACATAGAAAGGAGCATTTGGAGGTCTGCATGTAGCTCCTATAATGTATCTGATACCACTGAAATAACAGGTACAAAAAATACATTCAATGTTGTGTACATTCGGCATTCTGAAGATATTTAGCGATGACTTGAAAAGTATAAAGACACCTCCACCTCTGCTGTCTCGATCTTTTTTATATGCTCTGTAACCAGAGGGAACAAAATCACTGTCATATATTGAGTCGTTTAGTCACGTTTCTGTCAAAACTGCAACAGCAGGATCATGTGAGAGGATGAGAGCCTCCAATTGAGCGACCTTGTTAAGTACGCTCCTAAAATTTACATTAATTATCTTCAGTGATCGGGCTTTAGGATATTGATGTCAGCCAGTCTTTGCTTTGGATATCTGAAAGTGTACATTTCTCTCCCCATCCCAGCCGAACAAATTATTACTTATGCTCACTTTGTCATAAATTAGTTTTACTTTCACATCATTTGCCTTTTCTCTTGCCGTGCTCTTCCATAGTTACCGCCTTACGTCACGAAGCCGTTTGGAAAAGCCTTCAGATAATGATAGATTTGTGCCTTTTAGCTTATGAGCTGATTTTATTATAGACACTTTTTTCAAGATAGTTATATAGCAGATTTATATGTAAAAAAAATGGGTCGCTCGTGCTTCCGCAACAACATAATAATCCCTGCAGAGTGCGAGAAGCATATAGAGTGCATAGTCTCGCTCTGAGGTGTAATCAAATGTGGGTGTACTTTGTATAGTACAATTAAACTTCGTGGGAGCATACATGTGCCTATTGTTGCGTGTTGCTTCAAAGATTAAACCAGTAATTTTCTTTCGAAGAATGCTGCTGTTGTTGTTTTTTTCAGTTATCTGAGGCTCGCGAGGCTGCGACAGATGCCTCTTTGAATATACGATAGCCCGTTTATGTTTTCAATGACACTTCTGACCCCGACATACAAACTTAGAAGAAGGAGGAGAATGACAATGGCATGAATGAAACGTCTGGAATGTAGTTTGCTTTCTTTATGGAAACAAGTATTTGTTTCATAAAAACCAAGGGCAAAAGCGTAGTTGCTTTGCTGACGATGACCAAAAGCACAGTGTAGACGCTATGCTCTGTAATTAGGTGGCCATCCACTGAAAAGGAAAAAAGAAAGCATAGTATCATTGTCAACCTTCTTCAGCAACTGTGAAAAAGCCACAGAAGAGGCTGAGCTCTACAATCAAGCTGGGAATAACTATACAGAATTTTTATTTCTAAGAAAAAGTGGTACCAGTCTATATTTACCCAGATTATTGAAATGGCCGCAGACAATGCATACTGCACTGGAGGTTTCAGCAGACCCTCTGTGCATTGACTATTGTCCTTTAGTCATATAATAGTAATACACTGACTGAGCTGTGTTGTACCCAGCATATAGAAGTATCAAGAGATTTCTAGCATCCACTGTCCTTGCTGTTATTCTATGCATACGAACATTTTCACAAAAAGCTTGGAAAACAATTGAAGTCTATTACAAGGTATCAAAATGGCGTTGCGAAAAGTGTGACGTGACGCTTTCCATAAAGCGCTGGTGCTTCAGTAAGTTACATGGGCCAAGAAAGCTTTGGTATTGATTTGACAAGGGCCTGGTGTACTCTCCATACCTCATCGGGGACTGTGCCTTCACTTGTCATAATGTGTGGCGCTATCTTATAAAGCCTGTACATTCAATGACCTTACTCGCTAAATAGAAGGGAAGCACATAATGCCCATTTCCCGTTTTGATGCCGGTGGCAGTTTCGTTACTTTTTCCCAAATGCTTTACATTATAGTGAACATGAATTGTGTCCGTCATGTAGCTTGTTTTCCTTTAAATAGTCAACAATAAGCACACTGCATGTCAAAAAACATTCTTTTTGCATGATAAATGAGCTCCTCAAAACACGACGTAAAAACGAATCCACCTATTCGACGGCAAACGCGGGTCGCCGCTACAATGCTCTTTAGATTTGAAGTCGTCTTTCCAATTAGTGTCAATGTTAACATGCAAATGGTGCATATTTCAAATTGGCAGGATGAAATAAGGTTAACTAACAATCCTCTCAAACAAAAAAAGGGAAAAGTATTTCAGGCACTCTTGCGTTTCCAGATACATTGTGCGACTCTTCTTTTTCTTGCCTCATCACAATGCATAGGGTTTGTTAAATATACAAACTTGCTCATTATTATTTCACTATTTGGAAATCTGAGCCCGCGTATGCACTTCGCCGCGACAAATAAAAAATGAAACACACCAAGGAACATGTTTTAATCCATTCCAACCGTAGCCGTATCTTCTCAAGGACCAGATTCATCTGATGGACTGTCGTTTCGTGAGATCTCAAGTCGCATTTATTATCTCGCCCAAATTTATTGAACAAGTATTCAGTTCCCTCTTGAAACAGAGGCTCATTGTCGCTTTTGGATGTTCTGGCAACCTGAAAATAAAATTGCAAAAACACCTACCCTAAGTGATATCCCCAGTTCACTTCAGATCACCCGAAAATCTGTGATACATCAGTAGTAAAGACAGTAATGCGAAGAGCCAAAATCCAGTCCAGCACACAACTAAAAAAAGAAAAAACAATATATTTAGCAATCTTGCCAAAAAGGGTTACTAAAGATTGTTTATTCAAACCAAAAGCACAATGACGCAATCTTAGAAATCTAGCAACAGCATTCCCCTATCAACACCACGACAGAAACATATCACTCTCCTTTGTCCGAGGCGCCGGTAAAACCATCACCCGTTTGAAGCGAACTCGGGTGGCATGTCATTAGTGGAAAGCTGAGCCGGCTGATAGTAAGAACGCGAGTGGCCCGTAGACTTTCGCTGCAGCCACACACACTCGAACTCCGAAACAGGAGGGATAAAGGCCGAGCTAGGGCCAGTTCTAAACCGCAAATGATGCTGCGCACGCGTCTTCAAAGTGAACTCAGCTACTGGAAAAAAAAGCAAAGAAGTCTCGCTGACTTTTTACACTCCTAATGCGTTGTCCGCAGCCAAGGATGGGGACGGGTGGTTCGTGCCTCCCCTCTTTGAGGGACCGTATGAAATTCCGAATCGTCTTGACAATGCCCACTCAAAGTTCTAAAGATCAAAAGTCGCTTCAGAACACGTGTTTTCTATTTTTTTCGGGGCTTGTGCAGGCAAATGGTGTCTCCAGAAGTGTAGTCGTGCATTTTCTCCAAGACAGTGGACGTACAATGAGCACTGGAGTGGCAAGAAGGCAGCCTTGCGCGCGGCTCGTTCGTCAAAGCGATTGCAAACCGCGGAGACTCTGCAGCAGAAGCATGCACATGGCGTTATTAGTTTAAGCACATACGTATGCTGTGGTTGCTGTATCCACCCCGCACCGCACACATGCAGGGACCAAGAAAGCACGACTGCCATGCAAAACCTGCAGTTGCGAAGAAGGGAGCAGTAAGACACCGTGGTATAATAAGAAAAAATGGCTTTGGGAACTTGCGAAAGGTATATTGGTGGAGTTCCTTTTTCTTGCTTTTTTTTTTCAAAAGCTGTGTGTCACGCTCTCTTCTTTTACTCCTATTGCACGTGGTACATCGGACCAAAAGCCACCCATGCATGCATACGTTCAGTTCGCTTGTGCTCTGCGTCTGCTGTGCAAAGGTGCATCGGTATATGCGTTTCCGAACAGGCCACAGGCATCGCTGATGTGCCAGACAAACACGATCCTCACCGACCAGTGTTGCGGAGTTGCCATTTCGGAATTGGAATGATTCCGGAATCATTCCACATTTTGCAACCCCGAAATGGAATGGGGAACAACACTTGGAAGAATGGAATGGGAATGGAATTGAGCACATTTTGAGTGGAATAGAATGGAAATGAAATTGCATCTTTTCCCAAAAATAGAGCACGTTTTCATCCACACATTCGTAAATCAGAGCCTCGAATTCAGCTACAAAGGAGTATTTTTAAAATGGCTTGGCTGATTACAAGCACGGTACATTTATAAGCCGGCCACAGCGGCTGTCTCCCCGTCCTTCATTTGTTTTTTGTTTTTTTTGCTTCTGTCGCCGCTTGCGACTGAGACCGAAAAAGCGCTTTTCTTGTTTGCGATGCGTATTGACGCTGGCGCAGTGCTCCTGTTGATTGCAAGCTTTCATGTGCCAGCTTGCGCGCCGTCTCTCCCTCAACCCCCCCCCCCCCCCGCACACACACACACACCCTTTCGCAGTGCTGTTGTTCCTGCCTAGACACACGTGGTGCCATCGTTGCATCTATACGCGAGAGCACCGCCGACACGGAAGAAGTTTTTAATGTCGCCGGTCTGCATTTGAAATCACACAACGCGACGAGGTGGAACTAGCAGCTTCGAATGATGAGAAAACTTCTCTTTCCAGTCACCCAGGCCTGACAGAAACCCTGCACGCGTGCATGAAAGTTAAACTGTCTAATATGAACTCAGGCTGGCGACAGACTTGATTGAGCTTCTCTCCCCTGTCGAGGAAGCCATAGAGTTGCTGCAGAAAAGGCACGAGACAGCCGGACTTTTACTTCCCGCGTTGCAAAATATCTAAGTTGGCCTCGCGGGAACCTTAAACAAAGGCACTCTTCTTTGCAAAGAGGCAGCTAAAGGCCTACAACATAGTCTGGAAAAGCGGTTCGCAAGCACGTGGACTGACTCTGTCTTTTTTTTATGGGAGCCCTCCTAGACTCACTGTTTAGATGTTCTTGGTGTTCATCTGCAACAGCCCAGCAGATGCGTTCTGCTGTGCTGGGCAGGGAACCTCTTTTGTTAGGGCAGGACAGCGCCAGCACCGTTGCGAATGCATACCCTGAAGCAGAGTCAAGCAGATTGATGTTTAAAAATATCAGACAAAGTGATAGTGCCCACCAAGACAATATGCCTGGATCCATTTCAGGGGAAATTTCGCTTTAACCCATTAATTCCCAGTATGAGAAACATTTTTCCAAACTTCAAAATATTTCTTGTCCATGTCCTTAGAGTCACTAGGAGTGCAAGTTTTCAATAAAAAACATGAAGATATAGCCTGCGAATTAATAACGGGATGTTGCATATGTGCAACAATGGGCAGTAGTGTATAAAATGAAGGCCAATCCAAGTGAAAGAAACTTTTTATTGCTACCAATAATTTTGGCGAATTTTCAAATTGAAGAAAGCACAATACAAGCATAGCTGTTTGGCGCCTATTGGTGAAAACTAACAAAACAGTTACGGTCTTTGTTGAAACACATCTCCTTACACTTGGCACACGAAACATAGGTGTACCCTCATGGGCATGCCTTGCAGCGGTTCAGTTTTGCATTCCATGTGGGCCAGTGCTCGTTGCTGTCTCTTCTGACATCCCGGGGGACATTTAGGCACACTTTCTTGAATGGTGTGACATTCTGAATCGAAGGGCGCCCTGGTGGTCGTTTGTTGAGCAAGATCAGACTCGTTGCGAGCTCAGAGAGGAATTCTCTCAAGGGTGTAGGCGGCAGTTTGTGCTGCTGGAGAATTCTCTTGTGCATGAACCATGCATTAACAGCTGCTATTTTGAGCGTGGGCCAAAACAATTACATATACCAGCATTTAGACCTGATAGAAAAGCGATAGGAGAAGCACATTTTGTCTAGAAGATTCACGCCGCCCATTGATCTGTTGTAGGAAGAAATGATCGCTGGACAATCGACAAAAATATGCTTTTTCTCCTTGCTGTCCCACCTTTTGGCTGATGTAAGCGGGTCAGCACCAATGCAGTTCGAAAGAAGAGTAACAGTGCGGTTGTCATGCCACTTCACTGCCACCATTGTCTTTTGGTCACATGAAGTGACTGAAGTATCACAGGTGTCCCGACCTCGCTTTTTCGATTTCTCATCCATCAACTTGCTGCAGCTGAGTCTGTTTTCACGAACCGTACCAATATAGGAAATTCCCATTCTTGAAAGCTCCTCTACAAGCTGAGGGCCTGTGAAGAAGTTATCAGCGACAACTAGGTTGTTGTCTCGCTTCGGTAGGCTGGAACACAGTTGGAGCACGACCCCAGCTTCCAACCCAAGCTGGTAGCCACCCTGGCTGCCATGAAAACCTTTGTTGCAGCGCTGGTAGACATCGAAATCATAACACAGACCTGATTCCCCAGAACGTGCCCAAAGTTTTAGACCCCATTTACTCTTTGGTTTATTAGGCATGTACTGACGAATGTAACACCGCCCACAGAAAGGGATCAAGATTTCGTCCACTGCAGATTTTTTTTCTTGGGGCAAGACAACCATGTTGCTGCTCAAGGAACTGAGCCATGGGCGCACTTTCCAGCATTCGTCTTCTTTTACTTTGTCATTGGCCGCTTCATTATAGAAAAAATGCAGGTGGCTTGTGATCTTTTCAAATCTGTTACGGGACATTACCTGGGCTACTAATTCATATGTACTTCCATTTTCCCAATAAGCACGAACCCTGTGCATGTTTACGAGTCCCATCCTGAAAAACATGCCCAGAACAGATGTAAGTTCTTTCACGGTGAGGTTTAGAGTGGCTCCATGTTTTTGAAAGTAGTACTTATTGCTTTCATCGACGACAGCCTTTAGCATGGATCGAGAAACAAACATGTCAAAGTATTCCACTGCACTCAGCGGCTCTGCAGGTGGCAGCGGAGAGTTGTTCTCGAAACTACCTGCCTCGATATCAAAATCCTTCTTCACCCATGTGTACCGCCTTTTCATGTTCTGCAGTATCCGATCTACCGGAGGCGCATCTGTCGAGGTAGCAACCTCTTCCTCGGCTTCTTTTACCTCAGTTTGGATGGCATCTCCTTCATCACTGCTGTCTCCAGACACTTTTTTGCCACTTTTTTCATCAGCAGAAAAATCGCTCTCATTAGGGTTGATAACATCCAGCAGGTTTGCATGAACAAAACGCTTCGGCCTCTCTTTTGGAACAGAATAGAATGTTGAGGTTGAAATTGCAGTATGTCCCTGAAAAATCGTTAAAACAGCAAAATTAGCAAACAGACATCCGTTCACACACTCCACATGAATGCGTGTCACGATATGTAAGACGCGTTTCAAGCAGAAAAGCAATGTTGCATATCTGCAACAATGAAAATTGTGGCATTTAGTGCCCACTGTTGCATATGTGCAACACACCACGTGCAAAAAATATTTTCTCGAACAGAGCAAGCAAAAAACTAACTGTTGGGTTCTAGATTACTGTCAAGAGTGTTTCGAACACACATTCAGTGAAAAAAGCAACGCAGCTTAACTTGAGGGCTCATAAAAAAATATTTACAGTACCTTGATTGCAGAGCTCGACGACGACGTGGATGCTGCCATTTTGCAAACTGCAGATACGACGAATGTGGCCCCCAAGCGGCTTAAACTGGTACTGGGTGGAACGAAGAACCCTCGAAATAGCATAGTATGGAGAACTTTTACCAGTGCATTAGGATCCTTGCAATCGGCAGGGCACAGAACTGGGTGTTGCAGATATGCAACAAGGGGCACTAATGGGTTAACTTTCAGAGGGAACTTGAGCAGACAGGGTAAAGCCACTGAGCTATTGGAAGGCGAACGAAAGCAGCTTTCCCCTGCTTTTCCGCCTCGCCAGGGCAGTTTTCACGGTGAATGCGACATAAGCTGACGTGGAACACGTTTTTTTTACGGCATCCTTGATCATGACAGCGAAGCCAAACCGGCTGTCAAGCACCTCTTTCGAGCAGCTCATGTGAAGCGCAACTCGCAGCTAAAGGTATACGATGATGATGATGATGACCTCCTATGGATGGCGCTCACCCACAGTGGGGGATGGGCCAAGAACCGGGCGGCAGGATACTTAAATGAAACTAAAATGAAAATGAAGCCAATCTGAAAAAGTAGTTCAAAAATAATACTACCAAAAAGCAAAAATATTTGCTGAGCAAGCGGTCAAACCATCTCTTGTTTTTGATAGACATAACTACGAATTATAAACTAAAAATCTGAAATGGTTGGGGTTCACTAGCACGGTAATCTTTTAGTTGAAATTGTTAATCGCATTTTTTTCTATTTCTTTTAGGACTTACCATAGCACCTTTCATTCTCATTTCTGGTTTTTAAAAAATAAATGGTGAAACGCCGAGTGAGCTAATAAAATTTGCTTGTAAAATTTTGATGAATGAAACCAAAATAAAGCTTGTTTTTGCATCTTGCACTGCTTGCTACTTTTATTGCAGCATTTAAAAAACACGGGGACATCTAAGCACTTTTTACGATGTAGTGGTTATTAAAGAACTAGTGACGAATGGCCGGACGTGTTGTTCTTGTAAAAACATTTTTGAGCCGATGAAAATGAATAAGAAATACATTGTCACATTAAGTTGAGGGTGGCCTGTTTTAAGTTCAGCAAGCTGCGAGCACCAGCTACTGCTCTTAGGCAGGCTTGATGTCGGGAAAGGAATCGTGTTAATGACTAACGAAGCATTTTACAACATCACAGGAACAACCAGGCGTCACACAATGGGAATTGCATAACGAGTGATTCGTCCAGTGCTCCAACCCATCAAAAACATGTTCTTGATCACCTATTAACTGTGGTGCATACCCAGGTCGAGCATAATTCTTCATCGGCATCAGCCACTGCATAAAAACATTGCACAAAATTCCTAGCAATTGTGCAGCTGATACCATGCTTCTCGAAAGAATGACGGAGGATAGCATAGCAAGTGTGTAGCCGATACCACGCTTCTCCGAAGATTGACGGAGGATAGCATAGTGAATGCTGGCCTACTACAGAAAAATTATGAATATTTATGGCGTAGTGGGTACCCAGCAAGTGGCCACATTTACCCAAAGAGTGTTTAGAGAATGCTCTGAAAGACCGCTCTCCCAGCTTTCGCTGTGACTGTGCTGCGAGTTCCACACAGTCCTGGCGTTTTTTTTTTTCTAGGCATTTCAAGTAAATGTTCATAACAAAAAGAAAGAACTTACTTAAAAGCAGAGAGTTGAATAACTGTTTTTACCATCCATATCAGACCGTATAGTCTTTTTTTTAATTAAATGTATATAAGGAAAGGTTGGTGCCAAAGCGTGGCGCCGGCTACTCCTCTTCTCTTGCATAAAAGTCGACATCGCATATTTTGTGGGAAACACAAGGCCATACGTATGATTGATTGATATGTGGGGTTTAACGTCCCAAAACCACCATATGATTATGAGAGACGCCGTAGTGGAGAGCTCCGAAAATTTCGACCACCTGGGGTGGTCGAAATTGCACCCAAATCTGAGCACACGTGCACCCAAATCTGAGCACACGGGCCTATAACATCTCCGCCTCCATCAGAAATGCAGCCGCCCCAGCCGGGATTCCAACCCGCGACCTGTGGGTCAGCATCCGAGTACCTTAGCCTACAGACCACCACGGCGGAGCAAGGCTATACGTATGTACAGACGGGTCCACTGTTAAAGGGAATACCTGCATGAGCAACATGTTTAGATTTTGCTATCTTTCGGAATCATAGTGGCTTAGATATGCATAAGGCTACTGGTGGTTAAAAGTTCCGACTCCTCTTGACAGACTATTGACTTGCATGAATATTGTTTTTTAATCCATTTGCTTTTAGAGGGCCAGGAATATCGTTGGTGTGCATTCGAGTGTTCCCTTTAACAGTGGACCATACTGTACATAGCACAACGCTTACACAATGAGTCCACGTTTTTCAATACTGAATGTCCACACCACACAGACATGTGTCCACACTACATAGAAATGTGTACAGGCTATACAGAGTTTGCAAAAACACAAGTAATCACACCAATTTAAGTGTTCACACAAAACATGAAAGTTCAATAACACGTCTAAGGTGATCTTGTCGCTTAAATACGGAACTGTTTTCAGAAAGTTTTTTCCAAAAAAATCATAGTGAAACACGAAAACACTGTTTTGAAACATACCAGTTAACACGGACGAATTCCTTTTTTGTTGTTTAGTACTTTTGAGCTATTTTTTATTCCTCCAGAAAGTGAACGACTGCGCGCGCTGCAGTGGCTCGTAGCTTTCCTTTTTGTCATGGACCCAGGATTTTTGCAATTGATGGAGGGCGCTTATCCAAAGTATTGAGTTTTTGTAAAAGGTTCTTTCGAGGTACGTCATGATTTTTACAATGAAGAAGAATGTGCTCCACATCTTCTTGAGCTTCTCCACATGAGGACTGCCAACTTTCCTTATTCTATACAAGAAGGCCTTCGTATAGGATGTACCAAGTCCAAGCCTATGGATGACTGTTTCTGCCGATCGGCTAACCTTTAACGGAATATTAAATTTTACACCAGGATGAATGTTATACAACTGAGAGTTTTGTGCACCATTTTTGAACCAGGTTTCCATAGACAGTTGACAGCTCAGCTTATTTAATAAATATCGTGCCACAAGATCCACACGAGCCATACTAGGTCTGGATCTCAAGAAAGCATTTGACAATGTAGCTTATGAAACAATTCTCAGCTGCATATCGAGCTTAAACATGGGTGAGCGAGCCTATAATTACGTCAAAAACTTCTTGACCAACAGGGAAAAAAAAGGCTCAGCTTAGGAGCTAAGCCTTACATCTGATCTCCAAGAATTGGGCGGCAGAGCCACTCTACAGGGCTCCATAATATCGCCAATGCTCTTTTTTCTAATCATGATTGGACTACCAAAAGAGTTAAATAAAATCCCGGGAATATATCACTCTATCTACGCGGATGGCATCGCAATATGGGTCAGTGACGGCAGCGACGGTTACATAGAACAGAGACTCCAAGAAGCAATAGGAACATTTGAGTGATACTTAGAAGGCACAGGACTCACATGCTCCCCGGAGAAATCAGAACTTCTTCTCTACAGGCCAGCAATCAGAGGCAGACCACCCAAGTCAGAGGAAAACAAGCGACAATATGAGGAAATTAGGATTCATACACAGGAGAGCACAGCTATACCGACAGTTACAAAAATGCGGGTACTGGGATTAGTCATCGAGACTAACGGTGCCAACGGTGAGACTATACACAGACTAAATGCCAGTCACGAATGCGATGAGACTGATTCGCAGGGTCACGAATAAACACCGTGGTATGAAAGAAGCCCACGTAATACGTCTAATCCAGGCCTTCGTCATAAAGTCACATAACGCATGTAGCAGCATACCACGACTGGCAAAAAGCTGAAACTAACAAAATAATTAAATGTACTCATTCAGAAGGTCTAAAAAAACAACGTCTACAAACAAGCGATAGAAATACTTGAGTATGCTAGCACAGAACGTTTTCATCAGCTAGAACTACAGAATACGCTTGAAGAGATTATAGAAGCTCAGTGCATATCCCAGCTTGAAAAGCTCACTAAACCTAAAATGGGAAGAAATATAATGAGTAGAAGAGGAATCATGTATTGTGCACAACATGGTGTCAAACATGACATCCCCAATACAATCAGAGCTAAGATCGTCTCTAACCCGATACCGAAAAACATGAACCACATTATCAACACGGACCGAAGAAAGCACCGAGTAAAAGCACTGCTCAAAGCACACGGCATGAACAGTAAATCTCTTTTTGTAGATGCTAGCCCATACCCTGAACGAAAAGCTCACACTGCTGTCATGATTGACACGTCCGGCATCTGTATTAATGAGTGCTCTGTCATAACAAACAATATAGAGGAGGCTTAGAAGGTAGCCATAGCGATGGCTATCATCTCCTACAAACACTCATTCATACTGAGCAATTCACAAGTAGCAATCAGAAATTTTATGCAAAAACGGATTTCACAGCAAGCCCTCAGAATCCTCGTTAATAACCAAGAACTACACGAAGTAGATGAACCCAAATACCTCGTATGGTTCCCGGCGCACACAGAGACTGATTCATCCAATCCGAACGAGCTGGTTGTCGCAAGAATTAACTCGCCGCGCAACTCGACCACACTGCTCGACCACACTTCATATTGTTGCCCAAGCTGATTCACTGATAACTACCCATCGAAGTGGACCTGGCTGTAAACATATGAAGCGTAAAGCACAGAGTATTGCATAGAGTTCTGCCGTTGTGAATGTTGTGGAATAGTTGAGCTTAAAAGCTTTTCTCGCTTAGTATGCAGGTACAAAGAATGCCAATGTAGAGCTTTGATTCAGACATGATCCGTCGATGTACACGTTGTTGCGATGCGCACCTCCGACAACGGTGGTCACCCCTGGCGCCGCCGGCGTACCACACAAAGACCGATTTAGAAGCTCCACAGAATACATGCAACACTACAGAGAAGCAAGGCGGGTGCCTTCCCGCACTTCACCCGAGTCTAAACAGGCAAGAAGCATCAGAATACCGACAGCTACAGACGAACTGCTACCCGAACCCTGTGCACCTCCACAGGAGCTACCCACACTTATACCCGGACAATAAATGTAAGCTATGTGTAACTGAAAAGGTGTTTTACAAACATATATTATGGGAATGTCCCCACTTATCAACAAGTTCTCCTGAGGTTCTCTGCGAGCAGTGGCGGCTTGTGCTGCTCAGCTCGCAGGTTCAAGACCAAAAATGGGCTATCCAGCAGGCCAGGGAGGCTGTACAGAGACAAGGTCTCCCGGTACCTCCATGTGCGGTCTGTACCCCGGACCACAAACATGCCGGATACGAAAATAAAGTTTATTCATCATCATATGCTGCATGTGCAATGTTATCAGCTATTTCATTTCCTGTGATTCCACAGTGGCTTGGCACCCACTGGAACATTATGGTTTGGTTTAAATCTTTTGCTATAGCGTACGTCTTCTGTATTTCATATTGTTGCCCAAGCTGATTCACTGATAACTACCCATCGAAGTGGACCTGGCTGTAAACATATGAAGCATAAAGCACAGAGTATTGCATAGAGTTCTGCCGTTGTGAATGTTGTGGAATAGTTGAGCTTAAAAGCTTTTCTCGCTTAGTATGCTGGTACAAAGAATGCCGATGTAGAGCTTTGATTCAGACATGATCCGTCGATGCACACGTTATTGCGATGCGCACCCCCGACAACGTTACGAAGGGCGCTACGAATCTCACCGCTGCAACCACTGTTTCGAACGACGGCGACGCCAACACGGTCCCGAAGGCGCCACTGCTTCGAATTCCGCCGGGAAGGTCACCAGCCGTTTGGTAGCGTAGGTTTCTCAGCTCGCGACTGCTTCTGCGCAGAGCTGATAGACGAGCGGACGAGACGACGGTGAGTTAAACAAGGTTTATGTACAGCATATTTACAGAGGCGTTACAAATTCGGCACTGGGGCCGACAGAGACTCGAAGAGCCGAGCTCTCCTCTCTAACACATCGGTCTGCTCTCAAATGGGTCTGCCAACACATAGCTCAACTCTCTATCACATAGCTCTCTTCTGCTCACATAGCTCAACTGCGACACACATGTCTGCTCTCACATAGGACTGCTGCGACACACATGTCTGCTCTCACATAGGACTGCTGCGACACACATGTCTGCTCTCACATACTGCTGCCCGCGACCAGAAGCGCCGCTGGTCGTGAGGTCAGACTCCTGCAATGGGGGTCGCCGCTGGGCCGCGTCATTCTTTCTCATCGAATCTGGAGAGGCTGCGCTGCAGGTGGCTGCACCCAAGGACGAGTGACGTCGCCGCGCATTGCGTCAGACCCCCAGATAGGAAGGCGCCGGTTGTTTACTCGACGGGATCGCGGGCTGTGGTGACTCACTGCACGTGCACGCCAGAAAGGCGCCGTCGCGTGATGACGCCGTTAAGTTGTTCATCGCGTCAGGCGGGCTCGCGTGCTGGCCTTGACACAGATTTCCTTTTTCCGAGGCACGGACGTTCGCGGCGGACTCGCAGGCATAACAGCACCCCCACCGCCAGACAATGCGCCGGAAAGACGAGCTGCTTCCACGTGGCTCGGATGTCAGGCGCGCTCGTTCGCCAGGTCCCTCCAGGTTTGCCTCCAGGGCCATGGGGAGAATGCAGCTCCAGACTATGTTTCGGGAACACATCCCATTCTTGAGGACGGATCCCAGCTCCACTGGCTTGTTGCCACAACTTGTCGACCCGCTTCGCTCGTCTCTTTGACGATCTTTGGTTTCAGCACTGGTCGATGGTTCTGCAACTTGTCAAGAATGGTTCGACAACAGACAACACACGACACAAGCAAGTGCCCTCAGTCACCCGACAGAACACCAGACAAAGTATAGTACAACATATATCTAGCTACGTGTCTATCGGAATTTCGTTCCCTCTACATCAAGAGGCACATGTGGGACACAAGACTCTTAAAATGAGAACTCAATTTTTTTTACACGTACAACAACGTAACGAATTAGAATAGAACATAAAGTTGGCTCCTTGAGCTCACTCTGGACGAGAGCGCTGAGCTAAGGCCGTGATGAGGACAAAATTTTGCCCCGAATCGCCAGCGAGAAACCGAAAGGTGGAGAAGGTACTAACTAAACGCACGGCTCAATGCGTCGGCAAACGTCAAAGTTGCGCTGTCGGAGTATCATGCTCCATCTCAATAACCGGCCACTTTTAGGCAAGGATACCTATGCGGTACCAAGAACGGCTCACACTTGCGACGTTGCACAGGGGAACAACGATACGGCTTGCTACGGATTGACTCCTCACCGCTTAGCTCGATATCGTGTTCGATCACCCTCGTGTTTCTGGGGCAGTCCGAAAACACGTCTCCAAACTCGGAAACAATCTTTCTCTGGTCCTCCTTCTGGACTTCACTTAAGCTAGGTTCTAGGTTCAACTGCTCCAAGGTTACCTCCGATCCCCTTTCGATTATATCACTAGAACTCAAAATTTCTGCTCCCTCTTCCTCTGAAGCATTCAACAGCAGATTTACGACCGCTTGACGTAGAACGTATGGTTTCATCAAGTTGTAAATTTTGTTTGGCCGCCTTCCTAATTTCACTTCATAATTGGTATCAGAAAGCTTCGATATTACTTTGGCGGGCCCTTCCCAATGAGCCTCAAGCTTGTTCCTTTTGGACGGCTGCAGCAGCATTACCTGACTTCCTACTTCAAAAGCGCGTTTCTTCACCGATTTGTCGTAGTACTCCTTCGACAACACTTGTGCAGCTTTTATGTGGCTTTCCACTAGATCTTTCATTTTAATCGAGAGGTCCTCACGTTGCTCTCGAATGAGCGTTTCTCGATCAACCCTCGACAGCTCACTCCAACTTTCCGCTAAAGGCGAGAGCGTTGCAGCCCTCTCGCTCTGACTCAATGGCCCCATGTCGTCTCCCCTTGCTACGGAAACCACGCCGGTCGCTTCGGCGACGGGCCGCTCGCGTGACTGCTCACATGACTCACGCGGAAAATTTCCTCTCTGAGGTTCCGTCGACCCACCGACAAGGTCACTTGAGAGTTCACCGCATTGAACAAGATCAAGCTCCTGCGAAAGCTTCCGCGCTTGCGATCGCGTGAGGGCCATGTACGTTAAGTTGGGTAAGAACGATTTACCCTGCTCTTTGAGAAGCTGCTCTGAGTTGTTGGAGAAAAGATAAGGAAAACGATCGGGAAGCGCGGCAGACACAGCCGCTTCGGTGCGAAGCTTACCGAACGGGCCTTCAATGACAACCGTGGCGATTGGTGAGCAAGCACTCTGCTCCTCGGCGACTTGTCTGATCCACGCGCATTCTCCTGTAAAGTCATCCGGAGACACCAATGAAGGATGGACAACGTCCATGGTTGCCGCGGAGTCTCTAAGTGCTCGACACGTTTTCCCATTCACACTAATTTCTTGGATATACGGCTCTAACAACCGCATGTTCTTTTCCGATTCTCGGAGTGTTGCAAAAGCAAACTTTTGCTTACAGTTTATCGCGATGTGCCCTTCCTTTTTGCAGTTGTGGCAGATTCGCGGCTTCTGTTTCTTTTCCGATTCTCGAATAGTCGCAAACTTTTGCTTACAGTTTATCGCAATGTGCCCTTCCTTTCTGCAGTTGTGGCAGATTCGTGGCTTCCATTGATGAAGTTTCATTGAAAAGCTCTTTTTCCTTTCACCTTTTTCAACGCGTACTGCTCTGCTATGCAACTTTCGGCGAGTATAATACTCCTCAGCTAACTCTGCTGCCTTGTTTAGCTGTACTTCACCAAGTTTGTCCTGCAGCCAAAGTTTGACATCCTCCTCGATGCAGCGGTAGAATTGCTCCATTGCAACGCATTCCACCACTTTATCACGGTCATCATAAACACCTTCGCCCTTGAGCCATTCAATTAAATCAGCTTTAAGACGAAACGCGAAGTCAACGTGTGACTCATTCCCCTTTTTAGCATACCGGAACCTTTGCCTGAAAGCCTCGGGTGAGAACTTATAACGTCTCAAGAGCACTTCCTTAACCTCGTCATAGCTCTCTAACGCTTCCCTCGACAAGCAAGTTATCGCGTCGGACACTTCGCCGGGAAGAAGAGCTAACAGGTTCTGCGCCCAAAGAGACCGCTCCAAAGCGTTTCACTCACAGACGTGTTCAAACTTGACGAGATACTTCGCCATGTCCTCGCCTACTACGAACGGTGGCAGTTGGTCCCGAATTCTATAACCGCTGACCTGAACTGTTGGAGAAGCTACGCTAGGCGCCTGCGAACATTGTAGTATTGCCAATTCTATTCGTTTCAACTCGAGGCGCTCCTGTCTCTCGGCTTCCTCGCGGCGTTCTCGCCTTACAGCTTCTTCACGAACTTCTCGCCTTTCAGCTTCTTCACGTTCGCGAGCTTCGCGCCTTTCAGCTTCTTCACGTTCGCGAGCTTCTCGCCTTTCAGCTTCTTCACGTTCGCGGGCTTCACGCCTTTCAGCCTCCTCGCGGCGTGCTTTGATATCCACCCAGGCCTCATCGACTTCCTCAGCCCACACTCCCTCATCCTTCATGATCTCAAGGATCGCTTGCTTTCGTTTCGCACGGCCCAAAGTAATGCCGAGTTCCTCACAAATTTCGATGAGTTCCTTCACTTTAAGGTTCTCCATCGTTCACACTAGCTTCTTGCTGTTTGCCCCTATTAAGAATCTACTTGCCGTACCCACTATAAGCCTACTAGCAAGACGCGTAAGCAAATTTTAACACTCCCGTGTTTACACCCTCCGCATTAACTTTGGTTTCAAAGCGCTTCGACTTGGCTTGAAACGATCAAAGCTCACTTCAGTGCTTCACACAGCCCTTCTCTAAACTACTACAACCTGAGCTAGAGTAGTTTGGGGAACTGAGGGGAAAACATCAGGCACTCACCGCATCGATGTCGCTGACGCCGGCCGATCCCGCAGCTGCCAACCACTGTTGCGACGCGCACCTCCGACGACGTTACGAAGGGCGCTACGAATCTCACCGCTGCAACCACTGTTTCGAACGACGGCGACACCAACACGGTCCCGAAGGCGCCACTGCTTCGAATTCAACCGGGGAGGTCACCAGCCGTTTGGTAGCGTAGTGTTACGACCGGCCCTAGGGAACCAAGCAAGTAGAGTTTGGGGGAGAACCGGTTCTTGACCGACGGGGTCGTCCACCCCTACCTCCCCATTCAGGCTCCTCCTCTCACCGGGAGAACTCCGGACTCTGCTGTGCGTTCGTGACCATGTTTGGTAACATTTTAGGGCGCCGTGACCATATATGGACTCCGTGTTAGGTTGTGCCACTCCATGTGTTGTGAGAGGTGTTTCCCCCTCCCTCGTGGCCGAGGTGCCGGGGACACCGTATTGGCTGACGATGCGGACAAGGCGCCCAGTGTCAACAACGTGGCGCTATAAAAGGCCGAAGACGTTTTGTATCTCACTCACTCTTCTCTCTTTGGATCAGTTGATCACTTCTCCACATGTAAATAAATCTCTGTTGTTCGTTCGGGCGCTTTTTCTCGCTGAATTGTTGGACGATGGATCCTGCGACGGGGCCAGCTACCGAAAACGAGACCGGCAGGACCCGGAGTCCCAACAACTGGATGGCAGTGGCGGGATGCCGATAACCCCGAAAGCGACCACTGGACGGAGTGAGCCCGGAGTTCAACAACGGGACGACAGGAGAAGGATTACACGAGCTCATCGACTTCCAAAGGGAACCGAACGGCACTTCTGAGAGGCACGACGCCGGAGACATGACTGCGAACTGGGTGAGTGCCGCCTTTCTCTGTTAAATTTTACCAGGCATTTACTCTATGTGTTAAGTAAAAGCTGGTAGAGAGGGGCTGTCTTGGTCATTGGGTTAACAGGTAACTTGCGTCAGGCAGAAATTGTGCGATAGCTTGGTTAAGCTTCTTCTGTCAGTGGCGTCAAGGTTAACAGTGGCAGGGCAGGATTCCGTATAAGAGCTATTTGAAGCTTTATTTGTAGACTAAGTTAACGGAAAACTTGAGGCAAGGCAGGAACCTAGAGCTGTCGTTGCCGTCAAGGTTAATTAGTTGCAGGACAGGAATCTTTGTGGAACAGAGACAGCGGTACTGGAAGCAGCCATGAATCTGAAATCCCTGCGAAAGTCCATGTTGTTGCTACTTGCAAGGGAGTTGAATCTGGAGGTGTCGGACTCTCAAAGAAACCCAGAGCTGATAGAGGCGATTCTCGCATTGGGGGCGGAGGATGACGAGCTGTCAGAATGTGTCGAGGAGATTCAGGAGAGGCAAGCGGCAGAGGCCGAAAGAAAGGCGGCCGAGGCCGAAAGGAAAGCGGCAGAAGCCGAGGCAGATAAGATGCGAAAGCACGAGCTTGAAATGAAGCGCCTCGAGCTAGAGATTAGCCATAATAGTAGAACAGGAGGCAGCGAGGCATCCGGTACCGCAGAGCGGGTCAGGTTCAAAATGACGGACCTAATGAGATCGTACAAGCTAGGGGAGGACATTGGGCTGTTTCTCGTCAACATTGAGAGAACTTGTGAAAGGCAAGGTTTCAGCCAGGATACGTGGCCTCAACGCTTGTTGTCCCTACTTCTGAGGGAGGCCTCAGAAGTAATCGCGCGCCTCACGAAAGAGGAGGCTGACGAGTACAGTGAGGTAAAGTCGAGCCTTCTCAAGAAATACAGGTTGTCAGCGGAAGGTTTCAGACAAAAATTTCGCAACGCCGTAAAAGAGAACAATGATTTATACCCGGAGTTTGCTTACAAGTTAATGGCCAACATGGGGGAGTGGCTCAAAGAGGCAAAGGCGTATGGGAATCATGACAAGGTACTCGAGTGTATCAGTCTGGAACAATTCTATCAAAGGTTACCAGAAAAGGTGAGGTTCTGGGTGCAGGATAGACCGGACATGAACACCGTAACGAAAGCCGCAGAGCTCGCTGAAGAATTCGTTACGCGCCGCGCCCTCGGGGCAAACAGCGAGCTAAAAAGGGAAAAATTCCTACTACCGAATAAGGCGCCGTTTAGAAAACAACCGACAAGTCTCGCACAAAAGGGTGAGGAAAACAATTCATCTAACCATGGGGCGTCGGCAGAGGCAGGCAAAAGGAAATTTGAGGCGAGAAAACCGGCTGCTTGTTTCAATTGCCACGAAACAGGGCACTTCGCGAAACACTGCCCGAAAGAAAAGGTGGCCTTTTTATCTATAAATGAAGCCGACAAGAACATGAAGTTGTTAGAGCCCTATATGTACGACCTTACCGTGAACGGCAAGCAGTGTCGGGTTCTTAGAGACTCCGCAGCCACTATGGACGTAGTTCATCCGTCTTTTGTTCAGTCCGGACAGTATTCAGGAGACTGTGCCTGGATTAGACAAGCCGTAGAAGCAAACAGTCAGTGCCTCCCCGTAGCTAAAGTTGTCCTTAAAGGCACATTTGGTACGTTGAAAACGGAAGCCACGGTATCGCCATATCTACCCCCTCAGTATCCTTACTTATTTTCAAATAAGTCAGATCAAATGCTGAAGGAGAAAGGTCTAACGTTGGGAGAAGGCATAGTGCAGGCACTGACTAGATCGAAGGCACGTGCGCTGGCTGCGAGAGCAACATTCACTGAGGCAAACAAGCCTCAAATCGACAACGGGCCTGGTTGCGAGTTGGACACCACGGTAACAAATCGACTTGTGCGAGAACAGGCTGCAGAAGCCGTAGTCGCGGAGGCAACCAATAATAATAATAATAATAATAATAATAATAATAATAATAATAATAATAATAATAATAATAATAATAATAATAATAATAATAATAATTATTATTATTATTATTATTATTATTATTATTATTATTATTATTATTATTATTATTGCAGGTAATATAACCTATAATAATTATTTAGACTGTGGTACTTTCGTTTTATCTAAAGCTTCACTCCGACCCCCCCACCCCCCAGAGAGAAATCCTGGGTTTGCTAATGCGCACAGTATGTATGGTTATGACCTATAGGTCAAATCAAATCTGATACACATGAGATTGAAGTGCCATTTAGGATTGGAAAACAGGCCCAGGCAAAAAGTTCCAAAACGGGTCGAAAAGTGTCATGCAAACGTTTATTTTAGATACGACGCACACTGGTACCTATACCTAGAGGTGTGCGCCGAGGCGATTTCGACCGGCGGCGGCGTGGGGGTCGTCCAGAGTCGGCGGCGGCGGCGTTGTCGGCGCACGCCGGTTTTTTCATCGGCGGCGGCGTGCGGCCAATTTTCGTCGGCGGCGGCGGCGTCGGCGGCGCAGAAACCGAAACTGAAAATTCAAAAGGCTCTTCCGCCACAGGTTACTGAATTAGTTGAAATTCAGGAATTTTAATCCAAATAGCATAAATGACACTACACAGATGTGTCGACATCCCGATGAATGCAAAGCGTTTTGTAAAATAGTTTTTATTTCGCTTTCATGAAAAAATAACGCGTATTTCAATCTATGTCCATGTTCTACGGTAAATGTGCAGCACTTTGCTTTTTTTTTAATTTAAGATGCATCAGTTTGTTGTTGTTGTTGTTGGCAACGTCATACTTCATGAAACCTTTTTTCATTGAACAATGAGCAAGCAGTGACGCACGTCACTCATTTCGCTTTTTCCGGATCTGATCTTACTTTTACATTGTACGCTGCACAAAAGAAGAAGCACCTCTGCTTCGAGTTTTCTTATTACGATTGCATGAAACCGCTTTTTTGAGTATCTGTCATGCTTTGAATAAACCTTTCCTTCAAACGAATCAAATTACCTACTTTTCACAATGTGAGAATCTTTTATGCAGCGGTATAGGATGCGGAAGGAGACAAATCTGCACATTTATTCAACTAGTTCTCAGCGCGGTGTTCAATAAATTAAGTGTATACATGGGCGTGGGCGAGGAGGGTGGTGCAAAAAGGACACTTGAACGCTTCAAGCTCCACCAGCACTTGCTACCCACTCTAGTGAGACCAACACGACCTACTCCCTCAGTCGTGATGCAAGTTGAAAGAAGGCTTTGCATCCCCCCAAGACAAAAACCTGTCGATGGTCATATGTGCAAATGAGAACAAATGCAATATTTGCTCAGATAGACAGCCCATACTGGTCACGAGCTGGGCGTCCGTTGACCACGCCTGCAGAGAACGTTGACTCCCCGACCCCTTTGTGTTTGGTTAGGGCAGGGGGACACCCCTTCCAAGTGGGCCCCATTAAAATTTCTTTTTAAAAACGTCACAAATCATAACGTCATAAGTATGTCTAAAACATTCAACTTTTCAATGCTTTTTTGTAGCGTGTTCACGTGCTCAATACCCATAAGATGTGTAATAAATCGAAATAGCAACTGCCACTCTCGACTTGTTCCGAAAAAGACACAATAGAACAATGCAATTACGAGTGCTGGGAACCTTTGTTCTTTTGTATATTTGATTTCTAGGCATGATTTGAATTCTTATATAAACAAAAATAAAACCTGCAACATATTAAAAAAAGGCTGCTATTGCAAGATGTGTGTTGCAAGACGTGATTTTTCTAGACTTAAGTCTCTGCAAGGCACATCTAGTGTCACAAACTTGTAAGTGTCCCCCCCCTTTTCCCCACGACATCTCCTGATTCCCCCCCCCCCCTCTAATAAAAAGGCACCAATGTAGGCATCCGTAGGCCTCCGTGATCGCCTACTGGCGCGCGGCGGGCCATTCTGGTGGCTAGATCCAACAGTGGCGATTTCGACTTGCTTTATGGAGGTGCTGAAGGATCAAGAAAAGGCCGATATTTGTAAATTTCTTGAGAGTTCAGTGATAGTTTCTTCATGAATACCGTGGATCATTGGACCTCACTTTGTGTATAATGCTCCAATGAAAAAAAAATGGTTTCATCTTGTGTCACTGCAGAGTCAGAAGCCATCACATGTGCAGGCATCATTAAGCTTCTATATGACATTGCTAAGGTTCAGTACATTTGTACAAATAATTCTCGTTAATTGAACATTTTGAGTACAATCCTTGCTTGGGTTAGTATGTGTGAAACATAAATTTGAGATTTAAAATTATCATTGTGGGTTTCTGCAGCAAAGACACATTGATTAAAACTGATGACTCCGGAGCTACAGCAGAGGTAACATTCGTTCTGTTTTTTCGGTTACGGTAACGGTAATGCGTTACCTTTTTTATGTATCTATATAACGTGGAGCCGTGAAACGTTCCCCTTTTTCTTATTTGAGTAACTAGTGAGGTATTTAGTTACTTTTTACTGTAACGGATACATCACTAAATAGACTTACAGGAGTGATGTCGGCCCACACCGTTAGTTGTTGCGGTCTACAGGCTAGCTGTAAACATTACATGGAGATATATTCCTTTCATCCAGAAGGGTTGCTCCACCATTGAGGATCTAGACCTTTGAGGAATACACAACAGTTTCTTAATGATATGCATATCATCCCACCGAAGCGTGCACTTCGTTTCGCTGAAGTTTACAGTCAACGTCAGTGCGGTCGTCACGCGGTATGTTTTAGGTAGAAACTTAGCCTTCTCAAAATACCCAAAGACGTCGATCCAACGTGCAATGCGTGGCCACCCGATGACGGTTCTGTATGAAAATGGCATCCACAGTGAAACATGTTGCATCTGCTGAAATCTTATGACAACATTATTATACTGCCACGCTCGCTTGTATTTTTATGTCACAGTCTTGCGCAAAGGCACTGCCGTAGTGGTTCAGTAGCTAAGATACTCGGCTGCTGACCCGCAGGTCGCGGGATCAAGTCCCACCTGCGGCTGCTTTATTTTCGATAGAGGCGAAAATGCTGTAGGCCTATGTGCTGCGATTTGGGTGCATGTTAAAAAAACCCAGGTTGTCAAAATTTTCCGGAGTCCTCCACTACGGCATCTCTCATAATCACGTGGTGGTTTTGAAACGTTAAACACCACATATTAATCAGTTGCCTTGCGCAAAGGACGCTTCGCTGTCTGCGAACACTCTAGATTATTTTAAAATTTTCTGATAAGCTTGAGACACCTACGATATGGATGCTACGTGTATAAATGGCGACGTACCTTCGCACAGATCATATTGCCAACGACCAATGCTCTGATTACCGCTATCTGTGTAAAGCACGAATTTCGAGCACTTTGCACTTTCCTATGCACATGTTCACTCAATAAAAAGTGTCGTCTTGAGCAACCCACGTACCATCTTCTTTGACGTCGCAACCACGCGGCAATACCGTAAGTGAAATGAGAACGCTGAAATGATCGATACAAAACAATGAGATGGGGCATAAGTGCATGGCCAAGTTTTGTTTAAGATGCGTATACCACAAGCTATTGTCTTCTATAGAACCAATATGATGCGGATTCGTTAAAATACTGTGAAGTTGAATGTCAAGAAAGGAAGAACATGAACTTAGAAAGAGACAGTGGAGACGAAAAGTGATAGGTATCGACGTAAAGTTTGATTGGTCGTTCCCCGCCAACCGTCCTAAACGTGTTGTCGACTATCTCAGGTGTATTCGAAAAAAAAGGCGGGGTGATTTACTCCATTGAAATCAGTCTATCGCGAAAATTCTTTCGAGAGAAAAATATTTTTGGTGACCTATATGTGACTGAAATTTTAGCTATAGGCTGGGCCCTATATTGAGTCCTAAGATAAAAGCCTATTTACTGAGAAAGTCTATGTATAGGCTCTATTTATTTTGCCGACCTATGGTTTCGAATATTTAAAACCTCCCACTATGGCGTGCCTTGGTGTCGTATTGACGTTCTGGCTTGTAAAGCCGAAAATTTTATTTTTCAAATTATAAACTGTTCATGTCTCCCCCCCACCCTCCCCTCCCCGGCACTCGTTCTAGGGTAATCCTTTGATAAACACCAGTCACATATCTTTAAAGAAATGCTTGGATATCAACTATTCATAACTCTCATTTAAAGATGTGGAAATGAAATGACGTCACTAAATTACCGATGAGGTGAAATATTAACTTTAAAAGCACAGTACACGTGACTGAAAAGCTAATTCAACGCTAAAACAATGTAACCTTAACTAATAATGTCACCACACTTCTAAAACCTCATGCAATGTATATTGCATACCTGCAAGGTGCAGTTATTCGAGCGCTTTTTGCAGTGAAATTTGGCCATAGAGTTAATCTGGTTCATGGCAGTGCTATTTCTGAATTTGACGTTTGAATATCTAACGAGGCTTACGAGTTTCTTTCGGTGAAATCCGCGTTTTTTTTTTATTTTGGCGATGTAATTGAGCATTTTATGCATTGTGCTGGCACGAAGTTTATTGTAGATGATGCGTTTATAGAGTACACCGTTCAACGACTGTGGTGAAATAGAAACAACAATTTATGTTCATTCATGCTACACAACTCTCGTGATATGCTCCCAGAGAACAGAAAAACGCATAACGAAGTACATTACTAACGAACGGAAGAATTAAATATTTCTCGGTCTTTTCATGTTGTTTCTGTAGTCCAATCTACAAACGTTCGTATTAAACGAGCATGACGGTACGAAGGCATGGAATTGGGTTCTGCAGCATGTTGTGACACATGTGCCACTCCAGGCCACCTTTATTACATGACATCGGAATCCACACTGAGCTTGATCTATGATTATGTACCTAATCAACGGAGAATAAGAGCTAAGCTCTGGATTCATTATTAATGTGGCTTCAAAGACGAGAAAACAGCACGATTCGCGAGCAATCGAGCGCCCGTTCTCTCTCTCTATTTCGTTGAACTGCTTGTGCCCTGAGATGCCACTTCAATTTCTTTTTGAATAAATGTGGCGATCTGGAAAGTTGTGAGCGCCAAACACGGCGCTAACAAGAATGAGAGAGACAGGACGGGTGCTTGTGAACGTCGCGTGGAGGCATTAGTTAGCGCTCGAAATTTCCCGATAGCAATGCGCCATCTGGCAGGATTTTAAGTTTTGTTACAATGTAGCGATGACACAGATCATGGGTTTTGTCATGTCATTTGCTACCAATTAAACAGTGGCTGCGTAATTTAGGTTACCATGAAAATTGTCGCGGCCATATTTCAAGAAGGAAGGAGGCAGAAACGCACCGTTCATGCCATACGTGATCCTTCATCACTCGTGGAAATCAATTTATTCAAGCTGTAACGTGATTGAAGAATTCTGTTATTTCTCGGCAATCAGAGAGGCTTTTAATTCTCCAGTCTCTTTATGAGATATTGCTGCCATCTTTTTCCAACAGGCTTGCAGTTCTGTTGCACCGGCATAGCAACACCCATGTTTTTTATGATTTTTTCATTCCCATTCAAAAACATTTCCATTCATAGTCATTTTTGAAGCGCATAAGAACTGAATTCCTATCGTTCGTCACCCGTCACTGCGTTCGTCCAGTACACACTGCAAAAGGCTTGATGGCAAAGTCGTTTTCTATGTTCAAGTTCCTTGTACCCAACCCTTCGCGCTCTTTGTGCACTTCAAAGAATTCAGAAAGACTACAATACAACCCAACGAGCTGTACACCATGCCGTCGGGACTGGTATGCATGACGCAAATATGTTGCGAGTGGTCTC
This sequence comes from Rhipicephalus microplus, assembly GCF_043290135.1. Lineage (NCBI taxonomy): Eukaryota > Metazoa > Arthropoda > Arachnida > Ixodida > Ixodidae > Rhipicephalus > Rhipicephalus microplus. The sequence continues at coordinate 155,134,364 of NC_134710.1, forward strand.
GCAGTGTTCTGGCATTGTGCTTCGTTCCCTGTTCTGTGAGCTCAAGTTTGGTCGACACGTGGCGTCGTTGCGGCGCCATTGGTGTTGTGTTTCCCGTGTCTTTTCTTATACACAGTGTTCTACGAAGAAATGCCTCTGTGTAGCCGCTGGTGCCGAGGTCGCGGATTACGTTTTTGCTTCTTTCCTTCCGTAGCTGTGGTGACAATTGGTGGTTAGATTATCGGTTATTTCTTTACTTATTTTAGCTTTCTCGTTTTGCTAGTTTTCTGTATTCTTGCCCAAGAAAGGTGATCCAGATTTTTTTTTCGTGGGAATGACCATAGGTATCTGCGTACATGGTTGCAGCTCCACATTTCCAAGTTGTACGACTCGGACTGCCCTGCCGACGGCCCCTATTCTCTTTCTGCTCTAGCAGCCATGACCGTCACGTTCTTCCAAACCTTCTCCTCCTACCTACTTCTAAACTATTTTCTCCACTCTCCCCTTTCCCTTCAAGGGACTGAGCCGTGGTCTCGCAAGGAAAGATAGTGTCTTTTTCATTTTCTTCAACCACACATTCATCCATTCAGGGGAAGCTTGCATGCAGTAACTGGTTTGGAAAGCAGGTAAGGTTCGCGGAAAGTCACCTCACCTACCCTGATTTGTTCCGGGTCAACGCTCTCGATGTGCGCCAAAAGAGGCGACAACACGAAAGTCATACTTCGAATTCTTTAGCGCTGTTGGCTCCCCTCGTCAAAAACTCTTTGGACACGCCTGACTGACTGACGGCCTAGGAAGAGCTGTCGGAAATCGAGGCAGCTTGATTTGTTCGACCTGCCACGAGACGCGCTGAATAATTAGCCGAGAGGTTGGGATTCGTCGTCAGGTATGTTTCCCACACTCTGTGGTGCTTTCAAGTCTTTCACTCCCCCACGCCCTAGCCTGCCTAGCGCTGCAGGCCCTATTCTGCACGTGCGATGCAACGTTATCGCACTGTGCTGTGTTGTGCGTATTATTGCGTTATAACCTACGTTGTGTTTCTCTCTCGCCGTGTGACGAACTGAACGTGCATCCTTTCTATTTCCTGGGTAGAAAAGAAGGCAGTGTTCGACTTTCTCTCTCTTTCTCCTTCTCGTTTTTTTTTATCTTTATTCGCTGCGCCGTGCTCCCTGCTGGGCTGCAGAAATTAGGCGCCTTCTTCTAACCACTACCCCTACCATTTGGGGGACGGAGATGAAGACGACAATTTCTTTGGACTGCCCTGATGAGCCAAGATCTCCTAGGAGACAAGACAAGACAAGACTGCCCTGGACTGAATGGACATGCAGTCTGTCCATTTGCAGTGATCTGCAAGGCGGCTTTCCTGTAAGGTTTATTTTCTAGCCAAAAACTATCGTTCAGAGACTGCTTTTCTCCCTCATTGTGTCTTTACCTCTACGAATTCCAGCGAATGCACGCGAGTACAACAAAATGTCACCTCTCCAAATTCCAGCAAAGGCACGCGAGCACAAGATCTCAAAAAGGTGAATGGCAAAAACAAAATGAGCGAGAAAAGCAGTCTGTGAACGAGAGTTTATGGTTGGAAAACTAACCTTACAGAAAAGCTGCCTTGCAGATTATTGCAAACTGTCTATTATTTTCTCCTGCAGAGAATTTTAGGAAGATCACGGCTTAAAACGCGAGCACCAAGACGCTCTGAACCAGCTCTCAGAAGCTCTCATCAAGCTTCCATGATGCTACCTTTAGTGTGTAAATAGTGAACATAAACGTTGCTCTTATCAGCCCCGGCTACTCTGCTTGACTTCTACCTGAGACTTGGCTAGCTCCTTCGAACACATCACGAGCAAGCAAAAGGGCACGGAGTTGTAAAGATGAAAATGTGCAACATCACATCGCTTTTATTACGTGACATATTCGTTCTCCGCCGCATTCGCCCGATCGTGTCCACATATAACTTTCCCGTTTTATAGCGACGACACACCGTTGATTGCGGTCACGTCATTGAATGTCATTTAAACAGCGGTTGCATTATTCATTTGCAAATTACTTCTTCATAAAGTATGGTGAAGTAATTTATTATTTGGCCACCTGAGGAGCTTTCTAACTTGACTTGTTTTTTTATCAAGACATGAATATAATGTTAAATTTTATTTGGTTGACTCTGAGCATTACCTTCGCAACAGAAGTACATCTGTCAGCGACAATCATTCTTAACCTCTCCCAGTGCCAGTAGGTCCGTTCAAGTTACGTGATGAAAACCAGTTTGCTGAACTATATCATATATGACATGTCGCTCAAATGTCGGTCTCTGCATTTTTGATGAATCCAGCCGTCTTTTGTAAATTGTCTACTGGCAAGTTTTTTAAATTTTGTTTTGTTCTTTTTAAAACTGGTGGTCTCAGACAAGCTTATTTCGCCTCTTCTCACCACTGGATAGCCGTTGTTACGCGCGGCGCCTGGGCCGACGGGGGAGGGCCGCGTTCTTTGTTCATCAAACAAGTCACCGAAGGGCTGCCAGCCTGCTGTCCGCCGTGTACTGTCCATCTTAGCCGGAAAGTAAGGTGGCATTCCGACACCATAAGACGTTCGACGAGACGACCACAATGGTTTCTTGGTGTCACAGGTGCAGTGTGGTGGCCACGCCCTAATTAAAGACCTTGACTTGAGCGAGTGTGAGCGGCACCGTCAGAAATAGTGTGTGTGTCTCGCGATTCAACAGCGCATTCTGGACCGATTCCCTGATTAAGTCAAAACGTACACTTTATAGTGAGCCACCCAGCTCATTCGCAAGAGACCTCTCGCCCTGTCTGTACAGAATGTAATAAATACTTTGTTAATTTTGCCATCTTACTCCTGAGTGCACATGCGTTTTCTTTTCTGTCTCTCTACACGCCCTTTCTTGCCCCTATTTCTCAACCCTCAGTGCTAGGCAGCAAACCGGATGCCAAGATATGGTTAATCCCCCAGCCTTCCTTTCTCTCTCTTGCCATCTTACTGCCTTGGCATCTTCATCCCGGGTATTCAATGTCTTAAAAGGCCGGTACAAACAGACAAGTTAAAAAATAAAACAGATGGTGAATATTTTCTGCAGCATGTTCAGACGCTGCATATAAGTGGTCATCCTCGAAAATTATCAACTTTAACACCGCGGACAGGTGCTGATATACCCTGAGTAGGTTCGAGCATGTTTTATGCCTCGACGCTTTTAATCTTCATTAAACTTCTCCCTTTCGATTTCATCCTTCGGGGTTTTGTGTAGTTCTTCATCTAGCGCCTAACCTCCATGTCCTTCCTCATTTATTCCTCCTCCTCCCTTCATCTAACGCGCTGCATTCGTGCTGCACTGCTACCACTTCATTTCTTCTTTATGTACGCCCTGTTTCGGGCACAATTATAGGCTGCCATCTTGGACTGATATTGATGCCGTCTTCCATCCGTATGAATATTCGAATTGTGCTATGGCGAACTCGCACGCATCAAAACGCTGGGCCATTACATTCAACGTCGTATCACCATAATCATAGCTAATTACGACACAAAAAAACAGATAAATTGCTTCTAAGCCTAAGATGGCAGTGTCTATGCTTTACTGTAACTGTTACATTTATTTTTTGTCAATTTGTCCAATATGTCAGTTCATGCAGCGGCAGCCGAACTCGTTCCGCTGTTCATAGTGGTACTCTCGGTCTCTGAAGCTGGATGAAGATAACTAAGAAGCCTTGTTTTTACTGGCTACATAAAATGTGAAACGAAGCTATAAATCACGATGAAAAAGAAGACAAATCTATGAAAAGTCCGTACTGGCGCATAAATGGCGCGCCGATTGCGCCGATGAAAAACGTCGGCGGCGGCGGCGGCGGCGCGCCGATCAGTTCGCGTCGGCGGCGGCGGCGCGGCGAAAACTATCGGCGGCGGCGCGCCGACCAGTCGGCGCACACCTCTACCTATACCTACGCATGTTTAAACTTTAAGACAAAAACGTATGTTCGTCAACGCGTGTTTGCGCCGCATACTACACGATAGCTGAGCAGTGTATATATATATCCTCGAGCTATTTTGGGCACACGATCACTTTCGCGTGATTTCCCGTCGTGTTGTGCAGTGACTGTTACACGTACTAAAAAGATGTGAGCGGCGCGACAGCTCACCTGCATCGTTCTCGAGCGGCGTGCGTCAGCTGATTTTTCGTTCGCGGACGCGGCGATTGATCGCGCGAGCGTACGAAGGCGTACTCCAAATGCGTACGCTCGAGGATGTAGTTGGGCGTACATAACAAGCCTATACGTACGCCACACTGCCGCGGGAGAGAACTGCGCAAGTGCAGTAAGTAACGTAGAGATGCGTGTGTACACCCAAAACAAGACGCTGCGTGTGTAACGCAATCAACGCAACGCTTACGACGTTACGTTCTCGCGAGACCTCGAAGAAACCAGAACGAGAGTAACGAAACCAGAACCAGTTCTTCGATTTTCAGGCCTCTGGCAGCCAGAGCTAGCCAGAGGCTATAGTTCCGACAGGACCGAAAACAGCGCGGAGGAAGGAAAACAGCGTCGTGGTCACGTGTGTGGGGAACCTGAGACAACCCGAAGCTGCCCGAAGATCGTGGGATTCGCTCGGAGGATTTCAAGCTGGACGGACGTGCCCCCGCGATCTCCGACGCCAGCGTAGCTCCCGCCGACTGAGTCGCCCTCCGTGGTCTCCTGACGCCGTGCAGCTCTCGCATTGTGGTGCCCCGCCCTTGGACTGCTTCGACCGGATCCCCACTTTCCTATCTCCTTCTATTTTCCGTCGCTTGCCTCTCTATTTCTTCATCTATTTCCTTCTATTCTTTTTATCCCTCCTTACACCCACCCCTATAAGGCACTGCGCCGTGTCGTCCCTGAGGCAGATAGAAATTAGGTGCCTTTTTCCTCTTCCTTACAACCACAACCACCACCAGATCGCAAAATCGAACGCTGGGACAGCCAGCGTAAACGTAAACAAACTCTATCGTCATGGCAGCAAACGAAACAATGCGCCGCGTGTATGTTGGTTTTTTTCTGCATTGTTCGCTTGGAAATGCGTAGTTAAGCTCGTATTTCGTACGCTCGCACGGTCACTCACCGCGTGCGCGAACGAGACAGCCAGCTAGCGCACGCTGCCTCGAGAACGATGCAAGGTGAGCTGCCCCGACGCTGACGGCTTAACAAGCTCACGTCTCTTTAGTACGTGTATCAGCGGCATTCGACGCGAACAGCAACAGCAGACCCAATGCAAGGCACGTGTACTTTACAATGAAAGGTGATGTTTGCATGCCAGACAAGGTACATTCAAGCGGTGTGTTTCGACAATTCAGAAGAAATTCAGCTTTACGGCGAGCTTAGCTATGTATCTCCAAGCGGACAGTGCAGAAAAAGCCAACGCGCACGCGGTGCATCATTTCATTTGCTGCCACAACGGTAGAGTTTGTTTACGTTTATGCTTGCTGTCCCAGCGTTCGATTTTGCAATCTTCGGGCAGCTTCGGGTTGTCTCGGGTTTCCCACACGTGACCACGACGCTATTTCCTGTCCAGACCATAACTAGCTTACTGACCCTCTAGCTAGCTCTGGCTGCCAGGGAGCTGCCAGAGGCCTAAAAATCGAAGAGCCCCAATGCATACAAGAAAAGCATGTGTTACCGAGATGTTGCACATTGCAGGTTGGTTTCAATACCAACAGGTTATTCAACTGGCATCGCAGTGCTACTGCTTACGTATTGTAGTTGTACTAACAACTGCTTTTCGACAGATTTCTAGCAACGTTGAAACATATCTGGAATATTTAGCAGAACCATGTACAGCCATGTCCCCGACTCTGTATAGTACATCTGCAGCCAGGCTTAATCCGTGGTACCTTGCGGAAGTTGTGGGCTTTGAAGTGGTGTGCCCAAGAGCACGCGTGCTCCTGGGCGCACATATTAGCATGCTGGGCATCCAGCCCAGCATGCTAATAGACATGCTGGGCTGCTTTCCACAAGAGTCACCATGTTGAAAGGTGTGCCTGTTTAACCGTAGATGCATGGTTCCTCGGGGCGCTTTCAGCACGTGAATTCCGAGAGATGAGGCATTTTGGCTGATAACACATGCCTGACTAGGCACTTTTTATAGTGCCTAGTCAAGTATGATACGGTTGGCATTGCAAAACATCTTTAGCACTAACCACTCCAGTTCCAAACTAAAGCACATTGCATGAAGGAGATAAAAAAATAAGCGCGCCTGTCACCACACTTTGGATTTGGAAATTTTACATACTTGCTGACACAGCCAAATGATGGCATGACTTCTCCAAAAGGCCATGTTCTACAAGAAGGGAGTGCTCTTTCTGGGGAAGTCACACCTTCATTTGGTCATGTTACGAAAGTATGTGAAATTATAATTTGTGGCAGCAGGTGCGCTTTCTTTACTTGCTTCGTGCACTTTGCTTCAGTTTGGACCTGGAGTGGCTGGCACTGAAGAAATATTGCAATGCAAAGCGTTCAGCAGCCCACATCACTGAGGCAAACTGGAACCTGAAGATGAGGCATGCCCGCTGTTTCATACTGAAGATGCCTGCTCGCACGACCTGGGAAGGCCTCAATGGGCTGGAAATGTTCACATTGGAGAAAGTGTACGCTATGTACTCAACAAAGGTCCAAAATTTAGCCACAAACCTTTGTTGCTGGCTCACTAATTACTGACATTGCACCGACGAGTTGTGGCAAAAGTCGATGTCGCAGTTAAGGGCTATTGTTTACAAGACAATGTGTGAGCTCTAGCAAGAACAGGGAATAACCCTCTTCATCGGGAGGATACGTTGGTGGGTGTTGTCATTCTTTAAGTCCAACAATTTGTGCCCATTTCAAGTGGATAAAAGTAGTGGCTCCATAGCGATGGATGTAGATTTGTGTAACTTCAAGGCAAGACAAGCAGTCTACATGAACTTCGTCAGGTTAAAAGTCATCAAAAAAAAAGTTTTGAAAAGCAAGGCAGTGGCTCTGAATAAAGACTTGGAACTTGCACAACTAGCAGAGTCTATTGCATACTGTAGCTAGCAAAAAGAACACCCTTTCTGTGTTTTGTACGGCCAAGATGCATAAGCCGGGTGTTTCATTCAGGACAATTGTGAGTTATTGAGGTATCTGGCAGAACGTGATTAGTCAGTTTTTAATGAAGCGGCTAGACTAGGTTGTCATGAGAGACCCATTTTAAACTGAAAATTTCCCATGTGTCATCCACTTTCTTCAAAGAATCCTTCGATGGGTACTTTGTTCTTGGTTCATGTTGAGAACCTATCGCTTTCTTCAAAGAATCCTTCGATGGGTACTTTGTTCTTGGTTCATGTTGAGAACCTATTTTATTCTGTCCTGCACAGTGAATTGTTTTTCTACATAAGAAGTTGCACAGACGAAAGTGGTGTGGTTGCCTTCAGGAATGCTGCGGGCACGGCAGTATAAGCTTTTATGGCCCTTCTCAAGTTTTATGTTAAAGTCAACTTCATTAGCAATTTTATATTCAAAGACAGGCATTTTTGTAGGCTCGTATGTTGCTCCTGTGTTGTGCAATTTTTTATGTTTGACCATAACCGCTTTTATTATGTTCCACCAACATTTTAATTAGTGGGAGGTTTTGAAAGTTCTTACGTATGATGATAATTTTTTATTATTTTAAGGCAACTAACCACCATCACATATTAGCCCTTTGTTAACAATGTTCTAGCAGGCTTTCGCAGACTGAAAAAGGATTGCATGAGTTGAAGGCTTGTGGCTTTTTGCAGTTTTCGGCTTAGCGCATTACCTTGCAGAGTCGTCACGACTGTTGGCTTTTTTTTTTCTAGGTGTGTTGAAAAATTGCTTCCATACGAGTTGACGCATTCTAAAACTGTGAAAAGGGCCATAGCTGAACAATTCCCAGACTATGTGTGTGCAGGGTCGTGCTCACACATTATGCAGAAGAATTTTCAAAACCAATTGGACAGGTTGCCTGTGGTTGGTTTCCTTTGCATGCTCCTTAATGCTGTAGCTGAGTTGCTCCACTAGACTATCAAGAGAGAACACCACGGTACTGGGGTAGAGCAAGAGCGCAGAACAGCGAGAAATGAGGTTGTACCGTGTACGCACCGAGCTGCACACGACCTAAAAATGGTTGCCAACAGAGATGGCATGCCGATTTTTTTTTCTGCGCCACGAAAATCATCTCAGCTTTCTCATGTACACTATCTGATGAAAGCAACAAAGGTGGGTACGGTAAGACGCACGCCAATCATACACAAAATGTGTCAACGTGGTCGTTTATAAATTTCCACTATCCGACGGCAAAAGATGAATGGTGGCCGAGCAAGATTATGCGTGAATGAGCATGCACAGAAACATGAGCTTTCGTTAAAAGATAAAGATGGGGCGATTCTCATAAGTGTGAGCCGTACCTAGATAAGGTTTGGATTATTGGCAGAAGCAGACACACAAGTACTCGAGAATGCATGGATGCATTCGGTACAAAATCACGAGGTTCATTAGGTATCAGTGATACTACTTTGTCTTTCTGGTAGATAGAGAACAAGTTCACAGATTGTGATTAGTTAGTATGCTCTCAATGTGAGCCTAGCTTACTACACACGTTTCAAGTTTGGCGCTGCTGCGCCAAACTTGATCAGGCGCAGCAGCGAAAGACCTGTCGATCTCGATCAAAAGTATTCGAGTGACACTAGTATTAGTCACCGCTAACTGCCCAAACTAATCGGATCAACAGCCGTTATCTAACTTTGATATAAAAGGGTACGACATAGCAAACAAGAACCCGTGTGTCAGTGGTGTCAGTACAGTGCGTCAGACCCTAAATCTCATTCGGAAGTATGTCTGCATAAACATGATCACGCCTACACGGGAGTAATTCAACGCTACGGCTCGCATGAACCAGCCAACACTAACGTATCATCAAATGTGGAGGGAACTAAATTTGTCATCAAACCACCTCACAGCACACACAAGACAGCCAGCACATATCACATCGACGCAGGATGTTGGTCACTCAACGCTACCGCTTGCACGAAACACCCACGGCGCTCGATCATCACCAGATTCGCAAGGAATAATACCGCAATCCATAAACACCGCCGCACAACACCAAAATCAACGTTGACCGAACTAGAGGAAGCGCCCAGAGATGTTCGCGCGATTTGGGTGCCAAGGCAGCGCGCAGTCGCCAAAAGAGCACCTAGTCGGCGACTGCGCGCAGTCGCCAAAAGAGCACTCGCAACGCCTCCTAGATTTCCAGGAGGCGTTGGTTCACGTCATGGCTCGCCAAGGTGCTGCAGTCACCGGCTGCAGCGGTGCTGGAATGTCACGGAATGTAATGTCACGGCCCTCTTGCCAAAGGCCCAAAAATAGCGCCAATAGTACTAGTACTGTAGTACCTCTGGCTAGCTCTGGCTGCAAGAGATGCCAGAGGCCTAAAAATTGAAGAGCCCCAATGCATAGCCTTCGAGACAGCAAACGCGCAGCGAATCAGCGCCGGTGCGAGCAGAGCCAACGTTTATTGATATCTATAAACGTTTGTACAGTTATCAGGCACTGCGCCGTGCTCCCGACCAGGTTGCAGAAATTAGGTGCCTTTTCTCACCCTCTAACCACTACCACCACCACAGTTAAGATCTTTCTAGCCACTATAGTACAGTGGCTAGAATACACGGAGGAAGGAAAGGTGCTAGAATAGGAGTCCTATTCTAGCCAGTGTATTTCCGTGGCTCGGACCCGGCCGCGAGCGACCCGACCATGAGCAATGGGGTTTAAATAAATAACCTTAACCTTCTTGAACATGAGCATTGTGAACCGCATAGTTACCGAAGCCGCCAAGGTGTGTGCGTGCGTGTGTGTATGTGTGTGTGCGTGTGTGTATGTGTGTGTGCTTGTGTTTACTTCTTTTTTGTTTGTTTTGGTGATTAACACTATCAATCTGATGAGCTATTTCTAATTTTCGGTTTGTGGTGCTCGCATTGCTCATGACCACCATCCCCTGGTTTAAAGTTCAAAAAACAAATAAAAATGCTGTAGCGTTTTGGTTTTTTATTGAGAAACGAGGTCAAGACAAGACAAATAGTGACAAGATTGAGTTTCGTTTTTCGCTTTGCCTGTGCCGTTTACAGCATTCGTAACGAACAGGAGTTGAGAAGTATGTTTTGGACTAACTTAAGAACTACAGCTAGCTACGGAAGCTTGCGAGAAAAATGCATTGTTCAAACGTCACTTTTAAAGGGCACACCGATGCCCAAATTATACAAGTCGTCAATAGCAGAGCGAAGGACGTCTCCAGCTGCTTACTGCATGGATCAAGTAAAGTAGGTAACAGCATCATTGTACTCTCTCCTGCGCTGCGCTTAACATTACACTTGAACTTTATATTACAGGCAGCATGACTATGAGAATTATCTGTGCTCACTTCTCTTACCCGCTGGTTTGCGAAGAAGTGCCTTCGCTATTCGGGCGTTCAACGTCGAGCTCGCTCAGGTGATCATGCTGCAGTACTTATTCATGTTGGATTGTTGAGGGAATGTTTGTTTACAGTAACATGTTTGATAAACTTCAAACTTGCACCTCTCTTTTCTGTGCGCAGATTCGAGACGTTGTTTCAAGAGCGGACATCGGTGTGATGAGGATACACTTTTGGAAAGATGCGGTCGAGAGGGTTTACAAGGTGGAACGTCCTCTTGCGAATTGTGTTCGCTGGACTGGACAATGTGTTTAAATTTACAGGGAAATCCCCCCGAACATCCAGTCGCACAGGAGCTGAGCGTGGTGGTTCAGTCAAAACAGCTATCACGACATTGGATGACCAGAATGATTGAATCAAGGGTGCGTAACCTTGTAACCGCCTTTTCACTGTGACGGAACCTAAATTGTTTTATAATTGGTAAAAGCACAAGTCTAAAGAAGTTTTAGTTTTTATTAACCATACCAACAAAAAATTCATGCAATGTATTTTTTTTTTTACTTCTCGCTTTTGCTATGATCAGTATATGAAGCAAAAAACTAGTGCATATGTGATACGTTCGGCGTGATTTTACCATCATTTTTGTCACTGACATCTAAATAATAGAATGACCTTTCTGCTGACTATATAGTGATGATAATGAAAAAATTTTAATATTGTATACTAGCAAGCATTTCTATGAATTAACGCTAGCAGTCCTTAATGCTACTTGTATTAGACTTTGTTGTAAATCTGTACTCGGACTCGCATAGATCTAGATTTGTATTAGCAAGTGTTGTATATAATCTAGCACATTTCATTTTCTCTGATAGCCCTTCTGTAACTCACTCCATTCACTAATTTCCAAAGGAGGGTGAAAATAAATTTTAGCTACTGTTTCTCTTAACAACCGCTAAACTTACAAAGTTAAGGTTGCCTTTTACTAGCTATTAGAGACGTTGTCAATATACATATAGAATTTGAGGACATATTGACGATCATGAAAAGAAACTGTATAGTAATATCTGGGGTTTTACATCCGAAAACCATAATACATTTATGAGAGACGCTTTAGTGGAGGGCTCTGGAAATTTTGACCATCTGGTATTCTTTAGCATGCACGGACGTTACACACTACACGGGCCTCCAGCATTTCGTCTCCACCGTCAAAATGTGACCGCCATGGCCAGGATTGAACCCGCGACTTTAGAGTCAGCAGCCGGGCACCCTAACCACTGCACCACCCAAGTGGACAGGAAACCATATATGGCAATACTCTTTAAGAGGTGCTAATGGTATAGTCTAGTTGGTCACACATAATCGATAAAACAGGTGCACACTTTATAAGACATGGACAAATACAGCCTGTGTAGTGTACAGTCCTTGTCTCCTAAATTGAACAGTTGTTTTATTAATCAGGCAGTATTAAATGTGCTTGTACTTCATCTTGTAAACTTTTCTTTTACTGCAGTTATTGAAAACTGTTGAGTAAAACCATTACCAGCCTTAATAGTAGACTGCATGTGCATGTTGATAAAATGCATCATGTTGCTATAAACCTGAGAACAATCAAATGGGCTTTCTGGTCGGGCGCTAAAACTCGAGACATAGTTGTCTAATGAGTTTGCCTTATGAACAAAAGGGTCATCATTGGTGTGATGTACAGTTTAACAGATATCTATTTTTTGATCACTCAAGTTATATAGGCACCAATGCTTTAGAGCTTTTCATATGCAACAGCAGTGCCAGAGCGCTCAGCTCAGTAGACAGAAGTAAAATTAGGCTGTGGTTGGGTTAGAGAAGGACATGGTACGCTCATTTCCCTCCTTTCAGTCATACATGATTAGGTGGCATTGATAAGTAACTTGGGGCAGGAATTGTAACTCATGATTATTGAATTGAACAAGGAACGAAGCAGAAGAGTAGGTATGAAAATTATTATGCATAAAAATAATTTAATGTGTAATAGTCTCGGGAGAGAGCAGTGCTTTGCGATAGGCAGTGAGGCGCATGAAGTAGTAAAGGAATATGTCTACCTAGTACTGGTTGCAATCGTGGAGCCGAACCATGTGAGTGAAAATCTAAAAGAATAAGGATGGGGCTGGAGCGGATTTGACAAATGGCTTAAATCATGAATGGTAGTTTACCACTATTCATCACGAGGATGGTATGTAAAAGCTGCGTCTTCCGGTACTTGTGGAGCAGAAACCTGGAGGCTTACAACAACAATATAAATTAAATCGAGGACAACACAGCAGGCAATGAAAAGAAAATTTATAGGTGTAACCTTAAGAGACTGGAAGAAATCAGGGTAGGTCAGGGAACAAGTGAGGGTTAAGCATATTGCATTTGAAATGAAGAAGAAATTGACATGAACAGGGCACATAGCATATGGGCAGGGTATCTGCGGTTCATTAAGGTGACTGTATTTCAAGAGAAGGAAAATGTGTGATGGGTATACAGAAAGTTAGGTGGGCAGATGGGATCAAGAAGCTTGCGGGTATAATGTTGCAGCAACAAGCACAGGACAGAATTATTGGCACATGAGAGAGACCTTTTCCCTGTAGTGGGCATAGTCAGGCTGATGATTATGATGAAGGTCGACCATGGTCAGATCTGACTGGCCTGGGGTGCACGTTTAATTTCTTTAAGCATAATTTCCAGGCAAGCTGTGGGCAAGGCCAGAGGGTGGGCATACACACATATTATTTGCTTCTTACACCTGGCAGACAATGTTAGAAAAAGTAGACTGTTTAATTAAAGCTATGGGTGCTACAAGCTTATAGGCACATACAATATATGGTGCCTATAAAAAAATTCAAGCTCCTTACACAATGCTGCTACTTAATGACTTTGTGCATGAGAAACCTGACTCTTGACTACCTCCTAAAACTGTGGCATAATCATTAATAGGCTCTCCACTGCTCATGATGGCCGGCACCTGTGGTGCATACTCAGTTGTTGGAATGGTGTTGTACTGTGAGTTTGCTAAGGTAACACTCTGGGCTTGTTGGTGTGACATGACACATGGTAAATGTTCAAAAGACGAGGAGAGAGAAAAGGCGTGACAAAATGTTGTGAGTGCTCGTGTGTGTCAAGTCTGTTCCCTGTTCACATCTTCTGTGCATTTACCCTGTATGACTGGATGAGACTTATTGTGCACGAATAAATAGGAACAAAAAAAAAAGCATACGTGACACACAAAGGTGCTTGTGTGTGTCATGCCTTTATTTTTCTGTGTTCTTTCATGAGTTAGTATAGGCCTCATGATGTTATACCAACACACCCAAAACACTGTTAGTGCTTATTTTTAGGAATTTAGTTAGGGCACACAAGCATTGCAGATAGCAAAGTTCATTTATAACCTTCTGCATTTTTTGGCCTGCCCAGCAGTTTTCACTGAAACATATGCAGCAAAAGTGCACGCAGTTGCTACCTGCATGAGCAAGTGGTAGTAGCTGCTGGTGGAAGAATATCTGCCATGTGACAGAAGGGTTGATGAAAGCAAAAGGAAGCACTCGAAAGGATGTATAGGAAATTGAAAGCTTTGGTGATCTAAAGCTACATTCTCAAATGCCTTGCACATATACTACATATCATCGGAACCAGTTGGAAACACTGATACTAGTTGTCGGACAGGCACATATAATCGTCTATCAGGAACCTAGTGTTATTTTTCTAGTTGTATAATCAGCTCTTGCTCTGTTCTGCTTTGACATGCTGGGAAATTGTGTAATATTTCAAGTATGAGAAAACTTCCTTTTTTGCTTTCTCAGGAAAGTACACTCGGTGACAGGCCACATAGTACCTTGACTGAGCTCGAAGAATATGCCGAAAAAAGTGTGTCCTGCACTCTCTATCTCATTCTGCAAGCCATGGGTGAGTGTGGAAGCATTGTTTCAAAAAAAAAACTTTAAAGTTATCATCTTCTACTTTCAGATGAATCTTCCCTTTGTAAAATTTTTGTAGGTTTGTAAATTTTTACCAATTTGAATTTTTAAATATATAGAAAGAAAACTCGCTTTTCTATCCTGAATAAAAAACTCATCCATCTTTACTCTAAAGTGACCCTCCCACCATCACTCACAAGCTTTACGCAATAAATGTGTTTTTTTCTCTCTCTCTCTCCTGAATGCTTCCAGTTGAACATGATTTAAAAATCTTGCAACACTGGTTGCTCTTCAAAACCTTGGCTTGAAAACGAGATGAGGTGCTGACTGGTTCAAGGGGCCCTGCAACACTGTTCTAGTAATTATTGAATGACTATATTAGAAGAGCCTATTGTCGTGTGGATCGGCTGCCATCGTCGGTACAAGTCGAGCTACAAAACTTTGTATTACACTCCAAGTGCTTTCTCTATTTTTTCGTACCAGTGAGTGCACTGAAAGATACCGTGGGGGAGTCAAGGGGGCAAGAGGCTTTGTTGGTTTGTCAGTGTGTATCATGACCTTGAGTACTTTCTTTTCTTTTGTTCCTTTGAATGTGCAACTTACCTTCAATGTGATCGCAAGCACGGGCACGTCATGAAGTACCACAGCAGTCGTGGTAACTACGCAAGCTCATGATGCCACTGGCCGTGAACTTAAGAATTATGTAGCAGCCATTTGGGTTTTTGGCATCATTTGTCAAGAGAAGAGTGAGCAATTTCTAGCTGGCTTTCAGAAATAATTGTCAATTTACGACCATGTGCTGATCTGTAATGTTTGTCTCATACGTTTTTAGGAGCCTCGGCTACTGATTGACAGCATTTTTTGACCATGCTTAAGGGTTCCCTAAACCACCTCCAATATTATTTCAAATATTTCAAGTAAACAAGCGCATTGTGTGTAGAATTTCGTCGCGATCAACGATTCTACACGTGGTAGCGCTAAGAGCTGTCAGTGCTCCAGGAATTCCAAGAAACAATCCCTCCTTCTTTCTGGGGACCTTTCGGGCCTCCGCGTGACGTGCCGTAAAAACACTTATGACACGCCGTTCAAAGAGGTTGTGATTGGTCGACTTCTGGTTAGTCTGCAAGCAGCTGTCCGTGCTGCCAGTTGTATTTTGTCATGTTTCCTGCGCGCGTACTTACGGGTCTATCATGTTGGCGACCCTTCGAAGGTGTGCTCGTAACACAGGGTACATACCAGCACAATTCGTATAAGCACAGGCCGGCACAGCAGCCGCGGTTCGCCAACAAGCACGCAGTTGACGGAGTCATTGGAGGGATGAAGTCACGGCAACCGGAAGTAGATAATGTTTCAAGCAGCGTGTCAGTGATGATGTGTGCCACGCGAGATTGGGAGGGGCGCTCGGCGAGAGGGTAAAGCAGCTTTGGGAGAGGATACCATAGAGGGTAGCGCAGGAGAGAGCAAAGGAAGTGATCGTCGCGGTTTCGATTATGAAACGGGTCTAACTCCTCTATTACTACTTTGTTTCGAAAAATTCTCACGACTTCGTCGTCGCATACTCCTGCACAATTTCATCACAACAATTGAATTTCAACCTCTGGGTGGTTTAGGGACCCTTAAAAAAGTGTTGCAGGGCCCCAATAAAGACATTTAATTTAATAACATGAAAAAAAAATTTTTAACATGAAGAAAAGTGTGAGAATTCTGCACACTGTAGTAACCATGTAATGGGAAGCATCCTGCAGGTGACTTGCTACATAGCATCATTTTAGGTTGAGGTTCAGCAAAGTGATATCAGATGGTGAAGGATGTTGAAGTGAGGCAAGTGTATGAGGATGAAAGTGTGTTTAGGTGCAACTTGCTCCTATCTAAGGTTCATAAATGTTGCATGAGATTCCACATTGCATCAGATGAAACTGATGAAACACATTGCATGGAGTTACATATAGTTGAGCCATTTAATCCCCCTTCCTTCTTTTTTGTGTTTTTCATAGTGCAGTGTGCCTGTTGGTTCTGCAATTTTTCTCCTCGCATTATTAACTTATTCTGACAAGGTCCCACTGCTTTGTTAAAGATGACACCACAATATGCCTCATTTAACTATTTATGGCAGGCAGTGACAGGCTGTTGTATTTCGCATTGTTGGTGTGCAAATTTTGTATGTATTTACTACCAGGTGCATTGCTGAAAAGATGGACTGGACATGGTCAGTTGCTTGTGCTTGATGAGCGAATGCTATAGCGTATCATTATTGTTTTCTGCCGGCTGAATGCAGTTTTGCACTAGTTGATGAGCTAGAAGACTGTTTGAGTCGCATTACACGTAACCGTTAATTTGAATACGAAGGAAACAAAGGCAATTTTTCAGCAGAAGTAGAGTTGTATCATGTGCATGCACTTATTTAGTGGCAGTGTTCAGTTTGCAACACCATGTCCTTGCGATTGTGTACATTCATGGTTGTCAGGATTGGTTAGCAGCCTTCACATACATATTGTCTCAATCACCCAGCACAAAATAGTTTAGTTTTAGTGCAAGTCTGATGTACAGGATAGTGATTGCAGAATTGCCTTCTGTCAAGATACTGTGACATAAGCATATTTATTAAAGTGTGTACAATGTAGCAATGATGTATAGTTTCTGTGGAATAGTGCAAAATGTTTTATTTTATGTCCTTACTTTTACACCTTTGAATGTCTAAGAAGGTTCCACAAAATTGTCTACTTGGTTTTCCTCTGTTATCTTTTTAGGTGTACAGAATGTAGCATGTGATCACGTCGCAAGCCATGTAGGGAAACTGCAAGGATTAACAAATCTGATTAGAGGTATCCCTTTCAATGCTGCAAAAGGCCGCGTGTATCTTCCAATTGACCTCATGGCCAAGGTAAAACTGCTTGAAAACTATGCATATGCTGAAAGTTTTTGCTATAGTTTCTTGTAATCAAGGAATATCTCTAGTAAGAAGCGCTATAGAAAAGATTGCAAGGCTGTATGTTTTACCCATAGAGTGATTGCCAGTCTATCATAAGCACATGCTCATTAGTTTTACCGATGTACTAGAAACAATCATGTTTTAATGCTGGCCAGTACTTCTTGCATTGCACCACAGTACTCGGCCACTAACAATGTATCTTGACAGCAAATAAGAGGCTTACATGTCTTTGTTAGATGCACTGAGTTAGATACGAAAGAGCTGCCTCTTAAATCTGCCTCTTAAATTTGTGCCTAGAAGTGCCCTAGAAGTACTTTATGGGCTAGTTCGTGCATCTTCTGCATCAATAATAGAGTTAGTGCTAAAATAGCACTGTTTTTGGCATTATTTTCTTTTTTATATATAAAATACTGAAAGATAATCCACTCCACAATAAAGGTGACATTCGACATCTTGTCATTCTGGGCCTGGCACTGATTCTAAGGCTTTCAAGGCTTTCAAGTGCCTGGTATAGAATTGGCATAGGTGTCAGATGGCTGCACGTCTATTTTACAGTTTTCATACACGTGCTGATAATATTGTTTAAAGACAGTTCTTTCGAGACGTGGCCTTCTTTGATTTTCACTGAGGTAATAATGCCCTAGGGCAGAGATCGGCAACCTTGTGAGAGAGGGGGCATATTCTCATGAAGCCGACGTGGCGGGGGCTGCAAGACTGATCGGGGAGGCGGGGAAAGAGAAAAAACTTTGCTGAATTAGAATTGACAATACTGAAAAAAGTTGGTGTTTATTGTAAGCACTCATGTCACAAAGTTTCAATTTACAAACATAAATTACAAGCAAATGCTTAATTTGATGTATAAACTGCCATGTTTGCCGTCAAATAGGGAGGGAGACGGGGAGGCGTGGGTGTTCTGATCTTGTCTGGGTGGCCGCATAATAGTTCCACACATGCCACATGTGGCCCGTGGGCCGCGGATTGCCGACTGCTGTCCTAGGATCGTCTGAGGATACCCCTTATGGTAAAATGTTGAGACCTTTGTGTACAAGACTTAGGTATCAATGTCGACAGTAATGTGCCTCTTTTGTTCCACCATTGTACAATATTTACCATGCCCAATAGATCCACGATAGTGATCTATACGAATTGCTGGCATTTATAGTTCTCCCTCCTGCCCCCCCTAGCAACCACATCTGACCGTTTCAGTGATGAGGTCACTGGCATTTTGTTTGACAGCAATACTGACTTCTCTTTTGGGGAAGACTCGGCATATGAATAATCCTTCACGACCTTTTCCATGATACTTCTTTCAACATTCTCCTATTTTACTCAAAGTTTGTCCCTTTTTATTTTTTAACTTGTCTAATAATAATTGTAGATTTTAAGTTGGGTGCCTCCTGGCACATTATGATAAGTGAATAAGCAGGCTGTGGGTTGGAGTTATCTTGCAGTTTTGGGGGAGAATGTATTACTTGTCATGTATGTATGCTTTTAATGCAGTACATGAGGGGCTCAACCAGTTTATTGTGGGGCGGATTTGATGCCTTTAAGCCTTTAATGCCTGAATTATGAAACTGCCTAAGAAAAGAAAAATTGTATTCATTTTCCAGCTTTAAATAGCAACCTTTGTATGATTCCATCGTTCAATTATCTAAAAGGCACCTTTACTTTATACTTTTATGTATGTTGTGAATTCTCCACATGCCACAGAAATGAGGACCTTGCAATTAAAAACGTGCTTCAGAATTACACAACATGTTGTGTGCCATGTCTTGACCGCGTAGACACTGAGTAAAGATAATCATTGAAGATAGAACTTGCGTCAGCCAGGCAAGAACAAAGGAAGAAGTGGGCGCTCTTGCACGTGTTTTGCGCTCTCTGCAGTCTCCGCCATCAGCTACAATTGATT
Source organism: Rhipicephalus microplus (assembly GCF_043290135.1). Taxonomy (NCBI): domain Eukaryota; kingdom Metazoa; phylum Arthropoda; class Arachnida; order Ixodida; family Ixodidae; genus Rhipicephalus; species Rhipicephalus microplus. The sequence goes on from NC_134710.1 coordinate 155,153,529, forward strand.
GATTTGTGGGGTTTAACGCCCCAAAACCACCATATGATTATGAGAGACGCCGTAGTGGAGGGCTCCGGAGATTTTGACCACCTGGGGTTCTTTAACGTGCGCCCAAATCTGAGCACACGGGCCTACAACATTTCCGCCTCCATCGGAAATGCAGCCGCCGCAGCCGGGAATCGAACCCGTGACCTGCGGGTCAGCAGCCGAGTACCTTAGCCACTAAACCACCGCAGCGGGAGCCATCAGCTACAATACAACTGGTTCTAGCATAATACGCTTTGCACAAGTTAGCACTATATTTTTCATGCTGAAAGCTACGTTCCACAAGAGTACTTGACACCCAGCTATAAAAGTGGCATGCATTCTGTAACTTGCTTGCTCAAAGTTTTTCGGTATATCGTGAATTCGCGACACCAGGCAGTAAAGTGTCAAATGTATGTCGGTGTACTTGTGAGTGTATACGCACAAACCTCAATATACCGTATTTACTCGCATAATCCTCGCACTCGCATAATTCTCGCACCCCCCACATTGCCCAAGAAAAATACGAAAAAAATTTTTCCTCGAGTAATTATCGCACCCCAAAAACTGCCGCAATAATGTCGTCTGCTCGTTCCAGCCACTGATGATGATAGCGCGCGCCATTTGGCGCCATCTCTTAATCATCAAGCGTACTATTGCACGGAGATTCAATTCAATCCAAGCCAAGCCGAAGTGGCCAGTGCGCGTTGCGGCGTGTTTTGTATGTTGTGTCAACTATGATAGGTTCCAGGGCCAATTTGTCCACACAGGATGTCATGATACAGTTAAAACATGATGTAGTCGATCCCGGGCATGGCACGGGCACCAAAGCCGTATTGGGGCTTGACCTGAATAAAGCTTTCGACAATGTTTCGCATGAGGCAATATTGAATAACCTATCGGAAATTGGCCCAAGGGTCAGGGCATTTCGCTACATCAGATCATTCTTGCAAGGCCGAACCGCAGAAATTTCAATAGGAGATATCAAATCGGACTCATTCGCGTTGGGAGGCTAAGGGACGCCGCAGGGTTCAGTTTTGTCACCGTTCCTGTTTAACATCGCCTTAATTAAAATACCGCCGAGGCTGGAGGAGATACCGGGACTCAAACAGACATTTTATGCAGATGATATTACTGTATGGGTAACCAGGGGTAGTGACGCGCATCTGGAAGAAACACTGCAAGAGGCAGTTAATATTGTCGAAGAGTTGGCAGGGGAGGCGGGACTTTCATGCTCTCAGCCAAAGTCCGAGCTCTTTGTGGTTCGGGACAAACCCAGAGGGCTACATGCAAGACACTATATTCCGCCACCGCCGTTAGAGGTAAAGGTAGGGGGTAGGCCGGTAGCTGAAGCTCAAACGATTAGAATTCTTGGCCTATATCTGCAAACTAACAGGAAGAATAGGGTGGCCCTTGAAAAACTTAAGACCACGGTCAATGCTACTGTCAGGCTAATCAGAAGAATCGCTAACCGTAAGAGTGGCGTTAAAGAAAAAGAACTCTGTAAGCTGGTACAGGCGTTTGTGCTCAGCAGGATTACTTACGCGACACCTTATATAAAGTTGGATGCCGCAGAAAAAGGTAAGGTCGAGGCTATGATCCGGCAAGCTTACAAGGCAGCACTTGGGTTGCCTAACAACGCGCCTACAGAAAGGCTGTTAAAACTAGGGGTACACAACACCCTGGATGAATTATTGGAGACGCATCTGGTGATGCAGCACGCTAGGCTTTCGACAACCAAAGCGGGCAGGATTATATTGGAAAGGATTGGCATTGGAGCAGAGGCTCCCACTGGGGACACTAAAATTCAGGTGCGGCGAGAGTTACATAAGGCCCTGTACATAAAACCTTTGCCCAAAAGTATGCATCCGATTCACCATACGCAGCGCAGGCAGGCAAGAGCCAGAGCTTTACACGTTGAGTACGGCGAGTACAAAGCGGCAGTCTATACAGATGTTGCGGAATACAGGGACAAAGACGCTTTTGTGATTGTGGTGGTGGACAGGCGGGGGCCCGTGGTCGCCTCTGGATCGGTCAAAACCCGCTCCTCGGAAACTGCAGAGGAAGCGGCAATAGTGCTAGCAATAACTAATTCGCAGTCAGATTTGATTTTCAGTGATTCAAAGAGAGCCATCCGAAATCTGGCGAGGGGCAGACTATTGGCGACCGCCGCACGATTTCTGCATGGGGCCACGGGACGAGAAATGAGAGAAATAGAAATTGTCTAGGTACCAGCACACTCTGGGAACCCTGGGAACGAGGCGGCTCACCTGAATGCTCGAGGTTTCGTCAGCCGGGTAGGTGAGCCGCCAGTTCCGGGGAGGTCCGCGAGAGATGGGCTGGTGTCCTTTCATGACATAATGAATCATTTTAAACTAGAGCGGAGGTTTTATCCGCCCCCGCACAAGCGGTTGACTAAGGCGCAGGAATGCGTCTGGAGAAAACTGCAGACGCGATCTTTTCCCAACCCTTACGTGTTGAACAAAATGTACCCGGAGGAGATTAAGCCGCAATGCAAATGGTGTCAGGCTGTGGCAACATATGATCACATATTTCGGGAATGTAGCATAGTGCCGCCGCCGGTGGATATTATGCATGATCCCTCTCTTGAGCACTGGGAGGCCGTGTTGACCAGCTCAGACCCAGTCGTCCAGTTAAGGGTCGTGGAGTGGGCCACACAGGTCGCCGCCAACCTTGGGTTGATGGCCATCAAACACGGAATCATCCTCAGTTGCTTTCTGACGAAATAAAGTTTTTCCATCCATCCATGTGTCGGTTATCTTGGCACGTTATGGGGCGATACTGAAGCCACACGGCTGCTTCAAGTTGCAAGTGATAGATCATACGCTAAACAACGGCAACAGGGACGCCGGTAGGCCCTTCGGAGCCTACGAGTTTTGGTTCGCTACTGGTGACGGCAGCTGAAAGCCATCAAGACGCGTTGGGCCTGCCGTGTGCCTAAAACTGGGATTGATGGTAAACTTTATTTCTTCAGAAGGAAACTGCGGACGATTCTGTTAAATAGCCATCAGCCCAATACTGACGTCCTACGCTTACCTTTTGAGGGCTTCTGTTGAGCGCCGACCGCTACCGCTACGCCCGCAACGCCCACAAGCTTCGCGTATGGTGTTCTAATTCTCGACTATTTGCTTCCAATTTTTATGTCTCAAATAAATCTTGCCTTGTGTTGAACCTCTACTTTTATTGTTGAGGTAAGTTCTAATTAGTACTTTGTAAAGCTTGCTGTAAGTTGCTGGTGTGAGAATCCCGATTTGCGGCCACTTCGTTTTTTTTTTTTCGCTCTCTGCGTTTTCGTGGAAAGTTTTCCCCGTGTAATTCTCGCACCCCCTAACTTTGCATCAGATTTCCGGCAAAAAAAGTGCGAGGATTATGCGAGTAAATACGGTAATGAACCCAGATACAACAAATTATTGGTCATAACGCAGTGAATGAAGAATAGTCTTGCCTAGAGACAGTTTTATAAAACTCTCTTTATAAAATTTCAGATATAACAAAGTTATTTTTCTGGCAGACATGATGTTATGATGAGGTTTGAGTGTATATGCAAACTAAAAAAATTTCATGAGTAGGGGGTAAAGCTCTCAACACCCCGTCTAGCTGTGCTTATGGTTCACATTGAAAAAACCCGATGTTGTCAGAGTGAATTTGATGTTCGGTACCCACCAAATAATCAGATACTGATTTCGCTGTTTAAACTTCAGCTGGTTGGACGCATTGTCAAGAGAGTTGGAGTGTAATATGCTTCCATAATAAATTGCAGGATATTAGCAGAGTCTAAACGTACTCAATTTGCGTTACATGGCCGTGTGGAAAAACAAACAAGTACTAGCAGTCTCACCTTAAAAAAACTCTGTGTAGAAATTTGTTTTCATTTGCTTTGTTTTTGCTGTATTGTAGATGGGTTTGGTTATGTTGTGCTTTTCATCTGTGTTTGTGGCCATGCCAGGTACATAGCCATTCTTAAAGGGCCACTAAAGGCAACTATTATTAAGTCGACGTTGATTGTTGAAATAGTGGTCCAGAAACCTTGTAGCATTACTTTTGGGCCAAGGAAGGCCCTGTTTTGAAATAAACTCGCGTTTTAGGGGTCTGCATTGGGTCAGCACACTTCAAATTACCCGCCTCAAGAAGCGGACCGCCCGAACTGACTCACGTCACTGTTGCCGTGCACAACGTTGCCCGCCTTTACTGCGCTAGTAGCAGCAGACCGAAAGCAGTGGGAGCCACAGCAGCAACAACGTCCATTGATCAATTTCCCACCATTGGCTTCGATATTGCAGACGTGTTTTTATTAAACTGTGCCCCGCTAGATGGCACCATCTGTCCAGTGTAACTACGCGAAAATTGAATTTTGGAATCACTCGCGCCATTTCATAGTAACGTCCGGTAATTCTTTTTTTCATGAATCAAACAGAAACGAACAGGCAGCATTTCATTGCGTCTCTTGATGCATGGAAAGTTCTTTATTTAGTGCAACTAGATCGATTACTAATGATTAATTGTAGGCGGTTCGTCTGATATCATCGGGATCATTTTGACAATGTCCTACTGCGGTGCATGTGTGTGCAGCTAGATGGATTACTAGTGTTTGATTGTAGGCGGTCCGTTTGATGTCTTCGGGATCATTTTGACAATGTCCTACTGCTGCGCTTGTGTTCTTGTGCATTTACCTTAATTTCTCACTAAGTAGGGTACTGTTGTTGACTATTTTGTCATTTTAGATGTTGTCATACATTGAGCTTTCACTCTGACATGAATTGGTATTTGACTTTAGTGTCCCTTTAAGAGTGTTGGCTCCAAAGCTCAGAAGAAGTCACTTTTACCTTGTGTTTAACGTCTTTTGGAAAAATTTCACTTATTCCTTTTTTCTCTCCTTGCAGCATAAGGTGTCGCAAGAGTCAGTTGCACATGGGAAAGTAGACTTAAAGGAACTGATATATGACATCGCTTGCACAGCCCATCAACACTTAGCTAAGGTACAGTGCAGTCTTGCTTGTTACTGTAAACTACTGCTAGTTGAAATGAATGATAAAAAAAAAAGAACCAACGGAAAGGTCCATTTTCTTAGATGTAATTCTACGAAGCCAAAATAAGTATTGTGGGTGTAAACAATAGTTTTAATTGAAGTGTGATAATTATAAGATAAAAGGAAATAAAAGTGGATGAAAAACATTTTGCCATTGCTGGTAGACAAATCCACAGCACATTCAATATGTCCTGCTCTAAGTTGACAAATGTTTCCTTGTGCACTTTCTTGGGTGTTCATGTATGTGCAACGCTGAGCCAGTGTCCCATATGGTTATGGTGCCGTAGCTGGAACATATTTTTTGGCAGATGACATTGCATAATATGTGACCTTTATGTATTGTCAGCTGGCCAATAAACCCTTGTGTGCTATGTAAAAGTATTAAACCTGCCAGTGTCAAGATAAACACTGTTAAATGAACAAAAGGGAATTGGCTGAGGGGCCAAGTGAAACCAACCACAGAGTCACTTCTGGCTTATAGGGTGTTACATCTCTCTGACAACTGCACCACCAGTGTGTGCTAAGAAAACCAGTCAGCAATAATTTTAGGGGCGAAGCTCTTCTTAGTCTAACCTTGTCATGCGTCACGTGTAACCGAGAGAAAAAGTGACCAGAAAGAAAGAAGCCAGTATCTCCCGAACAGTATAATAGACAGCGTTGTCTCATAGAAGTACATACAAACTACAGCTGAGTGAAAATATTCTAGATGGCGCTGTACTGCTACTCTCCGATTGCCTGCTGCACGGGCTGTGCCTGGTTACACGGTGAATGAGTGCCTCTCTGTCTCCTGGATAGTCGCTGTACATGGCAGATCGTTGGTGGGGCGTGGACGAAGCAAAGCGGCGGGCACGTTACAGACGCGCTCGGCTTCCTTTGCTCGGGTCTCGTCGATGTTTTTCTCGCGCCGTCTGCATTTTCGATCGGGATCAGACGCATGGACGCATGCATGGACGGACGGACACATGGACGGACGAATGGACACTTCGCCTCACTTATCATCATTCACTCCGTCGATATGCTGTGATTTTTTGTCTTACAACTTCATCCAGTGGTGTACTGATGCCAGAAAACTTATATACCGTACATTGCACGTGTGTTCATGCACACACACTCACAGAGAGAAAGAGAGATTAGTGTAAAAGATCCCTGCCATACTGAAAGGGAGCGGGTGCTATTTTCAGACAGTCTGTGTTGTTTTTAGTGCAACTTTGCATCCATCATAGCAACTTTAACTGAACTTTTAGAGCCCTCCACTATGGCGATCCTCATAATCATATCGTGGTTTCGGCCAGTAAAAGCCCGCAAATACTATTATTAGAAAGTACACGCAAACACAGGGCCGGTCTCAGTGCTACAATATAAACCTGGATTTTATCAGTACATAGTCTCTTATATTAATTGTGCACTCACCAAAGCTGGAGCCAACTATATTCTGTTACAGATCAAAAGTGTCTGAAGTGTCTGGTCATAATATGAGCCATAGAGAAGTTTTGACCTTATCTTTATGAATGCCCATTTAGTGTGGTTATACATGATCGTGCATTACGTTGGCTTTTTTCATTGAAAGATCCATCTGGATGGCTTGCCCATTAGGCGCTATTACTCAAGGAGCATGGTATTCACATGTTTAGACGGAAAAAAATGCTGATGCAGACTCTCTGTTCTAGTCACCCCTTCCATCTAGTGATGGTTCCTTATCTGTGCCCTACTGCGTGTCCTCACTGTCTGTCACTGACATTTCGATGGAGCCGAAAATGCTGTAGGCCCGCGTGCTCAGATTTGGGTGCACGTTAAGAAACCCCAGGTGGTCAAAATTTCCGTAGCCTTCCACTACGGCATCTCTCATAATCATATCGTGGTTTTGGGATGCTAAAACCCCGCATGTTAATCATCATTTGTCAGTGACATGCTTCTGGAGCACAGGAAAGACTCCTTGGTAGCTTCCCTTATGGATTTGTTACATAAGCCTTCATCACACCCAATCTCTAAAAAACTGCTCTGTCAAATGCATCACTTTTGTCTTCATGATGGTTTGCTGCACCATCGAAATTACCTTTCCAAGAGGCACTAAGGGCTTTTGGTTATTCCCCTTACTAATCAGCAGCATGCACATGCCACAGTATTGAAGTCTTACACACGCCTCTGCCATTATAATATTTGTGGTATGTAAATGTATAGTCTCAATGGAAAAAGATTGGCACAAGTAAATGGCTGCCGGAGCTACCAGATTGTGACACACGACGCTGTTTTTTCTGTGCACAACGACATCCAGAGTGTCAAGCACATTCCATTTTCCAAAGCAGCAGTGCCCAGCTGGCAAAACCACTCCGACAGACAGCTTTTTTGGAGCTACTACCATAAAGATACATTGTTCTCGGCTCCAGCAAAAAATTAAAAATTATGTGCTTAGTGCAATGAACAAGTGTTTCACTAAGATATGGGCTTCTGCATGGATCAACAGCCAACAGCATTGGCTGTTTTGCACCAGTCTGTCAGCCACCCCTCCTTTTGAAAATAAAATGTGATTGACAATCTCACTATTGGCGTGCTAATGAAGAACATTGCTGCACGTGGCGATTTTGTGGCTCAGGTTATCAGTGACTTGTGCATATTTTTTTTCAATTGTAACTGTACCACTTCGTCTGCCACTACATCCACTCCTGGATTGCTTGCCAACACTGGAAGAATATCCTTCCACATCCTTTAGTTTCTCTATATCCCTTCCCTTGTCCTGCGAGAGTTTTTTTTTTACTTTGTTTGCATCAATTTGTGTGAATCTTTTTCCATCGCTTTTGTTGGAAATCATTGGATAGTCGTCATCAGCCACCTCACAAGCTGTGTAAAAACTTCACTTCCGCCATCTGCATTGGCAAGTGATATCAGTTCTTTTAGTTTAGACCACATTTTTGTACATCATGGTATACCACCCGAGTTTCTCAGTGATCAAAAGTATGCATTTCTGTTGAATGGTGTCGAATCACTTCTACAGGAATGCCATGCCATTCACTGGACCACTACTACATACCATTCTCAGTCAAATGGCCTGACAGAACAATTTAACCGATTGTTGGGCAATATTCTGTCAATGTATGTCACTTCCGACCACACTGAGACTGCGTTCTTTCCTTCATGACATACACACATAATACAGCTACACAGACCACCACTGAATTCTTTGCTTACTTTCTGCTTTACAAACACGAGCCCTCCTGCATGTTAAACATTATTATTTCATATCACTCTGATGTGACTGAGTCTTTGACACCTTCCAAAGCAGCTAAATAAGCAAAAAAGTATTATGATTTTGCTTGCTTCCTCACCACTTCTGATCAGCAACGCCAGACACACCACACCATTACAAAGGCTCGAAGTTTCCAGCACCTCATATCCCTGGTTCACTGCAACATAAACCCACTGTCCATGGACATTGGCTGATTGAGCATCGTGAGCTATATTGTTGTCGCAGCAGCCACGGAAGCCACCATGCACCTGCTCACGCTCTCGCAATCATACTGAATGCAAGCAGCGCGTTCGAAGGAAGAAAAAAAGAAAAAGAGAAGGAAGCGTTCTAGGCTACAAAGCGTGCTTGAGAACGAACATAGCTTCTTACCCCCTTGTCATCCCTCTACCTCTCCTCACCACGTAGCTTTCAGCGAGCTCGCTTGTACAAGAGGAGTTATAAAGCACTTAAGGCATGCGTCAATTTCCTGCAACTTCGCTTGTACTTGGCAGATTCTAAATATTCTTGCAGGAGTTGATTCATGGGGCAATAAACTCATTTAATTAAGCAAAAGTGACTAGTCCTCTTAATTAGGGAGGCAATTGCCAGGCTGATTCCAAGGGCGGACATGTTGGTCCCCCAAGAGAGAGAGAGGGTAACTTTATTTTTATTCCATAAAAGGTTTCAGGGCAATTGGCTGGGGTCCTCAGACCAGGGCTCCACTGGCCTTTGCAACTTGCTGGGCCTGGTCGAGCAAAGCCAGCTGGCTTTCCCGATCCTTGCTAGCAAGCCAGGTCTCCCACAGCCTCGGTCGAGATGTTGTCCCCAAAAGAGAATTGACGTTTTGGGGCCGTGTTTCACATTCCCATGTAATGTGGGCAAGATTTGGCTGTTCGCCACACCACGGACAGCTTCGTGCTCATATTGTGGGATTTATGTGGTGGTTTCTTTGTAAGTGTGGGTACGTGTTGGTCTGTACTAGACGCCAGTCTCGTGCCTGTTCTCCGGTAAGATCCGGATGGACATGACTGTATTTTTTTTCGTTCTCCTGTTTGGTTTTCGAGGATGTCGCGTGGAGTTATTGGGGGTTCATCGAGGGTCGTGACCGATGCTGGGATGCTTATTTCATGAGCAAGCTGGTTGGCCTTTTCGTTGCACTCAAGTCCCGCATGCATGGGACACAATAGTATTGCATGCTCATTTTGTAGTTGCTTTCCTAGAATTCTCATAGCTTCCCTTGGAATTGCCTCAGCCTGAAACATATGGCAAGTTGATTGAGAGTCGGCAATCACAAGGGCGGAGTCTCCTTTTTGTTCAGCGCATCTGATCGCGAAAGCAACCGCCCCCGTTTTGGCCGTGCTGATTGACGGGGGTTTTACCGACAGTGCTATAGTTATAGTTCCTCTGGTCGCAACAACAGTGTAAATATTGCCTTGCAGTCTGCAGGCGTCTGTGAAGAAGGCGGTTGGGTTGTTACCGTAATGCTTTTGTAGTGTTCTTGCTCTAGCTTGCCACCAACCTGGCTGGTACTTAGCGCTCATATTCTTCGGGACGGGGGACGCCATGATTTGGGCCCTAATGTGGTGAGGTAGTATGTCTCCTCTCCTGCGTGTTGAGGTCGTAAGGGGTAGGCAACCTGCTTTAGTAAAGCTCTGCCTTGGTCCGTCGAATTTAATCTTTCCTTTTGAGATGCCAGCACGGCAGATGCGAGTTTTTCGTAGGTATTATAAAGTCCTAGTGCCTCAACTTTTTGGTGCTAGCATTGGTTGGCAGTCCAATCGAAACTTTGTATGCCGTTCTTATGATTGCGATAATTTTTACTGTTTCAGTATGTGTTAACTTTTGGATAGGTAGACTGTATGTGATTCTACTCATGACAAAAACCTGTACAAGGCACAGAGTTTCCTCTTCACTAAAGCCTTGTTTTTCCCGCATGACCCTATGTATCATACGATCTACATTTGTCGTCATTTTTTGGAGTGTTTCAATTGTTTGATCTACTCTACCGTTATTTTGGATGCACAGACCGAAGACTCTTAGCCTTTGCACCTCTCTGATAGGTTGGCCATAAATATTGAGGTGTGTTTGGGGCGTCCCGAATTTCTAGAGTATTTGGCTTTTAACCTGATAAATTCCGACTTTTCTAGCGTGCATGACATGCCTGTACTCATGCAAAATCCTTCGACCTTGTCGTTGGCTTTTTGAAAGTTATCTTGTGTGTCGCTAATGGAGCCTTTGGAAGCCCATAACGTTATGTCATCCGCGTATATTGCTTTACCTAGCCGGAATTCCTCCTCTAACAAAAGGCCGAGCTTGTGCATCCCAACATTAAAAAGTAAAAGGGACGAAATTGAGCCCTGTGGGGTTCCGCGGTTGGGTATTGGCGTTAACGTTGATTGTGTTGAACTAGTACCTATTGTAGCCGTTCAGATCATCAAAAAAAAAGTTTATGTAGTTGCAGATTTTTTCTTCACATGCAATGCTGCTTAGCTCCTCAAGTATTGTTTTGTGAGATATGGAGTCAAAGGCTTTTTTGGAGTCTAAAGGTACGATGAACCTGTCCGTGCTCCCGTTAGGTTGGTAGTGCTTCTTCCTTGAGTAGCAGGAATACGTCCTGTGCAGCTACCTTTGGTCTAAATCCAAACATTGCATTGGGAAAGAGTCAGTGTGTCTCAATGTAAGAACTTACTCGTGTCTATTTATTTATTTATTTCAGAAGTACTGCCAGCCTCACACATGAGGCCTTAGGCAGGGGTGGGTGATACAAAAAAGGAAGCAAATATGAAGATACAACAGGAAAGGAAACACGTCACGTAGAGCTTACACCATGAAGAGCTAGTACATCCAAGTAAAACGCCAGTACTTACACAATTGTAGTGGTTTACGCGTACACATACAAAAAAAACTATGATGACAAACATCTGCTCATATAGAACTAAGAAACAAATATCATATAACGGTTCAAAAATCGCAACATTTTAAAAATACAATGCATTGATATGAAAAAAGTGATAAAAAGTGGTACATAAATAGAAGCCTTTTCAGGATACGCTGTGGAAAAATAGAGGGCGAAGCGCAAAGAAAGATCAAAGTCAAGTGGGCTGCTGGTGTTTTAGTTTCTCCATGAACGACTGAACGGTTTCGTAGTTCACCAGATCAGCAGAAAGAGCATTCCAATTAGTGACAGTGCGCGGAAAAAAAGGGTTTTTAAAGGCTTTTGTTTGACAGGAATATTCCTTCAGTTTTTTTGGATGCTCGAAACGAGTTGATCGTTGGTGAACCGTTTTTATGTACGCGTGCTTGTCTATGCGTAACTTGTCGTGGTAAAGTAGAAACATGTACTTCAATCGATCGTGTTGCCGTCTTGCCTGCAAGGTATCCAAGTCAGCTTTTTTTAACACTTCACTGGGTGACGTCAGAGCACTGTAGAGATAATATACAAATCGGATTGCTTTTCTTTGAATCATATCAAGTGTTTTAATATATACTTGGCTATGAGGGTCCCAAACCACAGATGAATACTCGAGGATCGGGCGGATAAAAGTTTTATACGCAATTAATTTCAATTTGGGGGTAGATTTACGCAAAGAACGTCTTAGAAATGCTAGTTTCTGTAAAGCTTTCTTTTCAATGTAGGCAACATGCTCATTCCACCCGAAATCTGCACTTAATACAACCCCCAAATATTTATAAGTTTTAACAAACGATAGTTTTTGACCAGTCTGAATAACTTTCTTGAATAGTTTGCCCATGCAAGACGTCAGAAAAATGGGTTTAATGTTCTGGAGATTCTTGGGCTTTCCAGGTTTGGGTATTAATAATATATCTGCTTTTTTTTTATTCGCGTGGTACTTCTCTATTGTCCCACATTTTTTCATTGAAAAAGTCAGTAAGCTTGCATAGGTGTTTCATTGCTCAGGGTGCGAATCATTGCATTCGTGATTTTATCTCTGCCAGGGGCTGTGTTCTTTGTGAAATTTTGCGCAGCTGCGTGCACTTCTGGTACCGTTATGGAGCTGTCAGGTTCTGGGCAGGCTGGGCCGTCGTACGTAGGACTTGCCTTGTCTGTGACTAGTCCCTCTGTGGAGCTTAGACAGATTTCCTTTAATGGAGTGATTAAAGCATCATCACTTCCCTCGAAGTCATTTTCTATTTGTCGGAGAATTTTGTTTGTGGCTCTCTGATCTAACATGCTGTGTAATATCGCCCACATTTCCTTCATGTGCGAAGTACCCTGAAGGGACACACAAAATTGAAACCAGTTATTGTTATCCAGAGTTCGAGCATATTCATCAGTTTTCTGGCTGAGCTCTGCAAATCGTATCTTAAGTTTTCTGTTACGTTGCTGCTTCTTCCATCGCTTAGCTAAACTGCATCTAGCTTCCCACAATCTTAGCAAGTGAGGATCAATGGCAGGCACATTTTTCGTTGTTGTTATTTTTAGGGTAGTTTGGGCATGAATGTTGTGAAAAAAGTTTGCCCTATCAGCTGCATTTTATATGCCCTCTGGGTTGCCTTGCTTCCCTCGAAAAGCAGTCTAGTCAGTTATACTTGCCGTTCCAAGTGGTTGTCTTATTTTAGGTGAATTTAGGGACAAACCCATTATGTTGTGATCGTTGCCTAAGATTTCATCAAAATTGATTCATGTTATCTGGTCTAGGTCGTTTGTAAAAGTAAGGTCTAGAAATGTGTGTCTAGTTACACTATTTCCGGTGCAAGTTGGTTTGTCTAAGAGTGTAGCGAGCCATAGGCGATTGTTTTCGATTGCCTGATGCAGGTTTTGCCCTTTAGATATGTTTTTGGGTTACCCCCATCTCGTATGAAGTGCATTGAAGTTCCCAAAAACGACTACTTGTCCCTCAGGTTTCCCATTTGGCTTACATATGTTATCAATCCTTCAAAATTGATGTTACGTCTCCTAGACGGGCTGTATATGTCAAGCACGATCATCTTAGATTTGTTCCTTTTGTACAGCCAGATAATAACAATTGGTGTTGTATATTGCAGTTAGGCATGCTTGTGAGACTCAGCGCGACACCCTTCCGAACTAAAGTTCCAATTTTGGGTTAATGAGGATTAGTGGGGGGGTTGTAACCTGTCATAATGTGTAATTTGGTTCCTATTTCCTGAAGACAGATAACATCAGGCTGGATTCGCATCAATTAGATGTATTGGGATAAGGCTGATATTTTGTTGTATAGCATACGACAATTTCACTGCCATGCATGCAGGGTTTCTCAACAGTGCCTATAAATGCTAGCCATGAGTGTTCTTTTCGCTATCCGACGTCTCAAACATTTTGGGGTTGGGGCTGTCGGGCTGTTGCTCGCCCGTTTCTTAAATCTCTGAGTGACAGAATGAATTGAATCGTCTACGTATCATTTAAGCTTGTGTATTTCGGTGAAGAACTGTTGCATTTGTTGTGCTAGGGAAGGTAACTGGATTTCATTCCTATCGCTTTTACCTCTTGCTTCTTCTTGCTGTGGTACCAGCTTAGCTTGAAATTGGTGTAGTTCGACATGGTTGTGGGATGGCTTTAGAGTAGCCAACTCTCGTTTAATGTCTGCCAAGCTGGCTTTTAATAGTTTGTTTTTCTCAATGATTTTTTCTATATTCTGGGTTTTCAGTTATAGGTGAGCGAGTGGGAAAAGTGGCTTGTGCCCAGCTTACCGGTAGTTCAGCTTGATGCTGGCCTGGAGCTGCCCTGGACTTTAGATGGGTTTGGTGAGGGGTCTTGGGTGCTGGTGGTAGTTTAGAATTCTTCTTGCTTTTGGTTGGTCTGAGGCCTGATCTGGATCTTGTTCTGGGCTGGGATCTCGACTTGGATATTGAGCGTGGCATATTGGCTTGTCAAGGCAGTCCAGGGAATTCGTGATCACTGATCTGCATCTCTTGCTCTTCAGATTCAAACCAGTGCGGTCGGCGGCTGCTTTGAATATCGTCAGTTTCTTGCGATGCCTGTTGAATCTTGGGTGACTGTTTCCTGTTCAAGTATTTGGGGCGATCTCGAGCTGGCTTTAGGCGCTTTTGACAGCTGCAATCTCCGGTCATGTGCTCTTCTCTACATGTCACTTAGCGCGGGGTGCGGTCATGTCCATCCATTGGCTCTAAAGTTTCACATAGTATTTTACAAACCTGAAGTTCAAGCTGCGGGCAGACATTGGTTCTATGGCCCACTTGCTGACAAATTTCGCGGACCTGTACTGTGTTCTTATAGGGGTAGCAGGCAAGTTTACCTCCTTGATAGTATATGTACTTGGGTACGAAAGCTCCGAAGAACGTGATGACCACTGTCTTTGAGTCATCCAGCATATAGCGTGAATGATTTCAACATTTTGAGTGCGGATGTGGAAGTTGGCCTTCAGGGTATCAGACGAGGTATGGGGGTGTAGGCCATGAATAACCCCTCGCACGGCTCTGTCTCCTGTAGCGACGCCCCGCCGCAGTGATCTAGTGGCTAAGGTACTCGGCTGCTAACCTACAGGTTGCGGGATCGAATCCCGGCTGCAGCGGCTGCATTTTTGATGGAGGCATGGTGGTTTTGGGACCTTAAACCCCACATATCATCATCATCCCTGTAGTGACGTATGCATTAACTGCATGGGGTCGGCTGTTTACCGTAATAGACGTGATTTTGCAGGCAAGTTCTGCCACTTCTAGGTCTGTAGTCGACACAATTGTTATATTGGAGCGGGGCTTTAAGTGTAGCATGAATTTCTAACCTTGGATTTTATTTTTGCATGCTGCGATGACTGTCCCGGCCAGTAGTGGGTTCGTGAGTGTTCGTATAAGCAATCCTTGGCGTGGTCTTATCACGACTTTAAAGTCGTCTCGTGGTACTGGTGGGAGCTTGCTATACTTGGGCTTACCGTAACCGTTGAAAAGTCCTTGTGCTTGTTTATCAGTGCTGGAGCCACTCCTCGACGCCTGTTGGCATTCTCTTGCCTGTCGTTTTCCATGGTGGACGGTGAGTACCGTTCTCCAGCCTTCGTCGTCATTCAGCGTTTGGTTGTGTCGATGCCGGAGCATAGTTGGTATTCGTACCAGCGCCGTGGCTATTGCCGTGGATTTGTCTGCATTCAAAATGAAGCTCCAAGAAGTCCACACCTCCATCTGTGGGATAGTCATGGCTCGGCGGATGGATGTCGGTGTTTGCCGTGCCAGGTGCAGTTGTTTGGGCCGCCATCAGCGTCTGCGTTGCCGATATTAAGGGAGTATCCGCCAGCATCTCCCACCTACTGGTAGGCTTGGCATGGCGGCTACGCAATGGAGGGCATTTTTTGTCATGGTGACTTGAAAATATGCTCCCAGGCCAGAATGTTGGTGTCGATGGACTCCGAAATGACTTCACAAGTGCAGTGGTATTAAAATTTTGGGATGTGTGGAGCGGAACACACCAAAACCATGAGAACTGCGAGGCATGAAGTGAGTGCTTCCACGCTACTTGATGCCACCTAGCGACCTCCTCGGCCACTTGAAATGTACCACGAAAGCACGGACAATTTAGAAGTGGTCTTTTTGGTGCACCAGCAAACGCCAGCTGTGGTCCAAAGAACGAGGCAGAGCTGAGAGTTGATGCAAAACAAAAATATATTCTCAAATACTACAGAACAAACAACACACAAACATGCACACTCAGAAATAATACAATACGATACAATAATATAATACGTCGTTAATCACAAGATTCTCAAAACAACGGGCTACACAACACAACCAGATACACTCAAAACAATGGACACAAACAACAACACATGCTACAATGCAATCTCATGCATTAACCAGCCAAGTCACTTATAGACTAAAATATTCATCAAACAAATTCAGTCTGAACTTCTTGGAACACAGCTTGAATGCTTCTCTTCAAGAAAACAGTCACTCAAAGTCCAGCACAAGTTGTCGATTCATTGCACTCGAGGTTTCTCTTCCAGGTACTCTTGCGTCATCAAATGCCCACATTTCAATTACAAAGCTTCTTCGCCGGTAACACGTCGGATACTCACACGCTGTGACTGCAGAACACGTCTTCACCAACTGGCGGTAAGCACACAGTTTCTCCTGTTTGTAACACAAGCCTTCACCTTCAGGTGGAAAACCTCTTCATCTCCTGCTTTGTTTTTGAAGACACAAGCCTTCGCCGGACGGCGGAAAAACTCTAATTTTCTGCTGTGGCTTCCTCTGCAGCTGGCTTATATTCACTAGCCCTGGGTTCTAGAAGTTTCTAGTTGTTTCGTCGGCGCCGCGTGCAGTCAAGGCTGTGGAAAGAGTGGGACTTCTCTTGTAATATCATGCAACGTTCTATCACCACGCTCCTTTCCTTCGAGATTTTTCAAGAGATCGCTCGGCGATAAATGCGAAGAGGTTGGTCGGCATAGTGGTGCTTTCGAGGAGGAGAGATGGCACGCTCGAGGAGTCCTTCGATGCTTGTTTTCTTCTGTTACTCTGGCTTCTATCATGTGCGAATGGCGTCGGAATTGTCGCCATCACTAGAATTCGGAGGCACGCACTTTCTTGGACTCTCATTTGTGACAGCTAATCAATAACCTGCCACGGTGGTCTAGTGGCAAAGGCACTTGGCTCCTGACTCGCAGGCTGTGGGAGGGAATCCCAGCTGCTGCGGCCGCATTTTCGATAGAGGCAAAAGTGCTAAAAGCCTGTGTACCTAAATTTAGGCGCACGTTAAAGAACCCCTGGTGGTATAAATTTCCAGAGCCCTTCACTACAGTGCTCTCATAATCATATTCTGAACTTTAGACACTACACACCAACAATTATTATAATATAATCAGTAATTACTCAGAAAAATTGTTGCATTGTTTATTTAAGGGGCACTAAAGAGTAACAATTACTTGGTTTAGATTGATAAACTGTACTCTGAGAACTCTAATGCTCTGTGTGTCACTGTTATAAGTTTATTATTAGTAGAGAAATTTAAGATTGAAGTTTTGTTTTTAAATTTTCTGCCGAAATGTCTGCACATGATGTCACTAATTTCAAAATGTATTTCTCCTGTTTTCGCGATGTTGGCTTGATAAAATTTTCTGAAACTTAGTATGCTAGGTCAATGTTGCCCACAGATGGCGAAGTACTTCCCTTTTACTGATTACAAGCTACATAGGACTTAGTAGATGCCTTCACTATCTTCGACACACTGTGTTTAGTATGGGAATCTCAAGGTGGCGTCTTCGGCCGCGTTTTCGTGCGTTTTCTGAGTTACCAAGCATTGTCTCACGATAAAAGTGGTGTTTTTGGGATTGTAGAATTGTACTTTACTAGTACGCAAAAAATTATTTTCTCTTTAGTGTCCCATTAAGAAGCGCTTGGCATGTGACAAACCGAAGCCAGGTTGCCCCGTTTTTTTTTTCTTCCTCGATCAACACGCAATTGTTAATACACGCAGTTTGCCCGCTTTGACCCTCGTAGGCAGGTAATCAGCTTATTTGCCACAGTTAGTGATATAAGAACATAAATGTTCAACTAGAAACAGTAAAGCCAGCAGACCTCTATTAGTATGGACAGGCAAAAAGTAGGAATTCACTTAATTAGTGCACTGGAATACTTCTGGAAGAGTTTGAATTAAATGCCAATAAAATACATTTTAAAACATTGCGGGCCAACCGAAATTCTGAAATTTGTCTGAATTCTTCATATTACTACATTTATGTGTGTGTGCACATGCACACAAACACGCCATTTTGAAATAAAATCCTGCGACCTTGATATGAAATGAGGGCTTTTCCCCTGTCCATTGGTGGTATATTCTTAAAATACTGATACATAACAGCTGCTAAACACGGCTGCATGAAAGAGGAGGACGAAGTGAGTTTTCGTTTGATGCTGATCTGGCACCATCTTGCTCGTCGAGTTCCGTGCGCTGTAAACAGATCATTAAACAAGTTACTCGTAACATTATTGTTGGAGGTGGACGGCCCCCGTACCTCGATGAAGACGCGCAGCGGTCGCACCATCAGCGACCTTTCGACTGCTTCGACTGCTGGTACTTCCTCTACGCCGCCCTCATCAGTCCAAGCCGTGACCTACATCACAATCCCGCACCTCCGGGATCCCGGCACTTTCTCCGGTAATGGTACGATCGATCTTGACACTTGGCTGAAGCGGTACGAGCGCGTCAGTGCTACTCACCGCTGGGACCCCACGCTCATGCTCGCCAACGTGCTTTTCTACCTGGACGGCACTCCCCGAACATGGTTTGAAAGCCACGAAGCCGACATAACGAGCTGGGATCTCTTCAAAGAACAGATACGTGACCTGTTTGGCGATTCATCTGGTTGTCAGCTCGCTGCGAAGAAGACTCTTGCCACACGGGCCCAGTCTTCTACCGAATCGTACGTCTCCTACATTCTTGACGTCTTGGCCTTTGTTCCAAAGCCGATCAGTGCATCTCGGAAGACGAAAAGGTTAACCACGTCTTGAAAGGCATTGCTGACGACGCTTTCAACCTGCTGGTTTTTAACAACGTCTCGAGCATCGACACAATCCTTAAAGAATGCCAACGTATCGAACAAGCTAAAGCCCGCCGCATAGCCCAAAACATCGTGCGCCTTCCGAACACAGCGGCCACTTCTTCGTGTGACGACGCCTTCCACCAGGCCCCTCGATGTGACAACCTTACACGCATCATTCGTCGAGAGGTCGAGGCAGCACAACCGGTAGCCAGGCCATTACCGACGCCTGCGCCTTCCCCGACCACGATCTCTTTAATACAAGCGGTCGTTTGTCAAGAGCTATCGAATGTTGGCCTACATCCTGTTCCTACCGTATACTCTGCTGAGCCTTCTTATCGTACCCCTTCTGCGCCTCACATACAACGCAATCCGTTCGAATGGCATACTCTTGATGACAGGCCCATTTGTTTTAACTGTCGACGCGTTGATCATATAGCTCGTCACTGCCGCAGCCGCTGGGCTCCACCGTCCCATTATGCACCTCAGTATCACGCCACTTCTGCTCGCCAGTCGTCCCCATCAGTTTCTCCATCAATGCCGACCACATTTCCCGCTCCTACAGCACCTCTGAGCGGACTTCGCTACGACCGGTCACCGTCCCCTGCTCGTCGTCAGTCCCGGTCGCCCCCACAACGCCGTGCTGCCTCCCCGACCTATTCGCAGCACCTCCGAGCGGAAAACTAGGCCGTGCAGCTTCTGGAGGTGGAGCTGCATTGACGACCTTCGTAAGGAATCCTCGATTAACGTTAACAACGAACCGGAACCTTTTGGACGTTACTGTCGACAATGTTCGTGTCAGTGCATTGATAGATACTGGTGCGCATGTGTCCATTATGAGTGCTTACCTTCGCCGCCGACTTAGAAAAGTTGTCACGCCCACCCTCAACCGAGCTGTACGAGTTGCCGATGGAGGAACTGTCGCGATTCTTGGCATGTGCTCTGCGCGAGTGTATATTGGGGAGAGAAGCACTGTCGTTCTTTTCGCCATTATCGAACATTGCCCTCATGAACTCATTCTCAGTATGGATTTTCTAGCCACGCACTCTGCCCTCATAGACTGTTCAGCTGGCTCTCTCCATCTCGATTTACCCCTCTTTTTCGACCCGCCTAGCCCACCGCAAACCAGCCTCTGCTGCATTTATTTCATGTGCCTCCCTCCTAACTCTGTCACACATGTCGACTTATCCTCCACGCCGCCAGTACCTGATGGTGATTACATGGTGGCCCCGATTCCTGCCGTGATGCTTACGCATGGGGTTGCTGTGCCGCATATAATTCTGACGATTAAGAGAAACCGCACCTTCCTTCCACTGGTCAACTTTTCACTCACCACCCAAGTTCTGCCACAGGGTATCTCCCTGGCCAAAATTACCGCTCTCCAAGATGACCATGTCGAGCCCTTCAGAGTTGACAATTGCTGCAGCTCAGTCAGTGGTTCCACTCCATCATGTTCTTGGTGCGCCGACATCAAGCGAATGGTGTCATCGGACCTCACGTCTGAGCAAGCTGCAGCGCTTTGCCACGTTCTTGAGGGCTATCGTAGCATTTTCGACTTTGCCATCAACTCTTTAGGCCAAGCGACCATTGTCACCCATCGCATAAATAATGGCCATGCAACTCCTATTCACGGACGCCCCTACCATGTGTCTGCGTCGGAGCGTGCAATATTACAACATGAAGTCGGCAAAATGCTTGCGAAAAACATTATCGAGCCTTCATGCAGCCCCTGTGCTTCTCCAGTCGTCCTTGTTAAAAAGAAAGATGGAACAAGGCTCTTTTGTGTCGATTACCGTCACCTTAACAAAATTACCAAAAAAGACTTTTATCCTTTACCTCGCATCGACGACGCCCCTGACTGCCTGTACGGTGCCACTTATTTTTCAACTATTGACCTTCGGTCAGGGTACTGGCAGATAGCCGTCGACGAGATGGACCGCGAGAAGACCGCATTCATCACTCCTGATAGTCTTTATCAGTTTAAGGTGATGCCCTTTGGTCTATGCAATGCAGCAGCCACATTTGAAAGAATGATGGACTCATTGCTCCAAGGGTTGAAATGGTCCACCTGCTTGTGTTACCTTGACGATGTTATTGTCTTTTCGCCCACATTCGACTCGCATCTTGATCGTTTGTCATCTATTCTGGACGTTTTTCGTCGAGCCGGACTCCAGCTTAACGCCTCCAAGTGCCGCTTCGCCCGTCGTCAAATTTTCGTGCTCGGTCACCTTGTCGATGCCCAAGGCGTGCGTCCAGACCCAGAGAAAATTTGTGCAGTCACGAACTTTCCCGTTCCGAGGACCACAAAGGATTTCCGCAGATTTGTGGGGTTGTGCTCATATTTCAGACGCTTTGTTAAGGACTTTGCGGCCATTGCACGCCCCCTCACAGACCTCTTGAAGAAAGACGCCTCGTTTACCTGGGGCCATGACCAAGCGTCATCGTTTACGCAACTTACGACACTGCTTACAATGCCACCAATCTTGGCTCACTTTGATCCATTAGCCCCAACCAAGGTTCACACGGATGCCAGTGGACACGGCATAGGAGCTGTGCTATTGCAGCAACAACGGGGACACGACCGTGTTATAGCCTACGCAAGTCGATTGCTATCTCCAGCCGAGCGCAACTATTCCATCACGGAGCGGGAGTGCCTTGTCCTTGTATGGGCAGTCGCCAAGTTTCGTCCATACCTGTACGGGCGCTCATTCCATGTTGTCACGGATCATCACGCGCTCTGCTGGCTAGCCTTCCTGAAGGACCCCACGGGACGTCTCGCTCGTTGGGCTCTACGCCTCCAAGAGTACAACTTCTCTGTAATGTACAAAACAGGGCGATTACATCAGGATGCGGATTGTTTATCCCGCTACCCTGTTGACGAAGCAACCGATACTGACGCTATCACGGACGTTTTTTCCGTGTCGCAGCTGTTGAACATTGGCGAAGAGCAACGCCGGGATGCTTCTTTACGAGCCATCATTGACAAACTGGAGTCAACGCCTCGCGACCCTCGCGACCCGTCCCTACGAATGTTTTTGATGAAAGACGGGATCCTATATCGTCATAACCTTGATTCCTTCGGATCAGACTTACTTCCTGTCATCCCAGCGCACCTGCGTTCCACTGTCCTACATCAAGTTCATGACACTCCCATGACGGGCCATTTGGGCGTTTCTCGCACATACGATCGGGTACGACGTCGGTTTTTTTGGCCTGGACTTGCCCGCTCTGTTCGACGCTATGTCGCCGCTTGTGAGCCCTGTCAGCGTCGCAAAACGCCGTCTGCCCTCCCAGCCGGCTACCTTCAACCGATCGACGTTCCCAACGAGCCTTTCTTTCGAGTTGGTCTCGGCCTGTTGGGCCCTTTTCCACTCTTCACAGCCGGAAATAAATAGATTTGTGTTGCCACGGACTACGCGACGCGGTACGCAATCACACGAGCACTACCGACCAGCTGCGCTACCGACGTTGCGGACTTTCTGCTGTACGACATAATATTAGTGCACGGCGCTCCCCGTCAACTTCTCACCGACCGTGGCCGCACGTTCTTATCAGCTGTCGTTCATGAAATCCTGAGGTCTTGCCATACCAAGCACAAATTTACTACTTCGTACCATCCCCAGTCAAATGGCCTCACGGAGCGCCTTAACAGGACCCTAACCGATATGCTTGCCAAATACGTTGCGCCAGACCACCATAATTGGGACATTCATTTGCCGTATGTGACGTTCGCCTACAATTCATCTCGTCACAACACTGCCGGCTATTCGCCCTTCTATCTACTATATGGCCGGGACCCAACTCTACCCTTAGACACTTTACTACCTGCGGCCACTGAATATGCTGGGGAAGCCATTGCTTGCGCCGACCACGCGCGCCAAGTCGCCCGCAACCGTCTACAGGCTTCACAGGCGCGCTAACACCAGCTCTACAATTCTCATCACAGGGACGTGCACTTTTCTCCGGGTTCTCTCGTTCTCCTCTGGTCACCTACTCAGCGTGTGGGACTGTCTGAAAAACTGTTGTCGCCCTACACTGGACCATTCCGTATCGTTCACCAAGTGACAGTCGTCACGTACGAGATTGTTCCAACCGATCCAACAAAGTCATCGTCAGCTCCGAGCGACACCGTTCACGTGGCTCGGCTAAAGCCCTATTACCCCCCTTCGACATCATCTGCAGAAATTTAGCACCGGGACGGTGCTTCTATCGCCGAAGGTTATGATACATAACAGCCGCTAAACACGGCTGCATGAAAGAGGAGGACGAAGTGAGTTTTCGTTTGATGCTGATCTGGTGCCATCTTGCTTGTCGAGTTCTGTGCGCTGGAAACAGATCATTAAACAAGTTACTCGTAACAATACAATCAATAAAAAGGAAAATAACCTTTTAAAAGGTGGCAGGTTAGTACCACATTAAATCTGTTTTCTTTAGCTCTAGATTCAGTAATGCTGTTTTTATTTTTACTCTAAATATTTCAGTCCTTTATGAGTGACCATTTGAAAAGTTTCTTGCACCCATTGTTGAAAAATATCTTTCATAGTTTTCAGAGAGAAATAGCACATATAGTTCAACTGTACTGTTGTGAAAATGTATAGAAAAATTATTTCATTTGGACCTTGTTGCATGCTGCTGATGGTGATAAAACTACTTTATTGCGAGATCCAGCTAGTTGCTGGTCCTGGCCAGACCGCTCACATGGAAGATGGAACACTATTTTTGTTATCTCACTGTAGAGAATTTGACATTCAGGCTTTTCGAGTCCTGCCTGCATCAGAATGATGTCACGTATTTTGAGGACTTAATTTAAGAAGCTGAATATGATGTGAGGTCATTCCAGCATTATGTCCAACATCTATTTTTAAGTTCTCTTTTCAAAGGTTCTAATTTCTTTTCTAGGTTGATCATAATCATGATAAGTACAGAACACACTGGGCAATGTATTGTTAAAAGTTCAGACTATGGAATCAAGCTATGTGATAAAAATTTTATTTAGAGTCAAGGCATGATGACTGAAATTGAGTGGGGCAGCCTATGGAGGAGGGGGGTACATGTCTGACCTTACTGTGTACAATTTTACAGTGTAGAGCTGTGCCAGAAGTCATTTTTTTTTCCTGATGCCATGGTCTTCAAATTATTGCTCATTTCATTGTGGCACCGGCATGCTTTTCAACATGCATAATGCATGCAACTTCCTGCAGCATAGACAGTCGCACTGGGTTATCTTGGCGTAAGGAGCTAATCAGTAGTCTCTGAAAATAATGTGGTGCAGATTGAGCAGCAGAGCTAAATATAATTTTGTGCTTTTGCAGGCACGCAGTTTGCAAAAAGATGTACCAAGGGATGTAGGACTAGTTTATCTTCCTGCGGTAAGTTGGAAAACTATAATTCACAGTATTCCTCTTCTTTTCTTGTGGTTGATTTGTGCTGCATCCAGAAGAAATAAATGATTCAGTGTATATCAAGAGTTGATTAACATGAGACATATTGTGACACCACAGGATAGAGATTGTAAAACTTTGATATAATCAGCATGTGGTTTAAATAAAAAGTGTGGTTAGTAACATTTACACCTGAAGGCGTATGTATTTTAGTAGCATACATTATGTTTACATAATAACTGTAGCCTTACCTGACATCTGTAGCTGAGCGTTCATAAATGAAAGTCATTGATACCATTGGTAATGCAGTTTTCAAATGGCCACTTTTAAGGCCTGAACAATGCTCTTCTAGGCCTGGTGAAATGGTGAAGGTGATTTAGCAAAAAGCTGGGAAAATGACATGCAATTCCTGTTTGCTGTGTTGACAAGCAAAGCAATATTGGCTGTCCTAGCACGAAAAACTACATAAAACTTGTAGTAGTGGAAGAGCTTATCCTAATAGCATCGTTAGACTTGCCTTCAGTAGAGTAGTAGATGTGCAGTTCCTCAACCTGAAATGGCCGAATTTAAGGTTTCGAAAAGGCTGTTTTAGGGCTGGTGAAGTGGCGTACATAATTCAGCAGAAAGCTGAGAAAATGCCATGCAGGTCCTTTTTGCTGTGATGACAAGTGAAACAATATTGACTGTCCTGGCATCAAACATCTCGTAAATTATGTAGTGTTGAAATATAGCTGAAAACTTAGCCTAATGTCATTGCTAGACTTGCCTTGAGTAGATAGAACAATTAACCACATGTATTGTATAATTGCGATAGCAATTATGTGGACACTCTCGGCTGGATTTTGGTGTCGGCGTCGATGTCATGCATCGTATATGTATACGTATCTATATACATATATATATATGTATGAAAACGCAAGAAAGAAAAAAAATCTAAAAAAGAACACTCCGGCGCGCGGAATCGAACGTGGGACCCCTTGTCGTGAAAGTGAGGCGTTAACCACAGAGCCACCCCGGAGCACATCCTGCATTGTTCAAACGGCAAGCTACTTATATCTACCAATTACCGCTGCTCACGAGCATCTCGGGGGAATTGTGTTTTCAGCATTATTAGCAAGATGGCACAATGAGCGCGAATGGCCACATCGCGCGGCAGCGCCCGCTCTAATCTCCTACGCGTACTTTGCTCGGCTTAGAGAAGAGGAGCGACGCTCCCTCACGCGCCCTTATCTAGCGGAGGCAAGGAGGGGAAGGTCGTACGCATTGGCTGGCCTCGGGGTTTACCTGGAACGATTCTGCTGTAGCTGTCGGGTGCACAAAGGTCACTGCAATCATTGCAGTCTCCGTTTGCCAAAAGCGCGTGCTTTTCAGACACAGCAAAGTAAGAAATGAGACGCTTATTCATGTGCATCCGTACCTGTGAGTACGTTTTGTGCGTCATTTGTGCATGAGGAACGCGGGGCTGTCTGTCCACCTACTCCTTTAGTTGCGTGATAGATCAGAGCTTTCACTTCCCAAATACTGCAAGTGCGTTTAAAAGTTAATTGCAACTTGACGCTGTGTGGTTTAACGTGTGCTGGAAACTGCCTCCAAGTTGAGACTTTGCCAATGTATTCTTTTGCACTGCTTACTTTTTTGGCACAGCCGCCTCCTTCCTCTAGTTATTGTGTAGTACATCTGTCAAAGCTTCTCACTCATAAATATCGTCAATATTCCCTCCGCAGCATTACTGTGGTGAACAGGTATGTCGTAGCTCCATGTACTCATAAAGGGAACTCATTCGTGATACCAGAACCAATAAATATGGCAGGAAGCCTCTGTTCATTGGTGTTTAGATCTTTTTAAAATATATTGTGTAAATACAACACTTGTTTTAGTGGCTATTTGATCATTGTTGCCCTAGACCCAACATATTCTTTTGTTTTGCTTTGCAGGTAGCTTCCAGTGCATATTTGGAAAAGCTACGTCGCAGCGATTTTAATGTGTATGACAGACGACTACATGTGCGTAATGGCCTTCTGCCGTTATCCTTATGGTGGCATAAAGTAAAGAGAACATTTTAGACTGCTAGGTTAGTAGTATGTTTTCATTTGTCATTTACTCATTGGACATGAATAATAAATACAGTCAACTCTTGTGAATTCAAACTCGAAGGGACCTCTGAATTTTGTTTGAATTATCAAAAAGTTTGAATTATTAGAAGTTCTCAGATGGGTTACTTTGGGTGAGGCGGCACAACACATTATGATTAGACATTGGTTTTATCACATTAAAAAAATTTTCATCTCTTTTTAAGCCCTAACTATACGTACACAATGACAAGAAAGCAGAGGTGTAAAGTCCAGAGATTTATTGGTCATTTACTGTTTATCGGACCTTTTAAAGAAATCGTAGATTGTGAACTGATTTATTGCTATAGGTTTGTGCGTTCAGCACAAAGCTCTCTATACCAGTTGAGAAGCATCACGGTTTACCATGCGTGTGCTTTTTCTCGAACATTTGTTTACTTGCAAAGCCTTTTCTCTTGAAGGCCTCAGGTGCTTATTTTTGATTTTTAGACTTTTAGGATTATATAAGCACACAAAATTTTAAATGGTAGTGGGAAAGCAGCAGATATTTTCTGATATGTACCTGCAAAAAGTATGCGTTAACTGATCGATGGAGTTTGAATTAAGAGGCTTTTAAATACATTGAAAGAACAAAGGGCCAACCAAAAAATTAAGTTTTCTTTGAAATAACCAAAAGTATAAATTATCGGAGCTTGAATTATCGCAAGTCTACTGTAAACACTTCACTACAACCGCTTGTATTTACTTGAGTGTTGCCTGCTGGATCGAATCAGGCTTGAGTGTATGACCAAGGTCATCTCACTTTCCATTTTATTTGTTTTTACAATATTTTACTCTTGTGAATCTATGGAGCCTAATTATGCACTCCTGAATATATCGAACTACAGCACATATCTTTATATGAGTAGCTCTGTAAACATGTGAGTTACCGTGAGAGCTGCCTGTGGGGGCTGTGTTCTTATCGAAGTATTGATGTGTCATTTTTGGTGCTTGGTAATTTGTTTATAGTGTTATGCCCCACACAGGTTCTGAAAGTGATTCCACCTTGACACATATTTTAACAGTGGAGCTGTTAAGAGTAGCTGTTAGATTGTGGGCTGCAAAACAGAAAATTATCATCCCCATGAACCAGCATGTGCTGTGTTCATTGTCGTCGTCTTCTGCTTTACTCTCAAAACATGTGCGTTCATTTCTCAGGTGCGGAATGCAATAACTGTTATGGGTGAGACAACTAGTCCAGGGGAGACAGAGAGAGAGAAATAATGATAAAGACAAAAATTATAGAGGAAAATATCTCTTCACGAGGCGAGATTTGAACCTATGTACTTACAATCTGAGGGCAAGCTGTTCAACCACTTGGCTGTCCAGGCATGCTCGCAGAGCATAGCAGACTGTTCATTGTGGAATAAGTAACAGTGCAACAATGTTAGAATACAGATAAAAAAAGCTTCATCCTATTTTCTTCTTTTGGTCTCTATTCTGACCTTGTCGTGCTTGAACTTATTCCAACATGAGCATAGCATAGCATAGCCTTGTATAGTATAGTACAGCAAAGAGTTGAGAAAGGAAGTGAGGGTGCTGAGGATAGATATGAGGATGAGGAAGAGGATGGGAAAGGTAAAACATTTATTAGAAATAAAGATAAATATACTGTGAAGAAGAAGATGTGCCTCCAGCAAGCAGCATCGCCAACGCCCGGCTCTCTCGGCTCGTGCTTCGGTTCGTTGCTGTGCCGATCGCTGGACGGTTCTTCACGCTGTCCCGTCGCTGCCTTTAACGGCTAATAAACCTCTTCACATTTGGTGGAAGGTGCTGTTAATCCCCGTTGCTACACCCTGGAGTTGTGAAGCCGCACGCTACCACCTGTCATGACTGCCAACGCCACTACATCGACGCCTTCGCTCCAGTTCAACTGCCCTGGCCATCCTACGCTACGGGAGCCGAAGGTCTTCAGCGGTGCGGATGGGACCGACGTCGAAGACTGGCTCGAGCACTACGAACTGGTGAGCGCCAACAATAAGTGGGATGAAGCCGACAAGCTGGGCCACGTGATATTTTATCTCACTGGCGTCGCCGAATTGTGGTTTAATAACCACAAACACAACATCCCCACATGGAGCGTCTTCAAGACGTCATGTGCCGAAGTGTTCGGTCGGCCGGCTGTCCGCAAGCAGAGGGCAGAACAGTGCTTGCGCGTCCGCTCTCAGCAGACTGGCGAGACCTTTACCAGCTATATTGAGGACGTCGTCGACCTTTGTCGACGTGTGAATGACACCATGCCCGAATCTGACAAGGTCAAAAACATCCTGAAGGGCATCGACGACGGCGCATTTCAAATGCTCTTGGCAAGAAATCCGAGCACAGTTTCCGAAGTCGTCAGCTTGTGTCAGAGCTACGACGAGTTAAAGAAGCAACGCACTCTGACTCGGCAGCCTCAGCATGGTGGTGAGTCACTGTCCAGTTTCGACACCCTGCCGGACAATTCACCGCTGCTGCAGCAAGTTCGAGCCTTCGTCCGTGAGGAAGTCGCCCGCCAACTTTCTTTAGTGCCCTTCACTCACGAGACCACCACCCGTCTACCTGCCCCGCTTCGCACTGCTATTTCGGAAGAGGTTGCCCAAGCTGTTTCTGTTGCGCACCACAAGCCGCCTCTATCCAGCCTTGCCCACTGCCAGCGTGCCGCGCAGCCGGTAGGCCCTCCTGTCGCCTATCCGCCAGCCGTGCAGCCTGTGGCCGCGCCCTTAACGTATGCAGCGCAGCCTGTGGCTCCTCCTGTCGCCTGCTCGCAAGTGATGCAGCCTGTAGCAGCGCCGTTCACATATGCAGACGCTGTGCGTAGGCTTCCACAACCACCCTACACCACGCGCTCACAGCCCGTGCACCCGGCTGCTTACACTGCACCTTGGGCGGCAGCACCAGTCGCCAATCCCTGGAGGACGCCCGATAACCGACCGATTTGCTACGCCTGCTTCACTCCCGGACACGTTGCTCGATACTGCCGCCGTCGACCTCAGGCGTTCGGCGACTATGTCCGATCGTCGCAAACCGGCAGCCAACCCTTCGCGCAATACGGGCCGGTCTCGTCACCTCGCTATGCCCCTCCTAACGACCCCGACTTCGTGACGCCGCGCGCACCCTCTCCTCGTCGGCGATCGCCCTCCCCCATGCGTCGCCGGCCCAGACCTGACCAGGAAAACTAAGCACCGCAGTTCAAGAGGCAAGAACTGCGCCATTTTCGAACTGTCTAAGCCCTCGCCCCTCTCCTGCTAACGTGGTCGCAGTAACTGTTGAAGGTTATTCTACTTTCGCCCTTGTAGACACCGGCGCCGCTGTTTCTGTTATTGCCGCTAATGTCTGCCGTGTATTACGTAAAGTCACGACGCCGCTTTCTGGACTGTCACTCCACACCGCAAGTGCACAGCAAGTAACGCCTCTCGCAGCCTGCACTGCAAGAGTGTCCATCGAAGGCATTGTTTACACTGTGGAGTTTATTGTCCTTGCTGTCTGTTCGCATGATGTCATCCTCGGGTGGGACTTCCTATCCCGCCATAATGCCGTCATCGACTGCGCATGCGCTGAAGTTGAGTTTTCACCCTTTTGTGATGTCCCATTACTTGACGCTCTTCATCAGCCGCCGAAGTTGTTTGTGCATGAAGACACCGATATTCCGCCTGAAAACTTCGCACTTGTTCCAATTTCATGCAACGCCTACACTGACGCTACAGTCTTTTTTATGCCTTCCGATATCTTCACGAGTCGTCGAGCTCTGCCGCTGCCTTTCGCAACGATTGACCTTGCCGCCGGAAGAAGCAATATGTTCATACTCAACCCGCTTTCCACAACTGTCACTTTGCTTGCGGGAGAATGTCTCGGCCGCGTGCAGGATCTCGACCCTTCGTCTTTGGTTGATGTCCCGGATGAATACTGCGACCACCCGAAATCACTGTCGGCCCTCGAGGAGTCGTCTAAGGATACGTTTTCCAGCGCCATCGCCGACACCCTTACTCCCACCGAACATGCCGACCTGCTTAATCTTCTGCATGAGTTCCGGAATTCCTTCGATGTGTCCCAACCTCAACTAGGCCGCACGTCGCAAGTCAAGCATCATGTTGACACCGGCCTACACCAGCCACTGCGTCAAAGACCATACCGTGTCTCCACTGAAGAGCGCCGCGTCATCAACGATCAAGTCGAAGATATGCTTCGTAGAGACGTTATTCGACCATCTCACAGTCCCTGGGCGTCTCCTGTCGTCTTGGTGCGTAAGAAAGACGGATCTATCCGATTTTGCGTAGACTATCGTCGTTTGAATAAGATAACCCGCAAGAACGTATATCCTTTGCCGCGCATTGATGACGCCATCGACACCCTTCACGGAGCGGAATTCTTCTCGTCGCTGGATTTGCGGCCTGGCTACTGGCAAGTTCCAATGGCTGAAGCCGATCGCCAAAAAACTGCATTTATTACACCTGACGGACTATACGAGTTTAACGTCATGCCCTTTGGGCTTTGTAACGCGCCCGCCACGTTTGAACGACTTATGGATAATACGCTACGTGGCCTTAAGTGGAATATGTGCCTCTGCTACCTCGACGATGTCGTGGTTTTCTCGCACGACTTTCCTACGCACCTCCTTCGCCTCAGGCAGGTTTTGACTTGTCTGACCAACGCTGGCCTGCAGCTTAACCTGAAAAATTGCCGCTTTGCTGCACGCGAACTCGTCATCCTAGGCCACATCGTGTCGAAGCACGGCGTATTACCTGACCCAGCAAAACTTCGAGCAGTCGCAGAATTTCCCAAGCCGACGACCATGAAGGAACTTCGCAGTTTTGTAGGCCTATGCTCATATTTCCGGCGCTTTGTTCGCAATTTCGCATCCATCATGTCACCATTAACCCAGCTTCTTCGCGGTGACGTGAACCTCTCCTCCAGGTCCCCTGCATGTGACGTTGCCTTCACTACTCTGCGCCGTCTGCTCACCTCGCCACCTATTCTTCGCCACTTCGACCCGACGGCTCCTACCGAAGTGCACACTGACGCCAGCGGCGTCGGGCTAGGTGCTGTCCTCGCGCAACAAACGGCTATTCAGAATACGTTGTAGCCTACGCTAGCCGCACTCTGACGAAAGCCGAAACTAATTACAGCGTGACAGAAAAAGAGTGTTTGGCTCTGGTATGGGCGCTTGGAAAGTTCCGGCCGTACTTATACGGCCGCCCGTTCGATCTAGTAACTGATCACCACGCGCTTTGCTGGCTCTCCACGCTGAAAGACCCTTCTGGCCGCCTTGCGCGATGGGCACTCCGCATCCAGGAGTACGACATTCGCGTCGTATACCGCTGTGGACGCAAACACTCTGACGCTGACGCCCTGTCCCGCTCACCTTTGCCACCAGATCCGACGTGCGGAAACACGTGCCTCCAGTACTTGTCATCGTTAAATCTTGACTCAATTGCCACCGAACAACGTCGTGACCCGTGGATCGCATCTCTTCTCGAATATCTATCCGGTACGCCCAACCTTCCGGTATCTCGATCCCTCCGACGTCAAGCTTTCCATTTTGCCATCCGCGATCAACTTCTCCATCGACGCAACTACTCTCCTGATGGCCGCCGGTGGCTACTGGTCATTCCACGCACTTTGTGATCACAGGTATGCGCTTCTCTTCACGACGATCCACAATGTGGCCACACCGGGGTGTTCAAAACATATGAACGCCTTCGCCATCGCTATTACTGGCGCGGCATGTACAATTTCGTACGCAAATTTGTGCAGTGCTGTCCTGACTGCCAGCGACGCAAATCAACACCGCTACGTGCTACTGGCGAATTGCAGCCACTTCCGTGCCCTGCCAAGCCTTTTGATCGCGTTGGCGTTGACCTCTACGGCCCCCTTCCATTGACATCAGATGGCAATCGGTGGATTATAGTGGCGGTCGACCATCTAACACGCTACGCCGAAACAGCCGCTTTACCGAGCGCTACCGCTCAGGATGTCGCCTCTTTCATTTTACGTCAATTTATCCTTCGACATGGCACACCTCGAGAGCTCCTTAGTGACAGAGGCCGCGCTTTTCTCTCCGAGGTCGTCGAAGCTCTGCTTTCGGAATGCCACGTCATTCATCGGAAAACGACAGCATACCACCCGCAGACTAATGGGCTAACGGAACGGTTTAACCGCACGCTGGGTGATATGCTCTCGATGTACGTGGCATCTAATCATAGCAACTGGGACCGTGTTCTCCCATACATGACATTTGCATACAATACTGCAATACAAACAACCACGGGATTTTCACCTTTCTTTCTTCTTTATGGACGTGACCCTTCCCATACAATTGATACTCTACTTCCCTACCATCCTGATGCTTCAGAATGTCCACCTATTTCCGATGCTGCTCGACAAGCCGAAGAGTGCCGCCAGCTCGCCCGTGCGTTCACCTCGGACGAGCAGCAACGCCAGAAAGTAAACCGTTGCACCTCTCTTCCGGATCCCAGCTATGCCCCAGGGTCTCTCGTGTGGCTTGCCATCCCATACCAAACTCCGGGACTCTCATCAAAACTTGTCCCCCGGTACGAGGGGCCTTACACCGTTTTAGAGAAAACCTCTCCGGTTAATTACCTAATTGAGCCAGTTTCCCGATCGGATGACATGCGCCGGCGTGCACGTGACATCGTCCATGTTTCCCGCCTAAAACCGTATCATGAGCCTCTCCCTGAAACTTCTTAGGTCGCCAGGATGGCTCTTTTTTCAGCGGGGGCGATTGTGAAGAAGAAGATGTGCCTCCAGCAAGCAGCATCGCCAACGCCCGGCTCTCTCGGCTCGTGCTTCGGTTCGTTGCTGTGCCGATCGCTGGACGGTTCTTCACGCTGGACCGTCGCTGCCTTTAACGGCTAATAAACCTCTTCACAATACAAATAAAACCTAAGGCAGGAAAGTAAGAGTACCTTGTTGACCTACTTGAAGCTGCCTAAAACCGCGTAGTCCAATTTATTACATCCCAGTACGACCATTGGCTAAGTGTCACAAATATCAACTCATCCTTAGACATTAAATCGTTAGCGCTTTGCAGAAAAATCAAATGCTTATGCCTCTTTCATAAGCTCTATCACAGCTTTTCACACTTACGACACATGTTTCTTCTCCCGCCAAACCGCGCAACGCGTCGCCTGTCAAACTCTTTCAGTCTTCAAAGAATTCATGGCTCTACCAATTTGTTCAACTCCTTCTTGCCATTAGCCATTGAAGAATAGAATAGTTCACCTGACCTTGTTGTGATTTACGTGACCCCATCAAATTTCGAAACGTACTAATAAATTTATTGAGTGCTGCTGTGCAGCGGATTGAGATTTTAGTGTATTTTTTCTTTTTTTGAGTGCATTATCTTTTACGTGTATTTGATTGTTTTTTTTGTAAATTCTATTTTTTTACTTTAATAATAACTGTTTGAATGTTCCTTTTCTCTTTTGTATACTCTCCCCTTATGTAATACCCCAACAGGGGCCTTTAAGGGTTGATAAATGATGATGATAAAGGAGAGAAATAGAGTGAGAAAAAATGGAAAAAAGAAGACAAAACGGGAAATTCAAAGAAACAATGGGAAGAAATGGAGAGACAGAGGAAAGAAATAGCAATAAACAGAAGCAAAGTAGGTCATGCAAAAAGAAACAGAAAAGAGGGAAAAAGAAAACAAATTTATAAGGCTAGTAATATAGCAACAACCGGGACGGCTTAAATTCCCACCTGTGTTGCGAGATAGGCACCTACATTCCTTTCCAATTCCATTCCAGGGAATTCAAACTTGCCACGATTTCATTCCTTTCAATTACCCGGAATGAAAAAAAAACTTAACCCATTCCATATCCGGGAATGGCCGGGCAGTTCAATTCCATTTTTTTAATTCCTCAATGTAGCAAAGGCAATCTTGATAGTTTTATCGGGTTAAAAATAAATGCCCCATAAAGCTTATGTCATCAGGTGCATTATGAACTGCAAAAGTATGCAAAATGCATTACCAAGGTCAAGACGTAGTTGCTTGGTGACATATCTCGTGCAGTAAAACCACCCTCCCGCTATCGATGCATGGTTAGCATGTTTTAACGAGTGGTAATGTTTTAATATTATTTAAGCTTAAATATGTTAATGCCAAAATGACAACATGGCATATTTTTATGTTGACAAAAGTAGTGCTCAAGAAGACTAAGCAGTTTTGCCACGTGTCTGGAGCGCTTGTGAATATGGAGAAAACTAAGGTTCGCTTAATGGGTAAGAAAATCCTCTAGATCTGCTTGTATTACTTGAAACAGTGTGCCTGAGCGGTGCATCGAATGCATAGCACTAGGCTGCACTGCGCATCAGCACTCACGCTTGTCAAGTGCACCTGGAAAGCATGGATGGGGAAAGAACTTTTTGTGTTCGCCTGTGTGCAGGTATGCAATGTCTTCTTTGTCGCAAATGATTATTTGCGTGTGTCAGGTACTAAATGCTCGTGACATAAAGATCAGGCTGTGCATAGATTATTCGCGCCACTTTCATGTGGGGGTATTTTACTGGGAACCATTGTGCACATATAATTAATTTCTCTCTTCAGTTGTACACTAACTTATGCGTAAGTTTCTCTTTTAAGAATTGATAGATCGTTCACAATTTTACAGGATGCCTACTCTTGGCTCTGGCTAACTAAAGGTAGACCGATATTGTAAAGGGGTGGCTGTGGACGGGTAGGGTGGAGTATTAGGTAAAACAGTGCGCAAGCCGGCATACGAAAGCTTGCAGTGAACACAAGCATCGCGCCAGCGCCAATACGCATAACAACTTAGAGAAGCACTTTTTCGAATGTGCGTCCGAGTCACCGACAGCGACAGAAGTAAAAACAAAGAAGTGAAGGGTGAGCAGGCACCCGCACGACGGATACCAACGGCATAGGGCCGCGGTTACACAAAGAATACAGACATAAATTTACCGGGCTTGCAACAAGCCAAGCCATTTTTAAAATACTGCTTCATTGTTAAATTTGAGACTCTGACTCACAAATCCTTGAAGTTTGAAAAACAGCGTGCAAACGTGCAAATTTTCAGAAAAAGAAGTCCATAATTTCATTCCATTCCTCCAAGCATTGTCCCCATTTCATTCCGGGGTCGCGAAAATATAGAATGATTGCGGAGTTATTCTGATCAA
Organism: Rhipicephalus microplus; assembly: GCF_043290135.1. NCBI lineage: Eukaryota > Metazoa > Arthropoda > Arachnida > Ixodida > Ixodidae > Rhipicephalus > Rhipicephalus microplus. The sequence continues at coordinate 155,188,898 of NC_134710.1, forward strand.
TTCCAGAGTGGGAACTTTGCAACACCGGTGTCCACAATATAGTGCCTTCAATATATTTTAAGCACTATATCTACTGGTACTCTACTACTGGGAAAAATGGCGGCGTTGCTATGGTTACGTGCTGTGCAGTGTAGTTGGTCTAGCAGGGAGCGGCGGCGGAATGGTGGGAACATGTGCGCCTCCGCAGGTCTCGTACTGACACGTGGCGGGGAATGTCCGTGCTTTTTGCCATGTTGTTGGCTACGCAGTGCTCTTCCAGTGGTTATTGTACTAGTAGCAACATGTACGAAACCTGTTAGCCACGGGGCCTCAACAGTGCATAGAATGAGCGCATATATTCATGTGCCAGACAGCGGATGAAGTAGTTGAAGTGCTCAGCGAAATTGCGTTCATGCACCATGACAAAACGGATCTACGATGAATTCCTTGCAGGTCAGTGAAGGTTGTGCAGTGTTCCTGCTTGTGACAACGGACGAAACATATGTGCTGAGGACGTCATGTGCACATCACGTATGCCCAGACAACAGAAACTCATCTTCAAGGTGTTTTTAAAATGTTCTCGTGAGAAGATGAGAACGTCCTGAGAACATGCTCAGCTAGTTCAGATGAAGTCCAAGAAAGGTCCTGTTGTCTGGCCTCAGCCTATCTTCTGAACAGCAACAAATGGTTCACCAGGGCAATTCTGGCACTTTTTCAGGATTTATAGGCTACTAAAACGTACTCAGTTGGTCTACCAGGACATTTTGTGTACCAACTTTGCTACCCACAAAGGACATTTCTGGCACATTTTACGTACCGACTACGCTGCCCACCAAGATTGGTTGTATGCTGAATTACTGTATTTTATTAGATATTACTTTTATGTGAGGCCAACATTAGGTATATGGTTGTGCATTTACGGTATATAAATGTGTCAATATAAATGCAGACAATGCACATGCAGGGCACGTGGCTTTGTCACCCGCTGAAGCAAGCACAAGAACAACCAGTTGTTTTAAATGCTTTATTCTGATGGCCCCAACAAAGGCCAACAATAAAATCCTTCAAACGATAAGGTGGGCAACGCGCTCAGTAGTCTTCATTGACCAGAATAATCAGTGTGTGCTTCCAATGATCCCAAAAGAGAGTCAAATTGCATTTATTAGGATAGTCGGTAAAGATACTATGCACATTTCACAAGCACAACATGGACCCCACTCTCATGATCAGTGCGGAGAGTGTCTGAGAAAGTCGGAGAACCAACTTTTCCTGCTTTAACCACCCTGATTTGTCGTCGTAAGACGCAATGCTTCAACTTACATGATCATAATCTGCATATTACTGCTTGAGCCAGCGAAAAGGCTTGTGGCGGCAGATTTACGTCATCACTGGGTCAGTCACCGCTGATCGAATCAGAATGGGCCTTTTCCTAGTCAGCACCCCAAATGAAGCTTTCTGAAATCAAAAGTGGTGTTTCTTGGACTCCAAAATTGTCCGCTGCATGCCGGTAGGCGATCTCGAAATCCTGCGTTTGCGCCCCTCATTGGGAGCAAACATTTGCATGTTTGTCATGCTAGGTGTCACTTGGCCCACCTTTTTGGCCATAGACTTTCCTTAATATACACTAGCGGGAACTCTGGTGCTGGTGTCTATGGGGGCTGCAACACATGGCGCTTCAGCAAGCATGGAAATGATGGGCAGTACACTTATTTGTTTATTCTTCGTACTTCTGGCTCCATGTGTGCTCGTTCGGCTTGGAGCTGTTTTCTCTCAAAACAAGAATCAGTAAATGTTGAGCGGTTGCATCTCACCACCTTATTATTTTAAGCTTACCCCTTCAAATCGGGTCATGAAGTTAAAAAGGGTTCGTCTTTCGAAAAAAAACCGACACACCGCAATAAACAAAGCCACAAGTGCAATTCGCCTGCCCCATGTACTAAGACTAGGCAAATCCGTGTACTACCCATCATTCCCATGGTCGCTGACTGATCGCAGTGCCAGAGTCCCCTCTAGTTAGAAAACTATATGATTTTGGCCACCAAAAATCATAGCGCATACCATCTCAAGGCCGGCGCACATGCGCAGACTATCTACCAGAAAAAGGCCCATTGCCACTAAGCCCGAGCCCAAGCACCATCTTTTCATTTTGCCAAGTCATTTCACCTTTATGTAGGGGGCGCCCAGTTTAAAATTGGTGTTGGACAGAGAATATAATATTTCTGCGGACTTGGTTGAACATTGAGCCCTACACGTCGGCCGTGCGATGTATTGTTTACGCTCACAAGCTGAAGACACGCATTGACGCAGAATTTTCACTTTTGGTGAATAGTCATTCGTCGCTTCCTGCCATTACGAATGCACGAAACAGTGACTGCAACGCTTTCAAAAAAACTGGATGGAACTTGCCAAAGTTCATACCTGGATGCGCCATTACACGTGCAGCCTCTCCGCACTAAACTCTATGTCTCTGCATGCCGCCATTGAAGTGCAGAGCAGAAAGGAAGCAGAAGAAATAGCGTAAAGGAGACTGCTAAAGCCACCAGAGGGCCACGAGCTTTATTTAGGAGTTTGCTCCTTTTGCTGGGGGTAGGGACCCTACTGGGGGTTGTCTCTCGTTGTTGTGCCAGTGTGTATGCTATTGCTCATAGCTCCCGCTAGAGGCGCAGCTGTGCTTTTTGCTTCAAGAGCGGTCACCAGATGGTGTGCCGCTGTTTTGGGAACGTGCCATCAGGTGGATAAAAAAATGGAGAAAATGATGGTTGTTCAAAGCGAGCTAATGATGAAAATCGCCGGGCTGGAGACTGCATTGGGGACAGAGGAAGAAAAAACGAAGGCTATGGGAGAAAATTTTAAGTCAGCCGAGGAGACACTAGCGAAGGTGGGCAAGATGAACAAAGGAGCAGCCAACGGCGGGAACGGTAGGGCACCGGCACCCAGAGCAGTGGATATAGGGAAACAGGCTTGAAAAAAGCAGGTTCACTCAGTTCAATGGTCACAAGACCTAGCTTCCGCGAAGTAGTTGTGGGGGTGGGAGGAGACAAAGCAGCCGGCAGTACAAACGCAAGTAACCTCCAGATGTGGCACACTCTAGCAGAAAATCCACAGCACGTGATAATTACTGGGGACTCGAATTTAAATCGATGCGCAGAAGCAATGAAAGAGAGGGTAAGAGCTAGGTGGCAAGAGTTTCAAAAGGGATGTTCCCAGGACATAAACTAGAATCGGTGATGAGGCAAGCGAGCGCAAAACTCGCAGGTAAAGCTAATGGACGAAACCTCGTGGTAATTGCGGGTGGTCTAAACAATGTCTTGAATGAAGAATCGTCAGGACTAGTGACCACATTGGCAAAGTGGGTCGATGACATGCGTGCCATTTCCCATCAGGTACAGGTATAGTCGAACCCCGCATCAACGAAACCGTGACTGGGCAGAGAAAAAATTTTATTGAAGCAAAAATTCGTTCTAATGAAATAAAAAAATATATCTGAGCTAGCAAAACAAAGGAACGTTTAAGGCCAAACCCCATAAACCTGAAAATCTACGCGACAGCGACGAGTGATGTTATAAGCAACGAAACAGGGCGTTCGCGCGACGTGTCGCCTGGTAGTTTTGGCGCGATCGCTTGATTCTCCAGATTTGGAAACCATCACCTATCGCCCAGAAGTGCTGCGCTAAAAACGCCAGAACAGGATGTACATGACTGACGTACTGTTGGTTATCTCCATGTGCCCGGAAACCACCACCTCCTCTCATGCGCCTCTTCACCCGAGTCACGTGTGCACAACGAAGAAATAACGCATTGTTTATACACGTTCGTATAAAAAAAGTTCCTCAAGGCATTAATAAACCCCTTCTGTTCAATTATACAACACATTTTATTTCTACATTGCATATTGCCGACTATGTGGAATTATTGGTATGAGTAGACGACCTTACGCCAGCAACAGTGGAGTTCGCTTGCCAAAGTCGTCACATGAATGAGGTTTGCCTGCGCTAGTGACTGTTCGCGGAAAGGAAACCTACGTCCCGTCGCGAGCATTTTCGCGGTTATGGGGTTTGGCCTTTATTCTCAAAATTCAAAAAATGTGGGTAGGCGTGGGTAGCAGCATCGCCATGGGTAGTGAGCGGCGCACTTCGCAGAGTTTTGCTCGGGTGCGCTCCTTTTTTTTCTTTTCAGAGGCGGTAGCTGCTTTACTAGTACTTCGTCAATCGGTGATTGCGCTGGGATACTCTGAAATGCCTAAGGTGTCAACGACAAAAAATAATGTAGATCCAGCATCGCTGCATTATGCTTGTCTGCAAAACCTAATGCTTCAGTTCAGCCTCTTGAAGAGTCCCAAGGGAGGCAACGGATCACTTAGTAGAGGAGTTGCTCTGTCTGTAGAAAAAATGCTGCATGAGATGGAATAAAATGAGGAAGACTACAAAAGACTTTCATCTGATGCACTAGCAGTGTCTGTCGCCCATGAATTGTACACTGCTGAGCGGCGGATGGTCGCGCTGTATATTATGTGGCAAGGTACGCCGTGAGAAATCTGGTACTTCGTAATAATCGTGATGAGTGCAAGAACGCCCGCCTTGTTTCGCAGTGTTGGTGGTTACGCGTTATAAGTAACACCGTTGCTGGTATAGCACGTTACTTGGGCAATTAGTATCTGACGCACTCATTATACATGTAGAAATAGAGCTGCTGCTTAAATTGTGTGAGTTGTACTTATCAGCAAGTTGTTCCTGCAACACGGTAGGGCTGTTTATCACTTATGTTTCCAAAATAAAATTTGCTTCTGCTGATAGTACAGGTCACAGAGCATTAAGTTTGTAGTACCTGGAAAAGCAAGGCTCAAGTTTCCATAAACAGTTGCAATTCTAGTGGGCTTTGTATATATTAAAGGGGCAAAAATTATTTACACTGTAAATATTTTACACTGCAAATACCTGCCATTATGGTCCCCTAGCAGATGCAAGCTGCCAAAATTACTGTAATTTTTTTTAGGTCAGTGATCATATTTTTGCGGAGAGGGTTGACGGTGAAATAATATTTCGGCTTTCTGTGACAATGAGAAATGGATTTAACATGCGCCATGTTGTTATAAGCCATTACATACAACTCTCTGGTGCACATTAGGTCACTGTCTTCTACGTCCGTCATCTTGTGCAAAATTTGCTAGTTTAATTCACTTAAATTAGCTATAGTTGTTTTGGTCAGAGACTTCCTTTCTTTTCTTTCAATAGGTCGCGGAGCACGGGACTAAAAGCTTGAGGGATTGACAAAGTACCAACCCAGTCACAAGTTGGCAAAGCAGCAATACACGACAAACATTCATACATGTAGAATAAAAAAAATTGGCCCAAATGTACATGTTACACTGTAAATGTCGTCGAAAGATGATTTTCTTGCGTCTGTAGAGAGTGAACAAAACGTTTATTTGATGTTCTGCGCAAGAAAATCGGTGAATGGTATTCTGAAGGCGCTGTGTTGGAGTGCCTCGAGCGTGTAACGGAGGCAAACAAGTGCATCTAGGCACATTAAACACAAGCACCATCTGGCAGTTATCTTCGAAAACGAAGGCATGCGCCACCGCAGAGAAAGATGTGCGCCAGTCACGGAGGTGATAAGGTGTAGAATGAAAAGCGACGGGCAGGTGCCTTCACTGTGCCGTTGTAGCAAAGCGTTGGAAACACCTTCTTGAGCATCGCGTTGCACTGTCAGCGCAGCGCGTTAAATGCTACAGTCCTTGGAGTGTTTTGTGTTTGTCCTCTTCTAGTATAAAGGCAGACATACAAAACATAGACATGTTATTATGGCGCCTTAAATATGCACAATATTTGCTATTTTAATTGACAATCGCGCAACTATGAACGCTAAACCTTGAGCAATATTGGTGGGTGCTGCGGATCGGGTTGGCCGTTCGGTGCCGTTTGAGGTATCGTTAATGTGGACAAACCGACAAATGTACAGACAGACAGACCAAAATTTTTTTGTCGAAGGTCCCCAAGAAAGACTATCGTCTTTAAAATAAACTTTACAAGTATAAAACGACATCAAGTACGAATACAAAAGTTATGAAACAAAGCTCCACTAATAGAGAGCGAGGGAATACATATGTATCATGACTTGGCATGAACATGAAAAGCAAAAATATATAAGTAGAGTGACCAAAATTCCGGGAGATCTACTATTCGGGAAAGTGAATTAGCTGGGCAAAGAATCTAATGTGACGATTTTGATTATTTAAAATTACATATATCTACAGCGATATTGTTGGGAATTAATCGTAAAAAATTAATTACAGATAATATTATAATGAAGTGTCATAAATCATCAGGATCAAAACTATACCCTGATACACAAAGAAATCACAGTAAAAGGTACAATACAGTAATAAGAATTATTTAAAAAATGTGCAAGACAGCCAATCGTAGCGACGTTTCTTGCAATATTTAAATAGATTCATAGGAAGTTCTCAATGGCACAAGAAAGGACAAAGTGTCAATGTCTTCGTGGTTTAAGGTGGCTAATAGGTAAGGTAGCCTGTAGGACAATGTTCATCCTAAATGCTTCTAGGAATAGTTAAAATCCACATTTAATTCTTCATGCCTAGTGAGACAAACGCTTAGGTTTTTGTTTATCTTAGCAAGATAAATTATGGTACTATAACCATGTTTGATGAATGCTTCATGACATGTCGATTATAAGTACGAGGTTTATTAAAATGATATTCTGGCTCCCGCAGAGCGGGTGTATTGATTCAAACTTCTTATCTAAAAGTATAATCGATTAAGAACCCCAGGTGGTTGAAATTTCCGGAGCCCTCCACTACGGCGTCTCTCATAATCATATGGTGGTTTGGGGATGTTAAACTAAACATATCAAGGCCTTTTCAAGAATGATTTTCAGAGATGAGACTTTAAAGAGCTTAGGTGCCATGTACTGCCCTACACTTGCTTGATCAAAATGATTTTACCGAAAACGGGTCACCACCACACAGCGTGGGAGCAATTTTTGTGCAGAGCGGTGCATGCTGTCTCGTTTGTCTTCTCCGCAAGGTTACCCGCGCTGGTGCATGCCGGCACGGGTAACCAGCGTCGGAACCAGCGTCCAGCGGCAGGGAGCGACAAAGGAATTAGAAGACCGTCTGTGAGCCAATGTCCTTAGAAGCAATTCCCCTGGGCCGCCTCGTTTAGCGAGATGGCGAATCAGACTGACCGCACAGGTCATGTCTCCACGATTCAAGCATCTACTCCTTAGCTGCCTTTCCAGGGAAAGGCGGAAGAAGCAACCCAACCGCCAAATTGTTTCGGTAGAGAACCCCGTTTCTCCTCTTCTCAGAGCATTGCGTCAAGAGGTGCAATAACTATTCGGCGGACTGTGCGTTACTGATTGATGTCTTGTGGGTGGTGTTTTGTGTGTGTGATTGGTGTTCCACTCAAGGAGGAGGAGCCCGACAGGGTTTATAACGACGCTGTAGAGTGCTGGATGTCGTTCTGAACCATGTAATGGTTCAACCACCACGCTCGTGGTTAAAGAACTCCTAACCTCATGCTGTAAATAATTGTAAATAGTGCCATAAACCTGTTTGTTTTTCGTATCCTCATCTTGTCAGCGTTCGTTCCCTCAACTCAAAGCTACACCACGCTACCACAAAAGACCGGACAGACCCCGGTCCACAACAACTGGTGATAAGTGCTGGGATTCGAACAGACTACGGGTGAACAGCGCCAAGCGCCTCAACACTTCCCATCATTCATGTCTAGCACATGATGCATAACTCTTGAAGTATGACACGCCATAAAAGTCCTTGTGAGAGATCGAAAATTATTTAGAAAGGGCGTGTCTTATTCCGATTTCTTCTCTCATTTCTTTCTTCATTGAGCAGGGGTCTACAATATTAAGAATAACTTAGTCAATTTATTGGAAGTTGGCTGCGCTCAGAAAGCTGTGAGATGAAAAAATATACCGTGTCGAACGCACGCAGAACCAGGAGGCCGTAAGTAGAGAGGGGCGAGGAAGGGAATTCGAACCCCTTACACCACGAAATGTTTTCGTAATGTAACATTTCAGGGTGTACTAAAATATTTACACGTATTCACAGCGCCCACCCAATTGCCAAAGTTAGTCGTTCTGCTGCATCTCCCCCCTCAAAAAAAATCCTGGGTAGCCCTGCGCCGAACGTTTACAGTTGGCGAAGCTGAATAGCGTGCCTCTGTACTAATGCGCACTGTAAATTTAACCTTTTCGACAGCAGGAGGTCTCAAAACTAGTTCAAGTCTAACGTAGTTGGACAAAATATGCACGGCATAAAAATAGCGGCTGTTCTAAGGGGCCTTGCTTGGATATTGTTAAGGGAAGGCGACGTGTGGCTGAAATGCGTGTACTTGTGAATATATATATATATATATATATATATATATATATATATATATATATATATATATATATATATATATATATATATATATATATATATATATATATGTGTGTGTGTGTGTGTGTGTGTGTGTGTGCGTGTATGTATGTGTGTGTGTATGTATACATATACAAGTTACATTTCTCAAAACAAAATACACCAACGCTTGCCTACACTTTTGACACTTCATAAAAGAACTACACCTATAATACTAAACATCCTCATAAATTTATTGCTTGCAACCGCGTTACGCCAATATAATATTAGGGAAGCAGTACATTTTAAACTGTCTACACAAAATGAGAACTGGTTACAGTTAATTTACACAGAGAAACAGACGGGCTATGTATACTATACAACTGACACTCTTTTATATGTTTGAGATAACCCCTTTCGCGCAGAATTCTCGACTAGGAGGTACAGGTGTTCTTTCAGCTCGGCTCCCTGGTTCGGCCTCCTGGAGCTTGCATAAAGGAAGCAAAGTGAGCGCGAAAGGAGGCGGTTAAAACAAAAAAGCCTTTCAGTAAGCAATAATTATTATCTTTCACAAAACTGGGATGATAAAACTGTCATCACCGATATAAATGTTGTGACAACGTTACTTATAATCGGCTTTCTCATAACACAATAGAGCGCACAAGGACTTATATAAGGAAGAGTGCTCTGGATATAGAAACTGCTGACCAAACGAGCGTATGATTTATTGGCGCTTTTGAAACACCCCTCTTTGTAGCTCGCCAGTAGCCACTTATGATGTAGTGTGGCTCAAAGCGCTGCTTGAGTGAAAGCTAAGCGGATCCGTGCAAATTTTGATTGTACATGTTTTTTTTGTCAACAGGCTCTTGAAACAGTGAAGGTCCCGGCGCAATTTCTGCGTGTCTGCATATTTACTCATCCACTATTGCGCTTAGAAGGTGTGCATACCCTGATAAAGCCTCTGAAACACATTAAACACGCTAAAAACAAGCAAATACATGCTTTCGGGGGCTACTCGTGCGTGCTCCCAATGCAGCAATTCTAAGATCTTCAGTACCATGCGACTCCAGCGCCGCCACTACTGTCACCCGCCGGAGAATCAACCGAAATATGGCGCGGCCGCCTTGTTCACTCCACTATCCCCTTCTAGTACACTGTAGCGGTGGTATAGCGGCGGTTTTTGGTGGTCCCAGCACGTGTTTTAAACTTCGTTGACGCATTTTCAGGCTCTGAAATTGTATCTAAATGTTAAAGATTGGTTTTACTGCATAGGAATAAGTATCCGAGCCTGGAATTGCATCGTAAAATTTCGTTGAAGCAGGACGATCGAAGACAAAATGTTCGTTGCAGCGACAATATTTATGCATCGACTCCTATGGGCTGCTGACGGGGAATAGTAAATTTTTCGTTGTTGCGGAAATTTCGTTGAAGCGGCGTTCGTTGTAGTGGAGTTCAAATGTAGTGGTATGCATGATACCGGAAGTACTGGTGCGTGATGGCAACCTGCAAAGAGCTGTTGTCGACGCAAACAAAGAGATATGGAAGATGAGGCGAGATAAATGCTTTGAGATAGTCGAAATAAACAAAGAGGGGCATAGGTGGGGTGGTTCTCAACGAGACAGAATTCACTTTAATGGGAGACTTGGTCATAAGGTGGGTTGGCGACTTCCAGAACGCGCAGTACCTTTTTTGGGGGGCACGCAGCCCCTTCGAAGTCCAGGATAGCTAGTAACGAGGAAAACAACCAGGGGGACTCTTTGACAGGTGGTATAAGAAAAAACCACAGAAAAGGTAAAAGAAAGGAGAAGGTGCGTGCTGCAATTAGTTACATTAACATGTAGAGTGGTAGAAAAAAGGAAAAATACTTAGATATTGAGGAGCACTTAAACAAGAAAGAGATAGGTTTTATGCTGTTTAGAAACACACCTTAGAGATTTCGAAGAGCCACCTTAGATTCTGAATTATACTTGGGGAGAATGCGACAGGATCATATCAGAAATGAAAAGTGGGGGTGTTGGAATGCTAATCCATAGCAAAGCCAAATGGGATAGAGTGAAGCAAACGTGTTCCTAGCACCTCTGGGTTTCGGGCACAGTAGGGGAAAAGAAAGCATGGCTAGGTGTAGCTTACTTGTGGGTAGGGAACAACTGCAAGGAAAAGAATGTGGAGATTGTGAATTGCATAGGTGCTGATAATAAAGAGTTTGGCCATAAGGCGGAAATAATCCTAGGGGACATGAATATTCACATACAGGACCTCAACGGATATTCAGACACCAATGGCAGGTTATTGCTAGATCTCCGCGAGCAACATAGTCTTGAGAGAGTTAGCGCGGGGCCTAAGTGTGAGGGGCAAATCACGTGGGAGGTTGGACACAGGCAATCGAGCATTGATTATTGTCTTATGACAGAGGAAATCTATAATAAGCTTGGAGAGATTAGGATAGACAAAGAAGGCATTAACAGATTTAAGTAGTGATCATAAATGCATAACATTACAAATGAGATATACAACTGAAAATCGGAACGTAGAATCAAAGTTTTGAAGCTCGCACTTAAATGCCACACGAATAACAAATATAGCCGGAAAAGTCGAGGACGAAGTAGGAAAATTATCAGGCTGAGACTGGAAGTATAGTGAGCTGTTTCATGTAACGAGGGAGATGGAAAAAAGGAAAGAAAACTACTTGCCAAAAAGGAAAGAGAAAAGCCAAGAAGATGGTGGAACAGAGAAATCCAGGAAGCAATTGAGAAGCGACGTGAGGCATCATGGGAGCACAGACAGGCAAAAAAGGAGAAGTGGCCACAGGATGAAGTCAACCAAATGTGGGAAATATATTTAGAGAAAAAACCATTGTGCAGAAATCGATCGAGGCAATAATTAAAGGTGAAAGTGAATCCTGGATGACAGAGATTCGCGAAAGAAAGAAGGCCGTGCCCAGCATATTTTGGAGCCGCCTAAATGCGCTAGGTAGGAAGTCTGTCACAATGCAATAGCATATGGTAGATGAAAGAGGAAATAAATTGAAAAGCTACGAAGCACTAGATTATATACAAAAAGTAACAGCAAGTTCATTTAAAAAAGGTGACCCAAAAGACTTCCCCGAAGAGTAAAAGTATGAAAAAGTGTGCGACCGAGGAAGAGGTATTACTTGAGTATTTCAATTAAAAGAAGGTTAAAGAAAACATTCTTAAGCGCACTACTCTGGATTTAGATAGGGTTCTTGTCCACCTCATTGACAAACTAGGACATAGCAATAAAGAACAACTGCTAAAATTCGTACAAAAGTGCTTACAGAAGAAGGAAATACCAGACTCTTGGCAGAAAAGTAGAATGAACTTAATATATAAAGACAAGAGATAAAAGGTTTGCATTTGCTCGTATAGACTGCTAACCATTACGTCTGTGCTATACAGATTGGTGATGTAGGCAGTAAAGTTAAAAATAAAAACCTGGGCAGAACAAAATGATATTTTGGGAGAACCTTAGGATGAACTCCGAATCGACAGGCGGTTAAATAACCTGTCTGTTCTTACTCGGTGTATAGAATATCTAAAGTAGAAAAGAGGCCCCTATACGTAGCTTATCTGGACATCACTGGGGCGTATGACGATGTTAATCAGGAAATTTTGTGGGACATATTGAAGGAATTAGCCATCGGTAACAACTGTGTACAACTTCTGAAATGTATATACCGACAAAATACAGTTTGCATAGAATAGAAGGAAATCGGTAGCAATGACAGTGTTGAAATTAACAAGGGGCTGAGACAGAGATGTCTTTCATCCCCGCTGTTATTCATACTGTACGTGGTGAGGATAATAAAAGCACTGGAAGGAAGCAACATTCGGCTTAATTTGTCGAACAAACAGGCTGGTGCAATGGTTGAGCTTAAGCTTCTAGGTCTATTTTATGTGAATGATATTGTCCTATTTGCGGACAGTCAAAACAATATACTTTGGCTGGTAGATATACTATGTGGAACAGAAGGCAAAGCTCTAGGACTAGGATTTAGTGCAACAAAATGTGGATTGATGGTATTCAATGATCACAAAGACCAGGCGGTCTCAATACAGGGCCACGAAATACCGAGGGTAAGTGAGTACAAGTACCTCGGAGTTAGGGTAAATTAGGGAAATAGATGTATGGAGGTGCAGGAAAAAACATCGGCAGCAAAGGGAAAAAGGAACGCTGCAATAATGAAGCACAAGCGTTATGGGGATGTAATAGATACGAAGTGCTTCGAGGTCTGTGGAAAGCCGTAATCGTTCCAGAGCTTACATTTGGGAACTCAAATACAAAAAGCGTGACGTTGTGCGATAACACTGACAGTTGTTAAGCGGGAATAGCCGTTCGATGGTAGATTGTGTTTATCTCATAAGTAATAGTATCCGTCAGCAAGTGCAATGACCCCACCCCCCCACACACAAACACACACACACGAAAGCATTTCATTCGCCAACAATCGGTTCACACCGGTCACAAAGCACCGCTGCGAACATCTGTATGTGCACCACAAGCCGTCTATCTACACTAGTGCGGTGACAGTGCTTCCACCTATAGCCCAACCTTGGTGCGATATATATGCTTTGCCAGACCTGTCCCGTAACTATTTATTACAGCAAAAGCCGTTATGAGATCACAACACGGGGCGTTTTTAGTCCCAAAGTTAAAGTAGAAAAAGGTAAATGAGAAACGCCATATTTACTTTTCAAACATACATTTACTTCTCATGAAGATAGATAATCAGGCTCCATTTGAACAGATATGAATGCACAACAAAGAATAATGCAGTTCTTTTTTGGAATGTGCACCAGAAACAAAGGAGCACTCAGCAGCTGGTAAAATGGGTAAAACGTCTGTTACTAGTTAACCCAATCATTGTAACATTCCAATGACTGTTGTGGTAGAATTGCAGATCTGGTGCGCACATAGAGCTGATCCACAGTCGCCTGTACGCGTCCATGAACCGTGTTCAGAAAAGGTGCGAATACCGGCCGTATTCGCTTTGAACTTGACTGGCGAGGATTCGCTCCAATGCCGCGGCAGTGTTGAAACACAAAATTGGCCTGAGCGCCAGCTTCTCTACAATGCATGGTTGCTGGCGGCATTGGAAAACAGTTGCGCTACTCTGGTCCCACAGGGACCATGTACCGTTACTCTAGAGCGTATGACGTGAGTCAAGCACTGATTTTCTGAGCAGCGACACTGGCCACCTCGGCAGGCTTCCAAGTCTTTTTAGAAAATCGCAAGCCAACATTTGCAAAGAACCTGCTTGCCCATCAGTGTTTTACCCTACAAGTTTATGCCTCTCTCTAGAAACACCTAACAGGGGAGGAGGTCATCAACAGAAGTCAAATTCAAACTGGAGTTTAGCCCTTCTCAAAAAAATTACATGCCATGTTTCCTACGTGCTATTAGAATTTTTGCTCCTACTGGCGAGGAAGTCCTACACCCTATTACATTACCTGGGGCTGCTCAAAGCATCTCCCACACTTGACACACACAGAAATGACCCCGACACACACACACATTGGAGCAGTGGGAGGGGCGACTGTTCAGCTCTGACCTGGCCAGGTTGAACGGGCAGCTAAGGCCAGTGGAACCCTCGACTAAGGCTCCTCCTGCCGTAAGTCACTCATACTGCAATCAAGTTTATCTGTTCTGTACAGCTTTTTACACATGATTGGCCAAGCCATTTCTCGTCGAGTGTCAACTTATCGCTTGACAAGGTACTTCCATCCAGTTCCAGGTTGAAGCTTGGGACCATAAAAAGTTAATATATAAACCTTTCATCTCGTTTTGATGTCTGAGCAGTCTTACTGCGAGGTATAGGAACAGTGCATTCAATATCAATAAAAGTGTTTTTTTTCTGACACACTTAGGCAGTTCAGGTGCCTCCATCTCTCTTTGTGTCGTTCCCGGATGCCTTCATCTAGTTGGTGCTAAGACCTGTTTAGGACGGTTCGAGCACTTCCACTACTGTACAGAGGCGCAGGAAACAGACAGGGAGACGTGTTCAAACATTTATATACAAAAGAAAGCATATGAAAAGTCGGTGATGTAGGCGCCGTCGGGACGACCACCACGGCACATGAGGAAGAAGATTCCCATGGTCTCACGACTCTCAAGCAGCGGTGGCGTCGTCTAGGAGATGCATGGACCAGCGCGACCTTGAACCTCTTTCCGAGCTCTTGATCACCGCCAGGACGTAGCGGTTCTATGTGCGGGTTCTGGCCAGCACAGCACCGTCTGTGCCGTGCTGAAATGCTGATCGCCACTGCTGCGGTGGGGCAGCTCAGTCACCGGCGTTCCTCGCCTTGGCCAGGGCATCACCAGGTACCCTCGGGTGCACAGCTCATGAGCTCGCGGCCCACGTCCGAGTCCGGCGCGTTGCTCGGTACGGCTCGGCACCGCTCGGCGATCCTCAATCCAGCCTGCAACTCCCCTGGCACCTGGATCCTCGGCCACCCTGGACCTCGCCCGGCAGAATGTCTTGCTCGTCTGAGCTCAGAACCGCACCCCTGACCCAAACACTGCGAGCGCGCCTCGTACCACCGTGCTCTTCTTTTTTGTTTCTCAGTGTTCGGTTGTCTGGGTTGACGTTTTTGTGATATTTACACGTGACACATATATTGGCTTGATAGAAAAATGAAAATTTTCAAGAATTGACGTATTGTAGGCCACAATTTCTTTTAGACTATTAGGCAGAATGCTGATTTTGCAGTAAATGAGCTGAGAGACCAATGAATTCTTGAAATTCGCTATGCTTATTTTTTGCCTCATCTGCAAGAATAAGTCTTGTTTGTACCACAGAAACAATCGCAGCATGGAGAGCCAAGGTCATGCCTATTACATTCCCATAGGGTGCTGTAATGCACTTGCAAAAAATAATAATAATAATAAAGACGGGAAAATTTTCAGAACAAGGTAAAATTGTAACATTCACTGAAACCACACGATGCAAAAGCAGAACTGAGGAGAAAGCTCTGGAAAGGCATCTTTGTTTTGAGATAATGTAAGCATAATAGCGGCACTTGCAGGTTTCTTAAGCTATGAATTTTTGCCCAGAGTAGCTTCTACTCATCCCTTCCTCTCACTTTCTATAAAAGCGATCTCGCAACACAGGGATACACAAACTTCATCATGCATGTTGTTCTTTCATGGCATTACTATGAATGTCTTCAGTCATCAACTACATCACTCAGGAGAAGAAGTGATGATGAGCACACTCTTTTTCTAAACAATAACAAAAAACTGCAGACCAATAATTTAAAAGTAAGAGGTGGTGATGAAACTTTATTTTTGTTACGTTCAGCTAACATGACCTCGGATGCTCTTTGCAGATGACGATAATGGAAGGGGGTATGAGGTTAAATGTGCTTGTTATACCACACATGCACTTTTTTCGAAAAGACGATGTATACCTTCATAACATAAATGGTGAGACTCAAACACTCTGGTGATACTCTTGGTTTTTTAATCTACTTGTGAAACAATAATAAAAGTTTTGGCACACTAGAGTGCAGAAATACACAATGGACTGAACACAATTGACGACGATGAGCGCTGAACTTCCAACAATGTTTATTCGGAAATAGCACTCATATACAGAGCGTTTCAAGAAATGTGTCCAATTTTCATTAAATATCAGTAAAAAGTGCTATTTGCTCGTTGTCTTCACAGTTGCTTTTTCTGTAGCGGCAGGCATCTTAAGAGGGTCGAAGACATTTCAAACAGTAATTAGGAAATTTAAATTATTTTTTTAATTAGTAGATTTAGGCAGTTAGGTCAAACGGGAACATTGAAGTCCTTCATGCGAAGAACCAATTGACACTTTGAGATTTCAGAAAAGTGGCTTCTAGTAATAACCGTGAATTAATGAAATTCTCCTAGATTCTGTGGGGAAACTGAAACACGCAAGTGCGCAACTGCCATATTCGTCCAAGAAGTCCAAAATGAGGGAGCGTTGTTATATCAACCATCAACCGACTTCATAGCGTGTGTGTTTGCTGCACTAGCAATTACAGCATGCATGATGCACATACGTTAACAAATTGCAAGAACTGCAGCCTTGTAACTGCTGTTTTGAACAGTAACGTCATTGTAGTCGTCGGCTTGTTGCAGCTCATCAGTCATTTCGTTTTGGTTTCACAGCACAACTTAGGAGAATTTCATTAATTTGTAATTATTGCTTGAGGCTGCTTTTACAAAATCTGAAAGCGGCTATGGGTTCTTCGCATGAATGACCTCAATTCTCCCATTTACTTGAAGAAGTGCCGACACTCTCTTTGTTAAGGTGTTTGCACCGCGTGGTGCACGTGTTTCACATAGAACCGTATTTCGGCAATTATTGAGCGATGGGTGGCGTTGTGTTCACGAGCGATGATCACCACTATCACCATCATGGTTGGTAGAGCGGTAGCGCCGGCAGTGACCCCTGGCGGAAGGCAAGCCTTGGTGGCAGGCAAGGAGGATATAAAAACCTGCTGGAGTGGAAGCCGCCTATGCTTACCCATGGGAGGGGGTGAAGCCGCGCCGAGCCGCCGGCGGCCGTCTTGGCCGAGGCAAGAAACAGCCGAGTACAGCTGCGCTCGCGCTTATCTAAGCAGCAGGTGCAGTTTCTCGCGTCTTCAAAGCAATAAAAACAGTTGTGTCAGGTTGTAAGCATTTATTATTTGCTTTTTGGTGGCGAAATGGCCTACGATAACGCTTTGAGAAACTCGAAAATGGCAGAAAAAACACAATCACACAAACATTAAAAATATATGTGAACAGTATAGCCGAAACGAGCAGTGCGGGGAGACTCACTGATGTTTGAAAATGATTATTCTTGAAAGAACTGGCCTGACCCTGTCCTTGATGATCTCGCGGTTTCTTTCTTTTGTCATATGGTGGATGCGGATTTTCACATACAGCTCCGCAACTTTTTTGCACAAGCTGTAGATATGATTGTCGAGGGGATCAAGGTCAAGAATGTGCTGCTCTAGCTTCTGAAACCAATTTTCCTCTACAGACAGTCGTAGCACTTCCAAAACGAGATGCTTTGACTGGGAGTTAACTGCTTGAAGTGTTCCACACCCAATCTGTAGCCGTCGCAGCCCCTTTTCAACGGCTTCACACAAGCCAATGACATCCTTGGACGGGGACACAAGCCCACTTCTGTTTTTCTGCTCAACTAGGGGAACTAGCTCATCTGAGTACAGGGCTGCAATGCACTCTTCGCATGTTGTTGTCTTGCACACTTGGCGTGCAACGAAGCCTGCGATATAAGGCACCACCGCAACAACTACGGCAGAAAGGTTTTCAGGATGCGTGTAGTCGTGGTCATCGTGAGGCTCCAAGATCGAGGACCTGCGCATGTCTGTGAGCGCGCTTGTTGCGTCTACCTGGGCGACAACAGTAGTGGCATTCAGGATGGAAATCATGTCTTTGGTGCAGTTTCCCGAGCTAGAAGACGTCACTTCTGTTTGCACCAGCAAACGCTTGTATGCTGCCATGAACTGAGCAGCGGTTGGGTTGTTGTTATACCCACCTCGGCCACGAACAGATCCGAAGAAGTTCTCAGCGTGATCCTGGCTCAGTTTGTGCGTCAACAAGTACTTCAGCTTACCCTGGCCAACAAGCTCGTCGAACATTTTTTCAGTGCTCGCCATGCAGATCAAGAAGCCCACAAAACCAGTTTTTTTCAAGCCTTCTAAAACTGGCCGCCCAGCCGGATCTCTCAATCCCTTTATATACGCTTGGGTGTAGGCAAAGAATGGCTTCCAGCAGGCTTCATTCTGCTTCCGCAGAGGAGCCTTGTACGACCTTGCAAAAGGGTTCCTAGAATTAAAAAGGTCGAACAGGTGATCGAAGACCCTCACGAACTTCGATGTTGCACTGGCGCCCCGGAACTGGGGTAGCTTCAGCACATTTTCACAGAAGTCCAAGGCGTCAGCCACAGAGGAACTCAATGCTTGCGCAGCATATCGCACCTTCATCTTTTGTTTTTCCCATTGCACGTGGACTTTCGTGAGTTTGTTGCCCAGCCGCAGCCCTTCGGAACGCTGCAATGCCTCCAATGCCACTATGTAGGCCCACTTTATGTGCTTTCCTTCAGCATCAACAATGTAGCTTAAGTTCACCAAGGAATTGCGAATAAGCTTAATCATGTGGCAGGCGTCTAGGATAATGTAAACATTCTTAGCATCGTCAGCTGGGTTCACAAAGCTTGAAGAAATTTGCTCACAGTCAACACGAAGTTGAGCACCTAAACACCTGGCCATAGTGAAATTCGACGAGGCTCCGTCAAATGTGAGAGAGACTACTTCAGCCTTCACCGACGCAAGCTTCTCAATGCACTGTTTGGCCAGCTCGGCCCTCTCTGCTCCTGTGAGTGAGTCTATTAAGAAGTATCCAACTGGCATCTTAAATCTGACGTTGATTCCAACGATCATGAAGACACACGCATTTGCAGCTTCAGGAAGACCGTCATCGTCAAGCCCAGTTCCGAAGTCAACATACCCTACTACCTTATCTCCAACTAGCTCTACGTGTTTCCTGATGGCCATGTCGTTTACAATGAGAGCGCAGTAGAAGGGTTCATCACGTGCTTCCGCAAACTTCTCAAGGAAAGCAAATGCTTCGGCTGTGAAGCCAGGAGCTCCTTGAATCGACTTGTACCAGCCCCTTAGTGTTCGCTGGGATGGGAGGGCTTCGTTGAATTTGGATCGTACATACTCGTACGTGGCTGGACTGTAAAAATGCAAAGTCAGTGCAAATGCTCGCAGCTCAGGTGGGTACTTGCCCTTCTGCTCATTGCCCACCCTGCAAAGTAGTTGCTGAATGTCATCCGAGAAAACAGATGAAAACACATGTGAGCCTTCTTCTGACAAGAGTTTTTGCTCTCTGATTTCTTTGATGATTTCTTGGGCGGTTTCATTTCTCTTGACCAGCCTTCGTTTAGTTTGTTGCAGTGTTTTGACCTTCTTCGTCAACTGGGTTATCTCTTCTTGTGAGGAAAGGACCTTGTCTTTGTAGAACAGTTTGGTTGGCGAGTCTTCAGGAAAATTTTCAGCTCCAGGCAGGTCGCACAACCCAGAACACTCAGGACCAGGCGGGGCCGGGAAATCTCGAGACTTGGGGTCGGGACGCTTCTGTTTGACCTGGGTTTGAAAGCATACGTTTTCTCAGACGAGCTAAAAAGGCAGCAAGCGCAAAAACTAAATGAAACGTCACACATATAATGTGGGTACAATTAAGCTACACATTTTCTTTGAAGAAATAATAAATGTATTAAGTAACAAGCTTTTTCATAATCGTGCACGAGACATTGTATGCCAGCAAAAAGGCCATGCACCCACTCTGGTATAACTTTCCATTCGCCGGATGTGCCTTTAAGTATTGAATTGTAACCACTGTCAGTATGCTGTGGATGTCAATAATGTTTTTGTAGTAAACATTGCTGTATGCCCATTCCTGCTTAAGACCTGGTAAACAGGTCAGCAGTAATAAATAAATAAATAAATATGTATCTTGATCACCAGTTAAGGTGAAGGTGAAGCAGTTACCATTACCGGTAACTTCTTCTTCGCCGGCGGCGTCCGGTAATGCGGTAAACGGTAACGCAAACACGGTAACGATATGCTAAAACTACAGCTACTCCTCCACAGTACCGCCAATTCTCGGCACGCAATCAATGCCACGTATACCCGCAACAACATTTCGTGGAACAAGTATTATGTAGCGGCCGTAACGCCACAAGCGTTGTGCACGCTAAACATTACGCTTCTCGTCCAACGATGGCAGTAATACTCACAGGTTTCTGCAGATGAGGCGGAAAAGCTGGAAACGACGTGGGCACACTTCCCACCCGCAGTCGTGTCGTTTGCCCAGTGCGGTCAAAGCACTCAGGACTGAAATGTACAGAGCACAGGCGGTCTCCATCCTTAGTGCGCCACCCTTCACGGCGAACTGCCCGCTCCCAAAGACTCCGAACTTCTGCATTCTTTGGAAACCTGTCAAGAAATATACGACAATCAACTGCGGCACACGTACACACAATGCCATTTTGCTGCTCTTTCATGCGTGGGCCTGCAAGCAACTACAATGTGGCTGAAATGACCGCGAGTAGAACACGCTAAATTTCATGTACTTACAGGTGAAATGTGAGGCCAGAACCTTTCTTCAGCCTGTTTGTGCATCCGTAGGCAACGCAGGAGGTAACCATTATCCAAGAGCAAGACTTGCACTCATTGAAAACTTTGAAGAGAACAGCGTGCACCAGCAACGAAGCGTGGAGGCGACACACCGGCAGCGCGCTTTCTGCCTCCGGCAAGATGGCTGCCGCTGGCGTCACCTGACGGGCGTCGCTTCCACTCCAGCAAGTTTTTATATCCTCCTTGGTGGCAGGTAGAGGTGTGCGCCGACTGGTCGGCGCGCCGCCGCCGAAAGTTTTCGCCACGCCGCCGCCGTCGACGCGAACTGATCAGCGCGCCGCCGCCGCCGCCGCCGACGTTTTTCATCGGCGCGGCATTTATGCGCCAGCACTGACTTTTCACAGATCTGTCTTCTTTTTCATCTTGATTCATAGCTTCGTTTCACATTTTATGTAGCCAGTAAAAATCAGGCTTCTTAGTTATCTTCATACAGCTTCAGAAACCGAGAGTACCACTATGAACAGCGGCACAAGTTCGGCGGCCGCTGCATGAAATGACATATTAGACAAATTGACAAAGAATAAATGTAACAGTTACAGTAAAGCATAGACACTGCCATCTTAAGCTTAAGAGCAATTTTTGCTGTTTTTTGTGTCGTATTTAGCTGTGATTATGGTCATACGACGTTGAATGTATTGGCCCAGCATTTTGATGCGTGCGAGTTCACCGTAGCACTATTCGAATATTCATATGGATGCAAAACGGCGTCATTATCAGTCCAAGATGGCAGCCTATGATCGTGCCCGAAACAGGGCGTATATACAGAAGAAATGAAGTAGTAGCAGTGCAGCACGAATTCAGCGCGTTAGATGAAGAACTACATAAAGCCCCGAAGGATGAAATCGAAAGCGAGAAGCTTAATGAAGATTAAAAGCGCCGAGTCTAAATACATGCTCGAAGCTACTCAGGGTACATCAGCACCTGTCCGCGGTGTTAAAGTTGATAATTTTCGAGGATGACCACTTATATGCAGCGTCTGAACATGCAGAAAATATTCACCATCTGTTTTATTCTTTAACTTATCTATTTGTACCGGCCTTTTAAGACATTAGATATCCGGAATGAAGATGCCAAGGCAGTAAGATGGCAAGAGAGAGAAAGGAAGGCTGGGGGATTAACCATATCTTGGCATCCGGTTTGCTGCCCAGCACTGGGGGTGGAGAAATAGGGGCAAGAAAGGGCGTGTAGAGAGACAGAAAAGAAAACGCATGTGCACTCAGGAGTAAGATGGTAAACTTAACAGAGGATTTATTACATTCTGTACAGACAGGGCGAGAGGTCTCTTGCGAATGAGCTGGGTGGCTCACTATAAATTGTGCGTTTTGACTAAATCAGGGAATGGGTCCAGAATGCGCTGTTGAATCACGAGGCATACACACCATTTCTGACGGTGCCGCTCACGCTCGCTCAAGTCAAGATCTTTGATTGGGGCGTGGCCACCACACTGCACCTGTGACACCAAGAAACCATTGTGATCGTCTCGTCGAACATATTATGTTGTCGGAATGCCACCTCACTTCCCGGCTAAGATGGACGATACACGGCGGACAGCAGGCTGGCAGCCCTTCGGTGACTTGTTTGACGAACAAAGAACGCGGCCTTCCCCCGTCGGCTTAGGCGCCGCGCGTAACAACGGCTATCCAGTGGTGATTGATTGATTTGTGGGGTTTAACGTCCCAAAACCACCATATGATTATGAGAGACGCCGTAGTGGAGGGCTCCGGAAATTTTGACCACCTGGGGTTCTTTAACGTGCACCCAAATCTGAGCACACGGGCCTACAACATTTCCGCCTCCATCGGAAATGCAGCCGCCGCAGCCGGGAATCGAACCCGCGACCTGCGGGTCAGCAGCCGAGTACCTTAGCCACTAGACCACCACGGCGGGGCGGCTATCCAGTGGTGAGAAGCGGCGTAATAAGCTTGTCTGAGGCCACCAGTTTTAAAAATAACAAAATAAAATTTAAAAAAACTTGCCAGTAGAGACTTTACAAAAGACGTCCTGACGGTCTCTGCATTTTTGATTCATCAAAGATGCAGGGACCGAAATTTGAGCTGACAGATGAACTTCTGTTGCGAAGGTAATGCTCAGAATTAACCAAATAAATCTTAACTATGTTCAGGTCTTGATAAAAAAGTTAGTCAAGTTAGAAAGCTCCTCAAGTGGCTAAGTAATAAATTACTTCACCATACTTTATGTTGAAGTAATTTGCAAATAAATAATGCAACCGCTGTTTAATTGACATCCAATGACATGACCGCAATCAACGGTGTGTCGTCGCTATAAAACTGGAAAGTTATATGTTGACACGATCGGGCGAATGCGGCGGAGAACGAATATGTCACGTAATAAAAGCGATGTGATGTTGCACATTT
This sequence comes from Rhipicephalus microplus, assembly GCF_043290135.1. Taxonomy (NCBI): domain Eukaryota; kingdom Metazoa; phylum Arthropoda; class Arachnida; order Ixodida; family Ixodidae; genus Rhipicephalus; species Rhipicephalus microplus. The sequence continues at coordinate 155,211,835 of NC_134710.1, forward strand.
TCATCTTTACAATTCCGTGCCCTTTTGCTTGCTCGTGATGTGTTCGAAGGAGCTAGCCAACTGTCAGGCAGAAGTCAAGCAGAGTAGCCGGTGCTGATAAGAGCAACGTTTATATACACTATTTACACACTAAAGGTAGCGTAATACTATATGTTAATGGTAGCATCATGGAAGCTTGATGAGAGCTTCCGAGAGCTGGTTCAGAGCGTCTCGGTGCTCGCGTTTTAAGCCATGGTCTTCCTGAAATTCTCTGCAGGAGAAAACAATGGACAGTTTGCAATAATCTGCAAGGCAGCTTTTCTGTAAGGTTAGTTTTCCAATCAAAAACTCTCGTTCACAGACTGCTTTTCTCGCTCATTTTGTTTTTGCCATTCACCTTTTTGAGATCTTGTTGTGCTCGCGTACCTTCGCTGGAATTTGGAGAGATGACATTTTGTTGTACTCGCGTGCTCGCGTGCATTCGCTGGAATTCGAAAAAGTAAAGGCACAATGAGGGAGAAAAGCAGTCTGTGAACGAGAGTTTTTGGTTGGAAAATAAACCTTATAGGAAAGCCGCCTTGCATATCACTGTAAACGGACAGACGGCATGTCCATTCAGTCCAGGGCAGTCCAAAGAAATTGCCGTCTTCATCTCCGTCCCCCACATAGTGGGGGTAGTGGTTAGAAGAAGGCGCCTAATTTCTGCAGCCCAGCAGGGAGCACGGCGCAGCGAATAAGGATAAAAAAAAAAACGAGAGGGAGAAAGAGAGAGAAAGTCAAAGACTGCCTTCTTTTCAACGCAGGAAAGGGAGAGTGTGCACGTTCAGTTCGTCACATGGCGAGGGAGAAGCACAACGTAGGTCACAGCAGAGTGCAATAACATTGCATCGCACGTGCCGAATAGGGTCTGCAGCGCTAGGCAGGGTACGGGCTCTGGGAATGGAAGACTTGAAAGCACCACAAAGTGTGGGAAACATACCTGATGACGGATCTCAAGCTCTCGGCTAATTGTTCAGCGCGTCTCTTGGCACATCAAACAAATCAAGCAGCCTCGATTTCAAACAGCTCTTCCTAGGCCGTCAGACAGTCAGGCGTGTCCAAAGAGTTTTTGACGAGGGGAGCCAACAGCCCTAAAGAATTTGAAGTATGACTGTCGTTTTGTGTTGAAGAATTTGAAGTATGACCGTCTTGGCGCACCTCGAGAGCGTTGACCTGGAACAAATTAGGGTAGGCTTAGCTGCAATCATCCCCCGCGTCCAAGCGGCGCCGAGCCAAAGAGGCTGATCTTAACATCTTCTACAGACACACGCACACAAGCACGCACAGTTTCACTCCGAGAGGGAATTGGTAGTGGTCACAATGACGTACGTAACGTGCATCTGCTATAAAAAGGCGTGCAGTGTATGCCATAGCTTCTTTTCTTAGTCTTGGAATTCTAGTATATTTTCATTATATAGCTGAAGTATGAGGCGGTTGTTAGTCGCATATATTTGGGTTAAAGTACTACAAATATTTATTCGCCGCGCATGATTTCTGGAAGTGATACTCCAGAATGATGCGCCAAGAAAAAGGAAATCGCTCCAACATTTTTTTTTTAAACTAAGCTCGCACTTGGAAGTACTTGTTCTCTGTCGGTGCTTTTGCATGGTTCATGAATGTTAAGCCCCACTGCCGAATCTATAGAATTGTGTACAATAAGCCGTATCGACGCTGTGACAGGACTCTTACAGACTACCAAGCATTCGATCGCCAGACATTTTCCCTCCGGCATATTTTGATTAAACGAAGCGACATATTTTTGCTGAAAACCCGGTTTATGCACTGGGGCCCGGTGCACAGATGTTGCACACTACAACTCTTGACCATCGCCAACAGGAAGATGACAAGTAAAAGCCTTTATGCTATTGTCTGTACGGCCGGTGTAACGAAACCCTCTAGTCTTGAGGTTGGTGGGTTAAACCATGCACTTTGCTCATTGCTATTTTTCATCATGGCGTTTGTCTATTCACTGAGTGGTGCTATGTGGAGCACGTGGCAGTAGTGCCGATGTGCTTTTTGGTGCTGGTACAAAAAGAAAACTAGCTAGCTTGTATCTCTTCTTCAATGAGTCCTTCAATTAAACCTATTCTAGGGGACTGCATAGAAGACTATACGCATGACGCAGTTGGAAAAATAAAGCACGTTGTAAGAGACCACTTCTGCTAATTGAAGGACTTGTAGACCATCAGCATCTAGACTGTGGTGTTCTGCAGAAAGATGTTGAGCCAATGACGCGCCACATTAGGTTCTAAATTTAACATTGATGTTTCCAGAGCGAATTTGCTAGCAGCCTGCCCTGTGTACCGACTCTAAGTTTTTTTTTCAAAAAAGCTTTTTTTTTGTTTTTAGTCAGCTAGACAATTTTTAAGTGGCGTTCTACTGATCTCAGTCCTCGCATGTGTTTATATTAAGGTGGTTGGTTGTGGTGGTTCCTAGCATTAAGTGCAATCCTAGCATTAAGTACAAGCTGAGTGGACGCGAGAAACATCTAGACAGTATATAGAGCTCTCTAAGTACTTATTCAAATTATTTCCGCGCAAGTATTAGCTTTGGTCATCGAGGAATTCGAATAATTTTAGAGTGCACCACGTGGATCTCTTGTGACACTGTGAAGGAATACTGACGTGTAAAGCACCTGGTTAATTACATTCGAAGAATAATAAATTGATAGAGAACAACGAGCAAATAATCCGCAAAAATAAAAAAAGTATGTTTCGCGGCGGATGAGTTGCAATTATAAACCAACGCATGATTACTGGTTAATTAAACATGGTCCCTCAAATACTATTCAGTTAGTTCATAACTGTGACTTTGCTATGCAATATTTTTTTTCATGGATTATTTGCTTTTGTCGCACAGGTTGGTATCATTTCCCGGTAAGCGGAGCGCTGCACGTGATTTAAATGCACCTGGGTAGAGTTCGCATTTTTTGTTGACTAAAGCTATAATAATGTGGCATTCGAAACGCCGAAAATCGAAATGACGAACTATTGGAATGCCGAAAGTTAGTAAACCGAAAAATCAGAAAGCCGATTAAACAAGATATACCGAAAGTGTAAAATGTCAATGGCGCTGTTCTTTCTTCTCTTCTGCTCTTCCTGCTTCACGATATGTTTTTTGCGCCTCAGTCTTCTGCACCAAGTCAAAAAATCAAAACACCTAACTACCGAAACGCCGAAGTATTAAAATGTCTGCGCCACCTAGCTATACTGGAAGATGAGGTACCTACCTAAATTAGAGGTAACGCCAGCACACTCTTTCACCCTCATTTCCAGTTGTCCCTTTACATTTATCTCAAGCCTTCATACAAATAGCAAACTATATATTTTCCACCTCCAATTGCACATCAGAGTGTTTTCTTGCTTATCGCAAACAGCCTGTGTGCAATTCGTTGTCGAAAAATTGAAACGTCGTCATTGTCTGGGTTGCCCAGAGCAGCATCAAGCGATTTTGCAAAAAGAACGCAAACAGAGCCTTTCGGCAATATTTCTGGATGCTTGTATGACAGAAAAATAGCAGCAATATTGTTCAGCTTTTAACACCTGGAACAAACGATTTTGCTTAACATGAAAACCAAATTCGCCATTCAAACGAGCAAGGTTATAGTAAATTTCGCAAACAACACTCAGACTACGAATACGGAAAGATCCCATGTACGGCATAGGTTGGCAAAATAAATGGAACTCACTCAGACTAACTCAATAACCATATATAAAAATATTTTGCTTTGGACTCACTCGGACTAAAAATGAGCGATATTCGACGTGGTCCGGCTCATACAATAAACGTCGAAGGAGCACCATTAAAAAACACATGTGAAAGAATTGCAATTGCCAAGCAACCTATATATATATATATATATATATATATATATATATATATATATATATATATATATATATATATATATATATATATATAAATATCAACATACAAAAAGTTATTTCCCGTGCCTCTACATATTAATATTAAAGAGAAACCTAACATAACATGCAATTTTCGCGACAGGCACATGCTTGCTGATAGCACTATATACAATGAGTACCACATGAATTGGCTGCTGTAAATACCTGTGCTATTTTGAAATTTGATGATACTATGCTGGTCAATACATTCACCTTCGCTTGTAATTTGGTCATTGTGCGGAATGGTGTAATATAAAATTTTTGCAGCATAAAATCTGAGAACCATGACTTGACAGGGTCGCGTTCTTTAATGAGTCTGTTACCTGTCCCGAGTTTCAAATCAAGTAAGGTGCATTCACGGTTCATCATTCATCAAGTCTTCCTGCAAAACACTGCAAGAAAAACTTGTCTTCATTGTATGCTCTGGTGTTAATGCACATGTACGTGTTATCCTACATAAGCTGAGTCTTTCGACAATACCTCATCAGTGGCAATACAACGCCTGTGTTTGCGTCTTTTTAGGTGGGCATGGTTGTGTTGTATTGTATGCTGCTTCCTCAAAAATAAAATAATGACTATGTCGTTAGCTACCTGGTGCAGAAAAAAAAAACCAAGATGCAACATTTTTTTCGTCAGTACTCCTCTCTCTACCCCCCGCCCCCACACACACACGCACACGAGAGCTATAAGCGTCCAAGAAGGAAGAGGGGCTGCTTACGGTTGCGCACCTGTCACTCCTCTAAATGTCTCGGTGTGAGGGGGTTTGTCGGAGCAGCGAAGATATAATGTACGACTGGAATCAAAGGTGAACATTCGATATAAGTCTGCCTGTTTTGGATAGAAAGTGAAGGAATGAGAACTCGAACCAATATATATTTAAGGGAAAAAAAACCCGATGTTTCGAAGCTGGTCCGGCTTCTTCCTCAGGGGTGAGAGATTGGCTTAAAAACGTCGCTTCTTTTAAATATGTTTTGGTTGGAGTTTTTCTCGTTACTTCAATGTACGACTAGAAGTGGGGATGGTTTTAAAGAAAAGAGTTTCCCCACTGGCTTTCGCAATAATCCATTAGGCAAAGTATCTTCTCTTTTCATCTTGCTGTGTAATCTCCTTGCCTTCTCATGACTCTCGGCTAAGCTTTGTTTTGTGCTCGGCAGCTCAGGGTGAGGTGACTTTCCATGAACCTTACCTTCTTTCCAAACCAGTTACTGCATGCAAGCTTCCCCTGAATGGACGAATGTGTGGTTGAAAAAATGAAAAAAAAAGACACTATCTTTCCTTGCGAGACCACGGCTCAGTCGCTTGAAGGGAAAGGGAAGAGTGGAGAAAAGAGTTTAGAAGTAGGTAGGAGGAGAAGGTTTGGAAGAACGTGACGGAAGAGCTAGAGCAGAAAGAGAATAGGGGCCGTCGGCAGGGCAGTCCGAGTCGTACAACTTGGAAATGTGGAGCTGCAACCATGTACGCAGATACCTATGGTCATTCCCACGAGAAAAAAAAAAGAATTCATGATCACCTTTCTTGGGCAAGATTACAAAAAACTAGCTAAACGAGAAAACTAAAATGAGTAAAGAAATAACCGATAATCTAACCACCAATTGTCACCACAGGTGCGGAAGGAAAGAAGGAAAAACGTAATCCGCGACCTCGGCACCAGCGGCTACACAGAGGCATTTATTCGCAGAACACTGTGTATAAGAAAAGACACGGGAAACACGACACCAATGGCGCCGCAACGACGCCGCGTGTCGACCAAACTTGAGCTCACGGAACAGCGAACGAAGCACAATGGCAGAACACTGCGAGACCACTCGCAACATGTTTGCGCCATGCTAACCAGTCCCGAGGACACGGTGTACAGTTCGTTGGGTTGTATTGTAGTTTTTCTGAATTCCTTGAAGTGCACAAAGAGCGCGAAAGGTTGGGTACGAGGAACTTGAACATGGAAAACGACTTGGCCATCAAGCCTTTTGCAGTGCATACTGGACGAACGCAGCGACGGGTGACGAACGACAGGAATTCAGTTCTTATGCGCTTCAGAAATGACTATGTATGGAAATGTTTTTGAATGGGAATGAAAAAAAAAATCTTCAAAAACATGGGTGTTGTTATGTCGGTACAACAGAACTGCAGGCCTGTTGGAAAAATCTCATAAAGAGACTGGAGAATTAAAAGCCTCTCTGATTGCCGAGAAGTAACAGAATTCTTCAATCACGTTACAGCTTGAATAAATTTATTTCCACGAGTGATGAAGGATCACGTATGGCATGAACGGTGCGTTTTTGCCTCCTTCCTTCTTGAAATATGGCCGCGACAATTTTCATGGTAACATAAATTACGCAGCCACTGTTTAATTGGTAGCAAATGACATGACAAAAAACCATGATCTGTGTCATTGCTACATTTTAACAAAACTTGAAGTCCTGCCAGATGGCGCATTGCTATCGGGAAATTTCGAGCGCTATAACTAATGGTTCCACATGACGTTCACAAGCATCTGTCCTGTCTCTCTCGTTCTTGTTAACGTCTTGTTTGGCGCTCACAACTTTCCCAATCGCCACAATTATTCAAGAAAAAACTTAAGTGGCATCTTAGGGCACAAGCAGTTCAACGCAATAGAAAAACAGAACGGGTGCTCGATTACTTGCGAATCGTGCTGCTTTCTCGTTTTTGAAGCAACATTAATAATGAAACCGGAGCTTAGCACTCATTCTCCGTTGATTAGGTACATAATCATAGATCAAGCTCAGTGTGGATTCCAATGTGACGTAATAAAGGTGACCTGAAGTGGCACTATGCGTCACAACATGCTGCAGAACCCAATTCCATGCCTTCGTACCGTCATGCTCGTTTAATTCGAACGTTTGTAGATTGGACTACAGAAACAACATTAAAGTCCGAGAATTATTTAATTCTTCCGTTCATTAGTAACGCACTTCGTGAGCAGGTCACGTGAGTTTTGTAGCATGAATTAACATGAATTGCTGTTTCTATTTTACCACAGTCACCGAATGGTGTACTCTATAAACACATCACCTGCATTAAACTTCGTGCCAGCACAATGTATACAATCCTCAATTACGTCGAAAAAAAATACGGGTTTCACGCAAAGAATTTCCTAATGCTGCGTTAGATATTCAGCCGTTAAATTTAAAAATAGCACCACCGTGAACGGGATTAACTCCATGACCAAATTTCCCTACAAAAAGCGCTCGAATAACTGCACCTTGCAGGTATGCAATATACATTGCATGAGGTTTTAGATGTGTGGTGACATCATTAGTTCAGGTTACATTGTTTTTGTAGAATTAGCTTTTTAGTCACGTTTACTATGATTTTTAATATTAATATTTCACCTCATCAGTCATTTAGTGATGGCCATTTCATTTCCACATCTTTAATGAGAGTTATGAATAGTTGACATCCAAGCATTTTTTCAAGATATAAGACTGGTTTTTATCAAAGGACCAACCCTAGAACGAGTTCCGGGGAGGGGAGGGTGGGGGGGGAGACATGAACAGTTTATAATTTGAAAAATAAAATTTTCGGCTTTACAAGCCGGAACGTCAATACGACAAGGCACGCCATCGTGGGAGGTTTTAAATATTCGGAACAATAGGTCGGCAAAATAAATGGAGCCCACATAGACTCACTCAGCAAATGTTCTTTTATCTTAGGACTCGTTATAGGGCCCAGCCTATTGCCGGAATTTCGGTCACATATAGGTGACCAAAAACATTTTTCTCTGCAAAACATTTTCGCAATAGACTGCTTTCAATAGAGTAAATCAGCCCGACATTTTTCGAATACAGCTGAGATAGTAGCCAAAACGCCTTGGACGTTTGGCGTGGAATGACCGATCAAACTTTACGTCAATACCTATCACTTTTCGTCTCCACTGTCTCTTTCCAAGTTCGTGTTCTTCCTTTCTTGACATTCAACTTCACAGTAATTTAACAAATCCGCATCATATAGAAGAAAATAGCTTGTGGTATACGCATCTCAAATCAAACTTGGGCGTGCACTTACACCCCATCTCACTGTTTTGTATCGAACATTTCAGCGTTCTCATTTCACTTATGGTATTGCCACGTGGTTGCGACGTCAAAGAAGATGGTACGTGGGTTGCTCAAGACGACACTTTTTATTGAGTGAACATGTGCATAGGAAAGTGTAAAGTACTAGAAATTCGTGCTTTACACAGATAGCGGTAATCAGAGCATTGGTCGTTGGTAATATGATCTGCGCGAAGGTACGTCGCCATTTATACACATAGCATCCATATCGTAGGTGTCTCAAGCTTATCAGAAGATTCTAAAATAATCTAGAGTTTTCGCAGACAGCCAAGCGTCCTTTGCGCAAGGCAATTGATTAATATGTGGTGTTTAACGTTTCAAAACCACCACATTATTATGAGAGATGCCGTATAGTGAAGGACTCTAGGAATTTTGGCAACCTGGGGTTCTTTAACATGCACCCAAATCGCAGCACATGGACCTACAGCATTTTCGCCTCTATCGAAAATAAAGCAGCCGCAGGTGGGACTTGATCCCGCGGCCTGCGGGTCAGCAGCCGAGTACCTTAGCTACTGAACCACTACGGCAGTGCCTTTGCGCAAGACAGTGACTTAAAATACAAGCGAGCGTGGCAGTATAATAATGTTGCGATAAAATTTCAGCAGATGCAGCATGTTTCACTGTGGCTGCCATTTTCATACAGAACCGTCAGCGGGTGGCCACGCGTTGCTAGGTGGATGGACGTCTTTGGGTATTTTGAGTAGGCTAAATTTCTACCTAAAACATACGGCGTGACGACAGCACTCACGTTGACTGTGAACTTTAACGAAACGAAGTGCACGCTTCGGTGGGATGATATGCATATCATTAAGCTGTTGTGTATTTCTCTCAAAGGTCGAGATTCTCAATGGTCGAGCGACCCTTCCCTATCACGTGCTGGGTGGAAGTAATATATCCATGTAATGTTTACAGCCAGCCTATAGACCGCAACAACAACTGACGGTGTGGGCCGACATCACTCCTGTAGGTCTATTTAGTGATGTATCCGTTACAGTAACAAGTAACTAAATACCTCACTCGTTACTCTAATAAGAAAAAGGGGAACGTTTCACGGCTCCACGTTATATAAATACATAAAGGTAACGCGTTACCGTTACCGTAACCGAAAAAAACATAACGAATGTTGCCTCTGCCGTAGCTCCGAAGTCATCAGTTTTAATCAATGCGTCTTTGCTGCAGAAACCCACAAGGAGAATTTTTAAAACTCAAATTTATGTTTCACACATACTAACCCAAGCAAGGATTATACTCAAAATGTTCAATTAACGAGAATTATTTGTACAAATGTACTGAATCTTAGCAATGTTATATAGAAGCTTAATGATGCCTGCACATGTGATGGCTTCTAACTCTGCTGTGACAAAGGATGAAACCATTTTTTTTTTCATTGGAGGATTACACTCAAAGTTAGGTTCAATAATCCACGGTATTCACAAAGAAACTATCACTGAATTCTCAAGAAATTTACAAATATCAGTCTTTTCTTGATCCTTCAGCACCTCCAATAAAGCAAGTCGAAATCGGCACTGTTGATCCTAGCCACCGGAATGGCCCGCCACGCACCAGTAGGCAATCACGGAGGCCTACGGAGGCCTACATTGGTGCCTTTTTATTAGAGAGGGGGGGGGGGTATCGGGAAATGTCGTGGGGAAAAGGGGGGACACTTGCAAGTTTGTGACACCAGATGTGCCTTGCAGAGATGTAAGTCTAGAAAAATCACGTCTTGCAACACACATCTTGCAATAGCAGCATTTTTTTTAATATGTTGCACGTTTTATTTTTGTTTATATAAGAATTCAAATCATGCCTAGAAATCAAATATACAAAAAAACAAAGGTTCCCAGCACTCGTAATTGCATTGTTCTATTGTGTCTTTTCCGGAACAAGTCGAGAGTGGCAGTTGCTATTTCGATTTCTCACACATCTGATGGGTATTGAGCACGTGAACACGCTACCAAAAAGCATTGAAAAGTTGAATGTTTTATACATACTTATCAAGCATTCTTATTTGGGACGTTTTTAAGAGAAATTTTAATGGGGCCCACTTGCAAGGGGTGTTCCCCTCCCCTGACCAAACACCAAGGGGTCGGGGAGTCAACGTTCTCTGCAGGCGTGGTCAACGGACGCCCAGCTCGTGACCAGTATGGGCTGTGTATCTGAGCAAATATTGCATTTGCTCTCACCTGCACATATGACCATCGACAGGTTTTTGTCTTGGGGGGATGCGAACCCTTCTTTCAACTTGCATCACGACTGAGGGAGCGGGTCGTGTTGGTGTCGCTAGAGTGGGTAGCAAGTGCTGGTGGAGCTTGAAGGGTTCAAGTGTCCGTGTTGCACCACCCGCCTCGCCCACGCCCACGTCTACACTTCGTTCATTGAACACCGTGCTGAGAACTAGTTGAATAAATGCGCAGATTTGTTTCCTTCCACATCCTATACCGCTGCATAAAAGATTCTCACATTGTGAAAAGTAGGTATTTTGATTCGTTTGAAGGAAAGTTCTATTCAAAGCATGACAGATACTCAAAAAAGCGGTTTCATGTAATCGCAATAAGAAAACTCGAAGCAGAGGTGCTTCTTTTTGTGTGCAGCGTACAGTGTAAAAGTAACATCGGATCCGGAAAAAGCGAAATGAGTGACGTGCGTCACTGCTTGCTCATTGTTCAATGAAAGAAGGTTTCATAAAGTATGACGTTGCCAACAACAACAACAAACTGCTGCATCCTAAATTGCAAAAAAAGCAAAGTGCTGCACATTTACGGTAGAACAAAGACATAGATTGAAATACGCGTTATTTTTTTATGAATGCAAAATAAAAACTATTTTACAAAACGATTTGCATTCATCGAGATGTCGACACATCTGTGTAGTGTCATTTATGCTATTTGGATCCCTGAATTTCAACGAATTCAGTAACCTGTGGCAGAAGAGCCTTTTGAACTTTCAGTTTCGGTTTCTGCGGCGCCGACGCCGCCGCCGCCGACGAAAATTGGCCGCACGCCGCCGCCGATAAAAAAAACCGGCGTGCGCCGACAACGCCGCCGCCGCCGACTCTGGACGACCCCCACGCCGCCGCCGGTCGAAATCGCCTCGGCGCACACCTCTAGTGGCAGGCGAGAGAGTTGAGCGAGTCTCTTGGCGTGGAGTGGTGGGGCGGACGGTTGTCTCTTGCGGTGGGTCTGCTGTGGACGGCACCGCGGGCTGTCAGTGGTGGGCCCACGGGGTGGGTCAGGCGTTAGCGACACCGACTTGTTTGTCGTGTTGTTTATATTGTGTAAGGATGTCCTAGAGTGTTGATCACGACTGGTGTTCTAATTATTTAGCGGACAATGACGTTGATAAAAAAGTTGTTAAGTAAATGTCTATTTGGTTTGTTCCGACCATGTCTGCTGTGTCCGTTCAGTCCAAAAACGTGGTGGTGGCACTTCCCATTTCAAGACCCCATAGACTTAACTACCCATATCTGCTCATTGAAAATTTAAATAACTTAACTTTTCTAATTACATCTATAAGTGATCTCTTCAACCCTCTTAACATGCCCATCCCGATAGAAAAGGCAACTGCGAAGACAGCGAGCAAATAGCATCTTTTGCTGATTTTGAAAGAATATTGGACACATTTTTTTAAATGCTCTGTATATACCGTCCTGAAAAGACTGAGGACCTAGTTTACCTCAAGTACGCAAGAGTCTCAATGCAACGTGCATATAATCAGTGAAGTAACTTGCTAACCTCCCTGTCCTTCTTCATTTATTCCTCCTCCTCCTCCTTGTAAGCCAGCATAACCTGTGTTCTCTTCCTTGGACCGAAGTTCGCTGTGGCACTCAGGGAGTCGAGGCCAGCGCACTTTTCGTTTGTACATAACGTTTCGCTTAACCCCTGCAGATCAGAGCGCACATTGTCTTTCAGAAGGTGTTAGCGCTGCAAGAACTGGAAGGGACACTTCCTTCTGGAAGTCAAATAACAATTTATGTCAGACTGAAAGCTCAATGTATGACAATGTCTAAAACGACAATATTAACAACAGCAGTGCCCTGCTTATCGAGAAATTAAGGTAAGTGCACAAGAATACATGTGTTACAGAAGGACATTCTCGAAATGATCTCGATGATGTCAGACAAACCTCCTACAATTAATCACTAGTAATCGATCTAGCTGCACTTAATAAAAGAAACATTCCGTCAAGAGGCACAACAAAAGGCTGCTTGTTAGATTCTGTTTGAATCATGGAAAAAAAAACTGGGACGTTACTATAGGGAATGGCGTAAATAGTTCAAAAATTAAATTTTCACGTGGTTTAATTGGACAGATCATGCCATCTAGCGGGGCCCAGTTAACCAATCGCATTTGCAATTCTGAAGGCCATCGCTAAAAGTTTTTCAGTGGTTTTTGTTGCTACTGTAGCTCCCGCTACTTTCCCCGTGCTGCTACTATAGTGTCAGCGACCGCACAATAAAGCCAGGCAACGTTGTGTACGATACTAGTTGACGTCAGATGTTCTGTTGAGGCGGGTAACTTTAAGTGCGCTAACCCAATGCAGACCACTAAAATGTGATTTTATTTCAATATAAGCCCTTCCTTGGCACAAAAGTAACACTATGAGGTTTCAACAATGAATTTCAACTTAATAGTTGCCTTTAGTGTCCCTTTAAACCTGACCCAACCATTAAACGAGCAGCGGCTTTTATACGTGACCACTTCCTACACATTCTCCTGGCCTATAAGGAAGGAGGTTTCACGGTTCTGCTGAGCAAAAATATTTGAATCAAAGTCTAGAGAAGCAATTTCTGCCGTCGATTCTTACTCCAATGTTTCATTGAGTAAACAGAAGTATAATGCAAAAAAGACTGTGACAAGCTTAACCTTCCCGATTTTGTTAAGTCAATCAATAAGAGCAAGAACAATTTTTTAAATGTCTTATATAGTGCAAAAATGCAGGAGGTCAAAACACCCTTACCGACTATTGTCTCTGAATCTGAATCAGCGTAATCTCAAGCATTTAGTGATAGAGAACACTTTCATCATGACAAAATCTAACCAGGTTTTAGATGTCTTTGACACTTTCACTGACAAGTGGCGTCAGGCTTTATCAATTGACGTCAAAGGTATTTTTTATTCCCGGCCTCAACCTAATCCTCGAGTGTGTTTAGCATTCTATTGATAAACACGGTTCCATCGCTTTCCAAATCTCTGCATGGATCTCTGCTGGTGGTCTATTAGAACTTTTAAGCATTTATTAGCAGTCTACGTGCTAAATGTTTGAAAGAATCCCACACCTGCAGAATCAAGGCATATGTACTCATTCCTACATTGCGCGGTTTTTAGAAACCTAGTTCTTGATCACTTCAATCGTAAGATCAACGGCTTGCTCACAGATAAAAATGTTCTTAGCATCTTGCGATATGTTGACGATTACCTGGTTGTTTTAAATTGCGATCCGCACAACTTAGAACTACAAAGCAAAGTTCTACTTGATGTGTTTTTCGATGTGATGATCCCATTAACCCCATATTGAGAAACGCTGCTCGACTCGAATTTGACTTGCCACCGTTTTCAATGCGCACAAATGCTTTTTGAACACGCTTTCTTTAGGCGGTGCCAAGGCAGCACAAATGCATTTCAAGCACACTGCATTGAAGGCAGTTTCAAATCAAGTTCAAGTCTAGGAGCGTTTCTGAATACAGGGGTTAGCCTAACCCACGAACCCCCAGTAAATGGCCAAATTAGATTATGACATATTTGGTTTCACTTTGCAGGTGTTAGCGTCTGCTGGTGCTATGAACCGTGCACAAACAGACCTCTAATGAATTTCAAGTCCGCCCACTATAAGCTTGTTAAATGAGCTATTGCCACATCATGCCTCAAAAACACTCTGGGCAAACCTTGCCCACACTGTACTTCTGAAGCATTTGGGCGTCAGTCTGAAAGGCTGACAGATGCAGGCCATCTCAAGCCACTCCTCATTTCAGTTGCCAGCAGCCTGCTCATGAATGTACGCCACCACCCGCAAAATTGTTAAGCCGTCGCACCACACAGGCAGAAGACAGCGACGATACCTTATGCACAAGCTGTGGCCCAACTAGAAACAGGTGACTCAGCAGTAAGACGTCAAAGTCATATTTTCAGCACCAAACAGGCTGTCTAAGCTCTGCAGAGTGACCGACTGGGAGGCAAGGACACAACAGGTCTTTGGCACAAAGCACACAGGAGGCCCTTTGTTTATGGTGCAGAAAGGGTGATGTACGAAATTGCTTTAAAGTGTGGTAAAGTGTATGATGGCCAAACTGGATATTGTGCAAATGATAGGCTAAGACACCATGCAAATAATGTTAAAAATTAACATGACTGGAAAGATTTTGAAGGTTTCCTTGCAAGCGATTGTATAACCTGCCAGGATTGCTTTCCGGATCAGTACTTGTCATTCGTATTGTCTATGGTGTTTTCTGCGCTGTAGCGCGCCAGAATAATGTATTGATAAGCCCAACTCGCCACTTTATTAATGAAAAGGTATATTGCAGTAGCTGTTCTGTTTGCTTTTTGGTTAAAAGTTTTGTTAAATTTATTGCATAAAATGATATATTCTCAATTTATTATAGCAGTTTACTTTAAACTGTTTACTCAGTAGATTATATTGATGAATCAGACTCAAGCTGAAAGTAAACAAAATTTGAGAAGCAAAAGCTTGCTAATGTTTTTTGCAGGCTTCAGCGTAAAAGGACAAGGAGGAGATGCCGCAGATGTTAGCAAAGAGAGTTGTCCAAAGAAGCTTGCATATGTTAGACTGTAGCGGGAATAGAGAGAACATGTATATAGCTGAAGCACTCTTCAGAGCAAAGGTTGGTGGGCTCTTAAGGCATCACCGACAACAAGCTTAATACGCCTGGCCTAAGGCAAGCACTAGGCTCTCCAAGGCCTTCTCAGACAGCTGCAGCTTTAACGACCGACAAGGTATTGGGATAGTCTGTACTGAGTTAGCCTCACTGGAACATGAAGGACACTCGTACATAATATGCGTCAGTGTTGACACCACTAAGCTCCAGGGTCAATTGTCTCGTTAGACTGTGGAGTGTAGCATTGAGTGTGTAAATTTAGGTCAATGCGGAATCACAATCTGTGGGCTTTGAGAATGTCAAGTTGACGGAATAGTTGCTTACAGATTCATCCCATTGAGCTTATCGCCCAGTATGTATTCGCATGAGGGACAACCCACATGTTGATTTCCCGCTGCATTAGTGTGTAGACAGCACCAAAAGATGACATGTTCCTCCGTAATACGAGAGTTTAGGATTTTGGTGGCAAGTAAATGACCAATGCATCCACATAATTCAAGAAAAATTTAAGTCATTTTAACATAAAAGAAAATACGTGCTGTTTTGAACCTGGAACGCTCATCTCTATGCCTGCAAATAAAACGAACATAATGCATTAACAAGTTTGGCTTTGCTGCTATACAAGTGCACCGCAGAAAAGCACGCTGTAAAAACAAAACCCAACTGGCATACACATGTCGGCCTCACCGTTGTGCACGTATTCTGCAGAGAAGCACATGGTAAGGACAAATACAGATTTAATAAACTGAAATTCACAAGTTCGACCTGCCTTGCACGTGCTCTATAGAGAACAAATTTGTTTGTGCAATATGTATTAACGCGCTTGAAGCAATGATTTTTTTCGATAGGAACTAAATGCAGTTTTCTTCCACAAAAGTGTGCGTATGTTTCTACCTAAGCATTTGGGGCCATTATAATTACACCTGCATTATTCTCTCAATCCCAAATGGCCAACGTGAAAAACAGTTTATTTCGCCATTCCTGCATATCAGTGTAATGAGAGGATGACTCGGAGCAAGTTACACAATGGACAGTTTGCAATATTCTGCAAGCCGGCTTTCCTGTAAGGCTTGTTTTCCCACCAAAAACTCTCGTTCAAAGACTGCTTTTCTCCCTCATTGTAGATCGAAGGCACGCGACTGCAACACAATGAGTGAGAAAAGTAGTCTGTGAACGAGAGTTTTTGGTTGGAATACAAACCTTACAGAAAAGCCACCTTGCAGATTATTGCAAACAGTCTTTTTTTCAGAATGCTATAACAGGTACCGTAGAATTGCGCTTATCTACATGGGCAGCCTGTGGGAAAGTGTTCTCAAATTTCAGCAGCAAAGCTCTTTATTATAGCACTGTCCGATACGAAAGGTATTTCTGGCTATTACATAACGGATAGCGACCAACTGGGCAGAGTATAACTAAACAATTGATACGACTGCTTACCTTTTGTGGCAAGGCAGCGCACTACAGCCTGCGACGTCTGTCGATCGAGCAAGTACAATCGCCACGATGTTGACGAAATCGCTACGGGGCACCGGTTCATGTACTACGTTGCCTTTCGATCGAGCAAGTGCAGTCACTGCAATGTTGACTAAATCATTACGGAGCAGTGGTTTGTGTACTACGTTGTCTACAAGAAAGCTGCACGATTTGTGAAGACAATACATGGTGTATGAAAGATACTTCTCAATCACTCAACCTCGCTCCCGCAAGGCGCTAGCTCTCTATGGCTAGCTTGAAAATCCGGCCTCACTGGCCGATGAAGCCGTGTTTCAAAAAGCTCCACTTCGACGAACTATGCCACCATAAAAAATCCCTACATCGAAAAATCCCCAGAAAACCTCCTTCTAGATACGGATTTTGTAGGACAAATATACGCTCGCCGTGCCTGGATCCCTGGAATGATTGACGACGTAAAATACATGAGGCCAACATGGCCTCCATTTCTTACTGAAATTAGCACAACTGAGAAAATTTTTAGGCTGGAGGGGCATTTTGGCACAGTGTGGCGCAATTTCGGCAAATTTCATCCTTTTGGTACAGCTCAGTGCAAAAATGGGGAATCGTATCAATTTGATGCAATTGGCACAGCTATTGCACCCCTGGTTGGTTCACTGTCCCCTCAGTCGTGTTCACGAGGCTGAACCAATCTTGCATTGTTGGGCCTAGAGCATTAAACAAAACATGAGCTTAGAGGCAGGAAAATGTAGGTCATTAAAAGGACAGGTGAGAGAAGAGAGAGGACTTGTGAAAATATAAACGCTTTTTATTTTGAATCGGACCGACTACAGATAGAAGAGGGTGTCGTTGAGCCTTTCAATGTGCTCGTCGTGCAGTGACTGGCTGGCCAGGAAGGCCAGCATGTGGGCATAATGGCAGGGAGCTGGAACGCGGATGGTGCCTGGCCAGTTGAAGTACAGGTGCGTCAGCTTGTACGCCACACGCTGCATGTGGTCGAGCTTGAGGCCCGTCATGTCATAGAGGATGTTGCAGAGTGTCGAAGACACGGTGCCCAGGCGGCCACTCTGCGAAACCAGAAAAAAGTCGTAGCTCATGGGCCTCGTCACCTCTGAGTCGATGACGGTGCCCGGCAGCGGGTTGCTAAAGGTGCCGTTTGGCATGTGCGTGAAGAAAGCGTCGAGATGCGCTTGGTGACCACGACAAAGACCAGCTTGAGCTTGACGCCCGCGAAAAGCGCCTCCAGCGAGCCCACGATCTGGTCAATCTCCCATTCACGCACTTGCGTGAAAGGACGTCGTATAGTTGGCAAACTGACCATGTGCTCACACAGGCATAAATTTTCTCATAAAAACAAAAAGGGGAACTCTGGCGCTGGTGTTTATGGGAGCTGCCATGCATGGCCCTTCAACCAGCATGAAAATTATGGGTAGTACATAAATTTGTCTAATTTTTGTACTTTCAGCTCCATGTGCCTTCGCATAGCATGCAGCTAATTTGTCACAAAATGACAATTGGCAAATGTTTAAGCAATGGCACATAGCCACCATAACTTTTTAAATTCACCAATGAAAATTGGGTCACGATGTTCAAAACTGTTTATTCATTTATTCAAAACAAGACCAAAACACTGCAACAAACAAAGCCAAGTGCGTTCGAAGCCCACAAGCAGAAAAATTGGGCAAATTGGTGTACTACCTATCATTCTCATGGTCACTCAACGATCGTAGTGTCAGAGTCCCCTCTAGTTAAGACCAAAACACTGCAACAAACAAAGCCAAGTGCGTTCGAAGCCCGCAAGCAGAAAAATTGGGCAAATTGGTGTACTACCTATCATTCTCATGGTCACTCAACGATCGTAGTGTCAGAGTCCCCTCTAGTTAATTTCAGGAAACTCTATGTACACAGGGATACAGAAAAAGGACAGTGAATAGATTCAGATTGATAAACTGTACGCCGAGAACTCTCATAAGCTTACTTTCATCATCACACACTCAGTTGAAGTGATGACATCACCATCACTCACTCTTCAAATGAATAAAACGAGATAATGAAACTGTGGAAATGAGGGGCACTTGCTTGGTCAGGGGCCTGCCTGGCCATTGGCGCATGTTTGAAGTCTCCTGAACAGGGAGGGCGCACTTGCTCGGGGTTTTAGGGTAAAAAAGAAGACGTGGGTCTGCGACCACAGCCAAGACAATACTGTAATGTTTTGACATCAACATGTCAGACGCGTTTTAATTAAACTTTTTTTCTTTGGGGGAGAAATCCGATTCCTGTTACTATCTCAATTAAAGCCAACCGGAGTATTTCGTGTGCGTTTCAGCCACACAATTATCTTCATCTTGTGTGGTGGTGTTTCCTTTCGAAAAAAAAAAGCTGTGAGCTTTCTACTTTCCTATCAAGATGTCAGGCTGATAGCCAATTGCGATTTGTGATTGCAAAGTGTGGGGCGATATTGTGAGGAAAAAATTCAAGATAGATGATGATTGTTTGTGGAAAAAAGATGCCCTGAGCAAACATTTTTCCCTTGGAGTATTATTAAAGAACATTGGCTGTTGAAATTTTTGTCAGCAAAAACTTCAGCCTGGTGAAAGTGAAAGATTCGTTCCTGTTGGCTGACTTTAGGCTGGCTGAGTTTTACACCCAATGTTATCGTGATCGAATTATGATATGCAGCAGCACATGCAGCCTAAGGGTTTCCTACAGTTACCTAGAGCAGAAAACTGGAAAATTACACTGTTGTTTACATGACATATGTATTCCATTCTGGCTGGCATTCTTCCAAAAAAGCCAGCACTTTGAAAATGTGCCTGGCTAGCCACGGGCTGTCTGTCACAGTGCTTAATTTTCTGCTAAAATAGAAGATAAAGTGCTGTTTTTGTGTTTTTTTTGGAAGGGGAGGGGGAGAGATTACTTTGGCATTACACAAGAATGCATCTTATAAAATTTCTTGCCTTGGAACTTGATAGGACTACACAAATGGCAACAGAAGTATCGGCGGTGCACCAAACATAAGTATGTCATACCTGATAATTTAGGTGTTGACACTCTCCACCTGCCACGCAGAGGTTGCCTTCACGTAATGTTCGGCCGTAATACATGTGCTGGGCGCTGTTTCGTGGCACTAAAACAAAGAGGCATTGCGACGTGGTGGTCTAGAGAGTATGAGCATCATGAAGCGGGCACACTCTCACTTTGTTCATTTTCTTTTTGTATAAAAACGCATGGCACGGTTTTCACAACCAAAAAATGCTACATGCAGCGAACGCTGCAGACGCCTCTGCAGTTTAAAAAAAAAGGCATGGTGTAAAAATATATCCTTCCGACACCGATGTTCTAAAGCTGCATTTTCAATAAAGCAACGCCATTAAGGACACTGCGTATGCATCTTGTCGTCTATAGTACATGCACTGGCTGCAGTTGCGTGGGGGGGGGGGGGGGGGTGCTACAACGTGAGGGCCTGGACAGACTGCTGAACACCATTTGGACATGCCGTGGGGTCGATACCCGCACCCAAATTTTTTTTACACCACGTGCTAAACCAAAGTCTGTCATACTTTTCTTTTTTTTCACCGCTAGAATGCACGCTACAGGTTAGCAAACATTTAAGTCTTTCATTACCGTGCGAAAATAGTTGGTTTTTCATGTGTCAAAAAATAGTTTTTGCAGGTTTGAAAAATACTCCAGCATGAATTGCAGAATACAAAATATTACCTAATGAAATTCTCTTTCCAAAAAAAATATGTTGTACACCAACAAAAATATTTTGGAATAAATAAAAATGTGAAAAGTGTGTAAATTTCGATTGCCAGCTCATAAGCAGTACAATAAAAACACTATACGTATATGCAAAAATATTCAAAACAGAAAAATCCGAATAAACATCTTGAAGGCAAATGACCCAAGAATAGTATAAAAATTATAAATGTTGTACAAAATGTTTCTATTCACACAATGAAAAGAGGAACCAAGTTGCTGCTTCATTGCTCGTGTCATGCAATGAAGCATTGCTTGGGTTTTCATGAGACACAAGTGACGTTGTACACTTTTCTCAGTAACTTTTTTATTTTTATTTTAGTGCGATAACAGTCTGCAGTTATTTCAATATAGATGGATTCCCGTGATGTGAATGAGGCCTCAATAAATCTTATGTCCAATAAACTTCGCTATTTCATCCATCATCACTTCTTTTCATGAGCCACCTCAATCCGCATAGGTTGGCATATCAATTTATACGTCAAAGCATATTTTTTTGCATATTTGCACATCCTATTATAAAAATTAACAATATTGCCCGCAGTTCTAAAGCATTCTGCGCTATTCCGTAGTGAGAGCCAAAATGTGCTCCAGTGGCCTTTTTGCCGTGAGAAGCTCTATAGCCAGCGCCAGCGCACCACGCTTCAGTGACGTGTGGACCTCGCACGTCACTAGAATAGCTATAGGATTGTGCACAATGGCCAGCAGCTATGCACTTGCACT
Source organism: Rhipicephalus microplus (assembly GCF_043290135.1). NCBI lineage: Eukaryota > Metazoa > Arthropoda > Arachnida > Ixodida > Ixodidae > Rhipicephalus > Rhipicephalus microplus. The sequence goes on from NC_134710.1 coordinate 155,232,591, forward strand.
AGAGCAGACGTGAGGCCGTTAACAAAACAAACACATGAATGGCTGCAGATGTTTCAGGCTGACACAAAACATGATCGCCATAAAACTTAAAGTTGGGATGCTGTCATCCTCGGACTCTAAGCTCGTCCTCACTCAATTAGGTGTGGTTTCAAGACAGTTTCGAGCTGTGCGTGCAGGGGTGCAACAGCCGAAATAGCATTTGGAGCAATTTTTAGAGGAGAAAAATGTTAATTTTGGAGCATTAAACCCAAATTTGAAGCAGGTTACAAAGAAAAAAAAACATCATTTTTTATCATGAAAGACAAAATTTGTAGCAGTTTGAGAAAGAAGGCTTAGATTTAGAAAAATATATATATTTGTGCAAGCCATTCAATATTCTCTAAATCATGCAGAGTGAATATGAGCAGTGACATTTTAACAAAGTAGTATTTTCGTTAATCACCTCACTCAGCAAACAATGATGAGGTCCACATCAAAAGTCACCACGCCTGTCAAATTGTTCGACAGAGTCTGAGGATTGAAATGTGCATCTCCCAAGTTAATGACAAGGAGATTCGTAAATTAGGGAAAAAAATAACTGGTGCACAGTTTTTTTTAAAATTTTTTACGGCTGTAGAAATGTCATACATGACTGATATGTCAGTTTTAACGTCCCAAGACCACCATATGATAATGAGAGACGCCGTAGTGGAGGGCTCCGGAAATTTCGACTACCTGGGGTTCTTTAACGTGCACCCGAATCTGAGCACACGGGCCTTCAACATTTCCGCTTCCATTGGAAATGCAGCCGCCGCAGCCGAGATTCGATCCCGCGACCTGCGGGTCAGCAGCCGAGTACCTTAGCCACTAAATGTCATACAGTACTCCAAATGTTTTTCCAGTTACTTTTCTAAACGTCATCAATCATATTAGTACTCACAATTATGTGGCGTATACACACATCATTAATTGAAAAAACTGTGCTGTGTCTAGAGACTTCTACTATAGGCCCTTTCCGATCTTAAAACGCTTTTTGGTAGGCCACCCGTGTACTGCGGCGAAAGTAGCTTAAGTGGCGTTCGGCACGAGTTAGAACAAGGCCAAGAAATTTTCGAACCAGTAACACTACATGAACAAAAAAAAAAGGGGGGGGGCCTTTTTTGTTCATGTAGTGGTTAGGGTTAGGCCACAACGTCTCTGCTTGTTTGCAAGGCAAATTTGACCAGATAAAATAACAAGGGCATGCGCCTGTTAACCTGACAATGGCACCGGATATCTATTGCATATGGCGTTGCTATGGCAACTAACGTTGTCATGGCATGAACTAAAGCTGGAAGTGTAAAAACTCAACGTACTGCGAGTTCGTACACTTCAAGCTTCAGTTCCTAATGGTTCCTAACATACAATGGCCGCGCTTGCTGTCTAGGAAATTCTTATTTCTTACAACGTGTTGCTGGCTATGGCAACACATTTTAGTGTTGAACTTGCGCTGTCGTGCCGGAAAATATTCGCTGCAGTCAGCGGACAGACGGCCGCGCGTCGTTACTTCATCTGGTCAATCGCATTTTGTGAGTGTCTTGGCCAAATGAGCAGCTATTTTAAACTGTGGTTTAGAGTTAGGGTCTGCCCACATAAATTGATGACGCAAACTACAGGTGGCCGAAGTAGCTTCCATTTCTTGCTCAAATTAAGACAACTGAGAAAATATCGAAGCTGGTCGGGCATTTTGGCACAGCGTAGCACAATTTCGACAAATTTCATGGTTTTGGCGCCGCTCAGCGCACAAATGAGGAATTCTATCAAATTGGCGCAATTGGCACAGCTGTTGCGCCCCTGTGCGTGTTTTTTGCGGCACAGGTGCGCAATCATGTGGATGTGATGAAGACGCCATAGGAACCACTAGTGACACTAGATGCTGCCCTGTGTCTCATATAACGATACGAGATTAACCAAAGCTGCGGCAAATTGGTTGAGAAGGCCACCTCCACACTTTGTACATACGGCAGGCCTTTGAAAATATATATTTGTATAATAAATTTTCCCTGACTCTCAGCAACAGCTTTCTGTTGAATGGCTAGCATAAATTTCGGGCAATTATTACTGCTGAACACGATCCGATTGCAAAACTTATACCTTAAATCGGTATTTGATTTGTAAAGGCTCCTTTGATTACAGAACTCTGAGGTTACTGCAGCATATGCACAAGGAGCGCGCACTTGTGTCGTTCACCTGCCAAGTGCATTTTTCCAACAGCACAACACATTGGTACGTGCAAAAGTCCGTCAAAAATCACTATTTTGCCAAAACGAACGAATTCAATTTGATTCTGAAAGTTGAGTGGCTGGACTAACTACTAGAAAGGGCTAGGTGCACAAGAAACAAATTCTACATGCCAAAATTGACGATCCAAAGTGCCAAAAACCGGTGATTGATTTGAATAGACATGGTAACAAATGAGTTAAAAGATTTTACTCTGAGAAAAGCAAAATGTAATCTACAGTTCTGTATTAGGCCAAGCCTTGCTCAACACAAACCAACTTTCTCATATAATATACAGAGACTATGGAAAGCATCGCCACTCACAAGTTCAACTGTTAATTTAATACAGAGCACTTTGTGTGAACATGACGCACTCCCTTGCCTTCATCAGAAGTGTAAAACGCTTGCGCACGCTAGTTAAGGAAAGCAAAATGGTCTCTGCTCTGGACGCAAAGCTCACCACCAGGAAAAGCATGGTAACAACACTGTTATAATGCCTTTCCCAGTAATTGTGATGCGATTTGACAAAAATCTTTATGAAACCCTGTCTAGATGGCACCTTACCTATGTGTAATTCACATTTTCAGTGAGGCGTTGTGAGGGAATGTATAAACAGGTTTCAGTGCTTCCTTTTTTTTACCATTGTGTCATTTAGACAGCCACAGCTTCCATATACCAAGCTCTCTACAAACACTCGCACAGGTACACCCACTGCCCAGCATTGAACAGGCAAGGCCTCGTTCAATGGCGACACAGTGGGGCCCAAACTCTGGCCCGCTGGGTGCCAGCCCAGTATTCTACCACTAAGCCACGCGGGTGCTTGGGACTTGGTGGCAAACTTGCCTGAGGCAGGCTTGATGTCCGGAAAGCAATCGCGTTAATATGACTTATAAAGCATTTTAAAACAGCGAAAGAAGAACCAGTCGTCACTCAATGCCTATAGCGTAACGAGTGGGTCGTCCAATGCTCCAACCCATTACAAAAGCTTGTTCTTATTCACGTATTAACTGTGGCGCATACCCACTTCACGCATAATTCCTCATTGTCGTCAGCCACTGCATGAACAATTGACTCAAAATTCTTTGCAAGTGTTTAGCAAATACCACACTTTTCGAAAAAATGATGAAAAGTAGGATAGCGAACGCCGGCCTACTATCAAAAAAATTTTATGAATAATGGCGTAGTAGGTATCGAGCAAGTGTGCTTTTAGTAGTTACCCAATGAGTGTTTAGAAAAGGCTCCGAAAGGCTGCTCCTTTAGCATTCGCTGTGACTGTGCTAAGCCTTACACGCAGACCTCGCATTTTTTGCTTCGTTTTCTTGCCACTGTGCTTGCGTAACAAATAAGTAAAAAGGTTTCTCCTGTATGCAACAGATGGCGCTCTCCCGTAAAAGCGCGACTTTTATTTGATTGACGTCTGAGCTCGTGCTGCTCTCAACTGTTTAGCATGGTTGTTAAACTATGTTTTAACTTTTATTGTGTCTATATTTTGTGATATAATGACTTGATTTAATGCTGTTTCTATCATCAATGGTATGGGTTATCATACTGAAATAAAATGAAAAGATACAATTAAAGCTTTCTTTTTCGAAGGACCAAGTTGGTCGAGTGGGTTCATTACTAGAGCAATTACGGTAATACATTTCCATCATTATAAGCAAGCTTTTAGGAGAAAGTGAAAGCTTGAAGAAATGAAAAAATCATGAACATGGTATATCACCAATGTCGCGACGTTCCAACAAGCAGACTTTTTTTCTGGTGCAGTTGCAGCCTTAAAGAAGACAAGTTCGCTTGTCATAATGTCACCTCCAGCAACACCCTGTCTTCACTAATTAAGTTTCATTTGCATCATTACACAGTGGATAACATGAGACAAAGGTATGTCATTGGTGCAAGGAATAGTCACGATGCTCACCTGAGGGATCTGGCCATCGGAGACACCGTCGCGGAAGATTATGATGCGCTCGGGAAGAGCACCAAGGTTTGCCTGAGTGTACTTGCTCAAGCAGTCCCGAAGGTGCTGTGTGGGCATGATGCCAAGCTCCTCGTGTGTGGAGAAAAATGACACACGTGAGTACCAGCGCGTGACGGTCTGGTTCATGCTGGCAACAAAGACACCCGCCGTGCGGTTGCGCGAGCCGGCGTTGTGGTATGCGTTGCAGCCCATGACGATCATATTTGACAGCGGTATGTGCATGGATGGATGGATGGTAAAACTTTATTTCGTCAGAAAGCAACTGAGAATGATTCCGTGTTAGATGGCCATAAACCCAAGGTTGGCGGCGACCTGTGTGGCCCACTCCACGACCCTCAACTGGACGACTGGGTCTGAGCTGGTCAACACGGCCTCCCAGTGCTCAAGAGAGGGATCACGCATAATATCCACCGGCGGCGGCACTATGCTACATTCCCAAAGTATGTGATCATATGTTGCCACAGCCTGACACGATTTGCATTGCGGCTTAATCTCCTCCGGGTACATTTTGTTCAACACGCAAGGGTTGGGAAAAGATTGCGTCTGCAGTTTCCTCCAGACGCATTCCTGCGCCTTAGTTAACCGCTTGTGCGGGGGCGGATAAAACCTCCGCTCTAGTTCATAATGATTCGTTATGTCGTGAAAGGACACCAGCCCATCTCTGGCGAACCTCCCTGGAACTAGCGGCTCACCTACCCGGCTGACGAAACCTCGAGCATTCAGGCGAGTCGCCTCGTTCCCAGGGTTCCCAGAGTGTGCTGGTACCCAGACAATTTCTATTTTTCTAATTTCTCGTCCCGTGGCCTCATGCATAAATTGTGCGGCGGTCGCCGATATTCTGCCCCTCGCCAGATTTCGCATGGCTGTCTTTGAATCACTGAAAATCAAATCTGACTGCGAATTAGTTATAGCTAGCGCTATTGCCGCTTCCTCTGCAGTTTCCGAGGAGCGGGTTTTGACCGATCCAGAGGCGACCAAGCGCCCCCGCCTGTCCACCACCACAATCACAAAAGCGTCTTTGTTCTTTTCCGCAACATCTGTATAGACTGCCGCTTTGTACTCGCCGTACTCAACGTTTAAAGCTCTGGCTCTTGCCTGCCTGCGCTGCGTATGGTGAATCGGATGCATATTTTTGGGCAAAGGTTTTATGTACAGGGCCTTATATAACTCTCGCCGCACCTGAATTTTAGTGTCCCCAGTGGGAGCCTCTGCTCCAATGCCAATCCTTTCCAATATGATCCTGCCCGCTTTGGTTGTCGAAAGCCTAGCGTGCTGCGTCACCAGATGCGCCTCCCATAATTCATCCAGGGTGTTGTGTACCCCTAGTTTTAACAGCCTTCTGTAGGCGCGTTGTTAGGCAACCCAAGCGCTGCCTTGTAAGCTTGCCGGATCATAGCCTCGACCTTACCTGTTTCTGCGGCATCCAACTTCATATAAGGTGTCGCGTAAGTAATCCTGCTGAGCACAAACGCCTGTACCAGCTTACAGACTTCTTTTTCTTTAACCCCGCTCTTACGGTTAGCGATTCTTCTGATTAGCCTGACAGTAGCATTGACCGTGGTCTTAAGTTTTTCAAGGGCCACCCTATTCTTCCTGTTAGTTTGCAGATATAGGCCAAGAATTCTAATCGTTTGAGCTTCAGCTACTGGCTTACCCCCTACCTTTACCTCTAACGGCGGTGGCGGAATATAGTGTCTTGCATGTAGCCCTCTGGGTTTGTCCCGAACCACAAAGAGCTCTGACTTGGGCTGAGAGCATGAAAGTCCCGCCTCCCCTGCCAACTCTTCGACAATATTAACTGCCTGTTGTAGTGTTTCTTCCAGATGCGCGTCACTACCCCTGGTTACCCATAGAGTAGTATCATCTGCATAAAATGTGTGTTTGAGTCCCGGTATCTCCTCCAGCCTCGGCGGTATTTTAATTAAGGCGATATTAAACAGGAACGGTGACAAAACTGAACCCTGCGGCGTCCCTTTGCCTCCCAACGCGAATGAGTCCGATTTGATATCTCCTATTGAAATTTCTGCGGTTCGGCCCTCCAAGAATGATCTGATGTAGCGAAATGTCCTGACCCCTGGGCCAATTTCCGATAGGTTATTCAATATTGCCTCATGCGAAACATTGTCGAAAGCTTTATTCAGGTCAAGCCCCAATACAGCTTTGGTGCCCGTGTCATGCTCGGGATCGACTACATCATGTTTTAACTGTATCATGACATCCTGTGTGGACAAATTGGCCCTGGAACCTATCATAGTTGGGGGAAAGATGGCCTTGTCCTCTGCATAATTCTGAAGCCTGTTGAGAACCACGTGCTCCATCAATTTGCCCACGCATGATGTCAGCGATATGGGGCGCAGGTTTTCCAAGCAGACTTTCTTGCCTGGCTTCGAAATAAATATAATCCTAGCATGCTTCCATTGTGCTGGGATCTCCCCGGCCACCCAATACTCATTTATGAAGTCAGTGATTGCCCCGACCGATTTGAAATCTAGGTTTCTCAGCATTTTTTAGTAACTCCATCCGGACCTGCGGCAGACGTAGTACGCAGCTGCCCCATGGCAAACTCCACCTCCGCAATTGTGAACTCTTCATCTAGATCTGAGTTTTCCACCCCCGAGTAGTGTGGCAAGCAACCGTCTACTCCATCAGTTATGTACCGATTCCGGAGTTCCTGTATGAACTCTCCAATTGTGCCTTCATATTGATGCATCAACCGAGTCATTTGTCCCCGTTGCGCCGATTTTGTTGCTGCCGGATCCAAAAGATGCCTTAACAGCTGCCACGTCTTTTTGCATCCAAACTGTCCATTCATGCGATCACAAATCTGGCCCCACTGCTTGGCTTGCAACTCAATTGTATAATTTTCGATTTTACGTTCTAACTTGGCAGTCCTTCTGCGAAGGACGCCATTATGTTTTTGCTTCTTCCACCTTCTCAAGAGACTCGCGTGCGCTTCCCACATGTGTAATAGTCTCGAGTCAGCGGTAAACTCCTCCTGCTCGACTGGCACTTCTACCGTGGTATTATTTACATCCTCCTTGAGCGCCTGTACCCATGCATCCAGGTAATTAATTTTCCCGTTAACAGTGTCTGCTCTGTTTTTCCTAAATCTGTCCCAATCTGTAATTATATGCCCCCTCACTTTGTCTTTGTGCTTTGCAGCGCTAAACGTCGTGGAAAGGATATAGGGATCACTTCCTAGGACTTGTCCCGTGTTAATCCACTTTGCATTACTGATGCCTCTAAAAAACATAAGGTCTGGAGAGGTATCCATGCTTATGCTGTTGCCTATCCTCGTATGATCTTGTGGATTGTTTAACAGCGTCCATCGAAGATCCCGGGCAACTTGCCAAAGCTGATTGCCCTTTGGGATGGCTCGAATATAACCCCACTCCGGGTGAGGCGCATTGAAATCTCCTACCACTATAAGCGGAGCGCGAGCTGCTAACCGTTGAGTTTGAATCAGGAGTTGTGGCAAGCCCAATCCTTTATCTTTTAGAGAACTATACACATTAAGTAAAAACAGACTCTTCTCATACTTTCGTTTAGGCAAAATCTCTAGCAGGACATAGTCTTCCCTGCTGCTATCTACAGAATGCTGAATGGCAGTGATGTTGCGATGGACTAGCACGGCTGTGAAGACGCGTGATACGCCCCTTGAATCAATTCCTGGCGCTGTAAATGCCTTAAATCCAGGTAATTTTACGGAACCACTAGCCTCCTGTAAGGCTATTATGTCTGGTTTACTGTCCAGATTTTGTACGTGCAACTGCAGGTTACCCCGCTTTTGACGAAAGCCCCTGCCGTTCCACTGCCAAACCTCAATTTGCTGGCGAGGCGCCATGATGAGGCACCACGTTGACTAATGGCACTTGGCCACCCACGGGAGGCAGTCTTGTCTCCAATAGAGTATGAAGCTGCTGAAACATGCCCATGACCTCGGTTTGGGAATCCCTAAATTCAGTGGAGAGCATGTCGAGACGCTCCTCTATTGTGTCTAATCTGGCTGCAATCTTTTCGACTCGAGCCTCCAACCTATCCTGTCTTTTCCCTTGTTTGCCTACTTTATCCGCAAGTGTTGTTACATCCGACTTAAGACTAATGACCTTAAAAAACAGGCTGTGGCATGTCTACTGGTGACGTTTCGGCTAATCGTTTTGCGTTAGCTACCTCATCCCCCAGCAGTAGTCTCTTCACTGTCCCCCGATTCTCCACTTCCATAGCTGCACTCTCCTGTACGCGAGCAGACGCCTCTTGCGTCGCTTTCTGTCTCTTCACTGTCCCCCGATTCTCCACTTCCATAGCTGCACTCTCCTGTAAGCGAGCAGACGCCTCTTGCGTCGCTTTCTGTAGGCCTTGCACTGCTGGTGCCTGTGTCCCCTGCCGTTGGTCGTTTCTAAGTGCGCGTTCCATCTCTGCAATTCTGTTTTCCATTCTATTAATCAAGTCTCCCTGTCGCTGAACCAGCGCTGCTAACTCCCTCTCTCGAGCGGTTTCGTTCTGGGAGGCCGTGTTTGACAAGCTCACCTTTTTGTTGGTGTCGCGTGCGTAGCTGTTGGTACTGGATGCTTGTCCACCACCTTGGCCGCCCCCGCGCCCTGGCAATGGTGGGAAGGAACTCGACTGTTCCCTGCTTTTGCTTGTGCCTTCTTTACCTCTCGGTGACCGCTCCATGGCCCTCGAGGACCGCTTATCGTTGCCAGCTTCGCTCTCTCTTTCGATGCTCTGCTGCCGGCCTGTCAGTGGCTTGCGAAGCAGGCGAAACTTGCAGTTCCGGCTCCCTGTGTGATGCACACCATGGCACACGATGCAGTCCGGCGTGCACGTAGGTGGCTCTCCTTCTGGCGGGGCAGGATGGTCCTTCGCGCAACGGTGACATAGGTTGCTCTTCGGACGATAGCAAACGTCAGCTCGATGTCCAACTCGTCTGCAGTTGTAGCAGGTCTCGACTAAATTTCTGTACGGGATCACAGTGTACAGACAGTTCCAGTAAGTAATCTGCCGGGGTATTCGTTTTCCCCCGAACGTAATCTGAATCGCCTTGGACTTTCCCAGAGGTCTCGCGTCCAGAGTGTCTATGCCTTCAATCTTCTTCAGGAATCCCGCCCGAACTTCTTCCACTGGGGCATCCTACATAAGCATTGTAAATCACTCCCCGCAGGGAGTTCTCCAACGGTGCCACGAACGCCGAAACCGGCAGGTCATGATCACCCAGCTTGAGCGTCTTCACAGTTGCATATGCCCCACTGCGATTTATGCACAGTGTGCTCACCATCAACGTGTTGTTTGTGCCATTAACCCGCACAATGTCTTCTTCAACGAATCGCACTCGTTAGACGCGCTGCTGCTCTCAGTGCACATCCGAGTTCTCTCGCTGTCACAACACTCAAGTCCCAGTTCTGGGGCCTGTACACAGTCTTGAAATCCGTGGCTGGCAACTTGAGAAACAATCCGCGTTTCTTCCATACCGGCGCTTTCCCCCGCTTGACTTGCTGCACTCAGTGCGTCTTGCGCCCGTCGCTGCCGGCCTGCGTCTCGCAAGGCTTACTCTTGGCGTTCTCGCCATGATGAGTCTTCTTAAATCGGTCCTGTGCCTTCAGCACTGGAGCCCACTCTCCCGCTTCAAAATCTTCGGGTGTTATAGTCTCCCCTTTGACGCAGTATTCCATCTTCAGCCCAGCGAGGCCCACGGTCACCGGGCGCAAGTCAGACGCCCGGCAACGCGGCCCAGGCTTGGCCTAGGAGATAGGCCTAGCCTTGCCACCGCGGGGTTGATAGGAAAATCTTGGAAACTCCAAAAACGGGGACAAACTTGCCTAAACGAGTAGTGTCCGTAGGTACAGGGCAACTTCCTGCAGACGAGCCCACTGACAGAAAGTCCAGAAAAAAGCGCGTCCGCCGATAGCCGGTCACCGGGCCGAAGCTCATGCGAAACACGTCCGCACAGCGTCTCACTCCAGCCGCGTCTCCGCGGTATGTGAAGGAACCAAGCCTCGTCGCCCAGCTTGCAGTTGAGCTGAATGGCCACCTTGGTCGCCACTGAAAGTATGTTGTTGCGGTTCTCGATGGTGCGAGAAAGGATCACCTGCGAGAAAGTCGCCCCATCAAAGTAAGATGTATGCTGGCAATTTTCTCGCTGGTGAACGAACACGCGATGAAGCACCAACCTACTTCAACCATCGTGCAAGAACGATAGGTTTCAGTGGGCTGGTGTTTGTCGATAACTAATACCACCTGCCTGTCACAAGATGTTTGTTTAAGTTGCTGGGAATGATAAAATGTTCAGCAAGGAGAGTTCCTTGAGTATCCCATCCTAACAAAAAATTTAGCTTCAGCCAATAAAAGAAAATAACCACTACGAAACAAGCTGTGCATTTCTTTTGTCCTTGAGATGTTTAATTGACTAAAAAAACAAGGCAACGTTTTAGTGATATTAAAGGAATAGGGTAAGCAATAGTATTGAAAAAAATTTTTCTTTTTGCATTACTTGAAATCTGCAGCCTTTCTTGAACTAGAATCAGTAGTTTCTTTGCCTTAGTACGATTTTTTTTCTCTAAAAATGACATACTTCAAAACTTGTGCGGTGGCTTGCCATGCCCCGATTATTACATAACAAGATATTCCTTGCAAATAAGCATCATAGTCATATGGAATATACGGTTCGCAAGCTGGAGTGCATTTGGCACATTCAAGAAAAGATGGGCCCAGAGCTCCGAAAACGAAAGAAAGCAGAGGCATCAAGCTTTCCGTCGGAGAATCTAGATCTGCTTGGGGAGGTTTTAGTGCATCATCATTGGCAAGCACCAAGATTATTAATGGGCCATTAAAAGAAATAGAGCCAGCCTGGAAGACATAAGAAAAGCTGCCCTGTTTACATATTTTTCACACGACATCAAAGGATACTGTCACATGTAAATACCGCGAAAACGTCGACACATACCATCGAGCCGGCATTGTGGTACGTGTCATAGCCTATGACGATAGTGTTTGACCGGTATATGCAGGTACCAGGCTTTGCTGCCCAGCTTGCAGTTTAGCTAAATGGCCACCTTGGTCGCCACTGATGTTCTTGAGGTTCTCGATGGTGCGAGACGGGATCACGTGCGAGGTTGAAATATATCACGGTACGCATGTGTGATAAAGGTGGCGCTATGTTATTCAAGGCTTTTCTTTCTATTATTATTTTGAAATGAGGTGCTTTAGTTTGCGGCTAGTTCAGGAACTGCGTACAGGCGATCATGCCGATTCCTTTCTCATTCATCTTTTTTCGAAAGCTGCGTGTCAATGACTTTTCTATACTGCTTAAAGCGTGTATGTATGAATATGTGGAGTCAAAGAAGGCTTCCGTGTGTCAGCTTTGAAGTGTGCAGCACTCTTGTCGTTTTGCTTTCGTATGTGTGTGGCCACAGCCCACCGCACGAGATATGACATTCGTCATAGTGTGACAGAAGAATGTGGTGCGTCTTGGATTCTGTTCGGTGTCGTGCACATCAGTGAAATGGTGCGCGAAAAAAGAAGGCACATTGTTGGACAACCGGAATACCGAAATCTCTCAAAAAGTGCGCGTTTGTGATTTCCTTGAATATTACGCAGCAATATTCTTGAGGAGGAGGCTGTGTCACAATTGACTGCAGTATTCGTTCCGCCCGCACGCCCCATCATCCGAGGAAGGGCGATTTTGTGTTGGGAAGATGACATCTGGTGACTAACGAAGCAGCAGCGGCGCCGCCGCGTCTTTTCTACACTTGCACCGAATGGAGAAACATGTGTTGGTGGAAAGAAGAAATGACCTCGAGAGGGGACGGGACGTCCCGAAAGAGTTTGGACAGCGTCGGAATCGGCAGTTGTAGTGCAACCAGCAAGAAGCGTGGTTGTTGGTGTCACGAGGCTTGTGTAGGCGGCGAGTATGTAGTGACCAGCGCAACGTATTGAGACAGCTGCATTACCGGGCACCCTCGTCGTCTACTAAGCTGGCGAGATCCTCAGCCGCACCCTTCAACTCCCCTACGTGTACGAAGAGCTGGCCTGGTCCGTATGCAAATATTATTGTGCCTTTTTTAACTGTTACTTTATTATAACCAGCTTTTCAACATTGCAGATACGTAAGCTGCGACGCTCGTAGACGTTTCGAAGCGCGAGCGTGAGTTTTTTCTGGTGGTTTTTTATCTCTTTTAGTTCCATCATGTCAGTATTTTATTAACATTTCATGTATTTGTGTTTTGTTGTACCTGTTGTAGTTCTTCTTTCATCGTATATTGGTGTTTTTTCCTCTGTTCATTTTATAATCTCTTGCCTATTGCCCTTGTTTTAATTAAATGCTTGTTTGTGTTTAAGCTAATGTCCGTGTCTGCTCTATGAGTACGTCGGTCAGGCTCTACATCAACACACGTGCAACCCCGCACAGGTCGACTGACCTGCAAATAAATTTGAGATGTACCACTTCGACGCTTTCCAGGCATCGCAGGTCGAAGCGTAAAGTAGAAGCCTGCGAGTGTGCCGCACGTCAATGTTAGATCGGAGGGGCCTCACATAAGTGTGTGACAATGCTGTTCTGTATAAATACAATCTTGGTTGTATAGTAAAATATCACGTGCAACAAAGTATGAAATTCGCAACTTTTCTGCTTACCAATCTGATATTAGCTGGGAGAAAGTGCAGAGTTTATTCCTATTTGTGACCAAGTAAGTTGTGCAATCATGCTGTAAATGTGCATGGTAAGGGTGTTCTGCTATTTCCAGGAGCCTTGTTTTTCCTATCAGACACCTAGGAGAGAGAAATGATTGCATAATTTTACTGTGTTATCTTTCTCAATGGAAAGTGAGCTTATTCAGTATTTCCTGCAGCAAACAATTTCTTAATCCGGAGGCTGACTACCTTCTGAAGAGGGTGATTAACAGCTTTGAGATTCAATCGATAGAGATATAGTTCATTATATTACAGCATGAATCGAGTTCCCATGACAGTCGCAATGATGGAAAAAGAGAGTGGCCCAGTATATTAGGGCAGTTTTCACACCATCGCGCTGTTCCCCAAGCGCAGTGTTAGATGCGGCGAAAGATATGGCTGCAGCCTACCTCTGAGGTGACATCACTGACATCTGGTCCAAGGAGGCCGAGAGGCTGCCGACCTGCAACGAAAGTGTTGATGAGGCGGGCGAAGCCATCTCTAGAGTCATCGAGGTTAGAGGAGGCAGAGAAGCCATGGCACGAGCCATAGTTACCTAGAAGGGCATGGCATACTGCGGCTGTCTATACATGCAGGACTCAAGCAGCTCAGCATGGAAGACTGTGCCTGGCCGAACAGCATGCTGCCCAGGTGGCCCTGTACGCAGCCTCGTGCTCGGCTGAAGAGTTGTGGACCAGAGTCCTTTTCTGTAGCAGCTGATGTGGGGAGGAAGTTTGGAGCTCTAGGCAGCAAGATTCGCAAACTTTGCATGCGACATGCACACTACTTTTTGCTGCACCTAATCAGAGTCCTTACTGTCGCAGTAAACATGCATTGACATGCGTGTTGACTGCAGCAAGTGCCGTCAAGTTGTTTCCCCCTGAGTGTCACAATGAAGGCGCCTGTACGAGGAGCCATTGTGCACTTGACAAGGCGGTGGCGCTTTTTGTTGTATGATACAAGCTTCAATTACATGGTTACAAAGCACATTTAGCCATATTAAGTCATTTATTGCAAATGGTTCTTAGTTTTTCAGTTACTTGTATTTTTTATTGGCCCTGTCACACAGCACCCGTAATGTCATTCGCTGCAAATGACATTAGTCGATGTCATTTTTGTTGCTGCTATATACCCGGGCGTCGTAAATGACATTCACACCTTATGGCACTCGCTGGTTGAATGTGTTCACCAAACTCAGGGAAGCGCAACATGTGTTCTCTTGTCAACAGGTGCTTGAAGAGAGATTACAAAATCGACATCTTTAAAGAAGTGGAAAATTTGTCCAAATGTTGATTAAAGGTTGTTGCTTACTTTTCTGTAACTTTTGAACGTGCAACACGTAAGTGGAAGACTTTTGTACAGCTATATTGTTTTTCCTAGGCTTTGAGCTGACGTACGACATTTCCTGTCGGCCATGTTTACAAAGGATCGCTGTTATTTTGGCGCTTCCTCACCGCGTTAGACTCGCTAGTAGCATAATAACATGTACAGTCGTCAGCAACTTAACACAAACGCTCCGCAGCGTGCCCTTAAACGGCTTGATCAGTGCTAGCGCCACGTTGTTTTCAGTTCTGTTGCCAATATACTACCCATGCGTGCCAACATGCTATCCAAGCATACCGAAGTTATTATATCAGCAACAGTGCGCAGAGATTTGCGGCTGGTATCAGTTAAAGTAGTTCACGTCACGCATCAGAGCGTTCCTGTTAAGCTTGCTGACGACTGTACATGTCGGACACCAGTTTAGGGAGAGTGTATTCGGACCAATTTTTTTTAGGGGAAGCATCGGAGTTCTCTGCTATTCACTGATGAAGTCGAAGCTTAAAGAACAGCCGAACGAATGGATGCATAGGCACAGCTCCAAATCCCTCGTCGTCTGTGATCTTTCTTCGATATCAAGCTTGAGGCACTCAAGTCGTTCTGAAACTTCAATCGCAGCAGCTAGAGAGCAATCATCATACATTTTCACTCATCTTAGTTCATCGAGGTAACAAATTTATGAACGCTGTCACGGTTTCAAACATTACCAACTGCAAGTTGTGAGAGGCTTTAAGCTAGTCTTGCTTTGATATGAGGATTTTTTTATATCAATGGTGTTTTATGTCGATGTAAATTATCAACCAGCTGGACAATGCTATGTAAACTTAATGCGTGATTTGTAACTTTTTGGTAAAATAGCAGCCTGCCGATAAACACCGACATCAATTGCGAATGTCATTTCATGTATTCACATAGCCGCGAAGACCCGGAATGCAAGATCCTAATGGCATTATTTTTGAATGTCATTCACTGCAAATTACAGTACACATGCGATGTGACAGGGAGGGCTATAAGACATTATTTATTTTAGCACGGTTCTGACCACTGCTAGCATTGTGTTGGCCCTACGTTGAGCCCTTGCGCATGATCATGCAACATGACGCTGGACGAAAAGCTGGACACTTTAAAAGCGCTATGCACTGAACACAATATCCTGTGCTTCTTGAAGATCTGATACTGCAAATTCCATAGTGTAAGTCAATTTTTGGCTGAATTGTGAGGCACTGAACTGTCCTTCTAAGCCAGAAAAAAGGCAATATATTTATTTGTTTGCAGGGCAGGGGTCTGACTTGCACCTGTGTAGCTCATCAGCCTGCATTTTCAAGCATACTATAGAATTTTTGAGGCCCCGTGAAGAGATTTTTCAAGATTAACGGCATCAAGTGGTATCCAATGTAACAATTCTCTACTACAGCAGTATTTCCAAGATCAAGATAGTATGCTTGGTCATATTGAAGTCATATTGTCTGCAAAGTTACCAATAAAAAACAAATAGTGGAATTGATCTCAAACTGGTGCGTCATTAACATGATGCCCTAATAATATGCCACACCACGCAGGGTACGCACAGTGCGACAAGTACGAAGCCAACGTGTGCGCAACGCAGCCGGCCTAAATGAAGCTGTCGCGTCAAGTCCGCACATCTGCGGGACCACAACACGGCATCGGTATTTATCAGTACCACAACAGTTACGAGAAAGTTCACGAAACGTTTTACACTATTTAGAAGTCAGCGCTGTGCAGCCAACACTATAGTCTGATTCGTATCACGGGGCAGCGTTGCGCGAATTGAAAAGCACGCTGCTTTACCAACCTATCGATGATTCGACAAACGCCCGATCTCGTGATAACAGAAAAACACTACGCGTCTCTGAAACATTTAACTGCATCGACGCGACTCTGGAATATCCTCGATGCTGCCAGTTAAACGGGGAAACGCAGCGTTCAACGCACCCCGCAACACTGCAGTGGCTCGTACAAGCGAACGCACCGAGTTAAAACCTTTCGGTAAGCGCGTATTTGCTTCGTTATCGATACGCTTCCTATCACGAACGAGTTACTACAAAACGTCATGATCTATTGGCAGTCTTTTCTCATGCAGACACGCACACCTTCGTTTGAGAACGTGAACAAAGGAATCGGCAAGCAATTCGCACATTTCATGTTAAAATATTTCACTTCTCAGACACGCACACCATTGTTTACACATTGAGAACGTCTACAAAGAAATCGGCAAGCAATCCGTGGATTTGGCGTTAAAACATTACACTACTCGTTTTCCCGACGTCTCGGTCTTGAGGATCGATTCAGCATCGCGGCCACGTATCGCAAATCATTGCTAATTTTGAAACTCACCTTTCGAGGAACGCGACACGTCGGGCACACGAGAGTCAACGAGCAGGCTGTAAAATCCAAAACACATCCACCAAAACGGGTCATTCGTTTGTCTGAGATGAATACGAGCGCCTGAAATGACTTACCTTTCCATCGACCAGGTCGTTGGAGAATCAGCCTAGCTCAAAATGGCGTCGAAATGTAGGAGTTTACGCCGTGGCGCCCTCTCGCGTGTTGTAAGTGGACTTCTCTCTCTACCGTGAGCAGCTGCGCTTCTTTGAGCGGATCGTCTGCTTTGGGAGCGAACTTTTCAGAACGAATAGCCTTGCAAGCGTCAACTTACGCCCTTAACGAATGTTTTCGAGTGCAGTTGTGAATTTGCTTCAGTTGTAGTCTAATCGACCGGACCGACCACTTTGCCACCGACCGCCTTGCTGGCGAGAAAGTGAAACTATGCACAACGCCTCCGCTAGAAGATGCCTGCTGCATGAGAAGAAAAACGGCTGCCACACCCTTTTTCTCCTTTATTTTAGAATGTTCTCGATCGCTAGCGTCACCTGTGGCGGACGGTGCAACAATGCAACATTTTGCATAGCCTTCGAAATAGCAGTGTTTAGTTGCAGGTCTCGAACAACTCTCGACTGACGCGCCCCTATGGGCCGCAGATGAAAAACGCTTAGCTGGTACTTTTCAGAACGAATAGCCTCGCAAGGGTCAACTTACGCCCTCAACGAAAGTTTTCGAGTGCAGTCGTGAATTTGCTTCAGCTGTAGTCCAATCGACCGGGCCAAGAAACCTCACATATGGCCAATGAGCACGCAGATGCCACCGACCACCTTGCTAATCAGAAAGTGAAACTATGTGCGAGTGTGCTCACTCCGCAAGCTACCTTGGCCGACTGCCGTCGATTGGTGGATGGAGATGTAGTCGGCAGCCGACTTCACTCCTCCGTGGCTCCTAGGCATTTGAAAAAGGTCAGCCGAGGTGCTCTGCCGGCTACGTCGAGGCGCGTGATTTCGTGCCACTTGCACACCCCGGTAGTTTAGTGAATTCGGAAAAATGGTGATCCTAAGATAGACAACACTGCAATGAACGTTTATTAGAAGATTAGTTCCCGAAAGCCATGTAAATGTGGCATGCGACCTAGGAGAATACCCTCCTAGCATGCTACTTTAGAAGCAGCTTCATGGAGAGTTCTACAATGCAGTTTTTTTGTTGTTGTTGTTGAGAACATGCTTTACGTTCGCATCATATATAGTTATGCTTGTGGCAACTTCTATAGACGTGAAAAGAAACAGGTGGCAGCAACCACTCACTACTATCAGCTCGAGTATCATGTCTGTCAAGGGGACTTTCTGCGCTTCGCGGCAGGATTGTGGAAAAATAATGTTCGAACTGCGTCGGGTTTCATGTTTTTTCCCCTTAATCATTGCGAAATACGCGGCCCAGATTGGTCTTGAATGGAATATAGCAACAACGTATAGAAAGCAGCTGATCATTCAGACAAGACTTGAAATTTCGTTTACAAAATGACAAGTGACTAACACTCTGCAGTGCTAAAAATTACTGGTGCAGAACTTTTCTGAATTTTTACGTTACAATCATAATCGTAATTGACTGCGAAATCTTCGTGGCAAAACTCATCGATGCTATATTATGAGCTTGTGTTGCATCAATAGAAATAATCATAGCATACCCACGGAATGAATGATGATGAGTGGGGCTAAGCGTCCTTCCGTGCGTCTGGACGGATGGACGGAAGCACGGGCGGACAGACGCTTTGTCCCAGTCATAATTCACTCCGTGGATACGCTGTGAAAACAAATAACGCCATCTAGTTTTGATATTGCCAAGGACATATACACACAATGCCATATACTGAGCAACTCATAAACTAGAGGTGGCTCTATACATTGGTGCACCGACGGTGGGAGGGGTTTAAATAGTTGTACCCCCCCCATCCCAGAGGCTGACCTAACCTCACTCTGTGCCCCAATGTCTTTGTCACCGAGTCACCTAAGTCAGTGGTGCACCGAAGAGGGGCGGGAAATAGGGGTTTTAATTACATCCCTGCTGAGGTCGACCCCCTCCCCCCGTCTTCAAGTTGCCGTTGCCTTGTCTTCAAGTTGTCGTTTCATTGCATTGCAAGAAGTGGCTTGAGGGCAACATTGCCTCATTTATTTTATTAAATATGTCATATTCACATATCTACTCCTATACTGCATGAGCAGAAACCGCACGCTCTGTGCCTTGAGCTGCGTTCACTTCCAGTGAAGCAGCTTTGTAGAAAAAAAGGTACTTTCACGAGTCGCCATGTCGGACCGTTGTTATTTTATTCTTGGTGGAAGTCTGAGAGGGTTGTGTACAATGACAATGCCCTGCGTGACTTAGCTTTGGTGCACAGTGCATGTCACTTCAAAATGTATTACATCTAGCAGCTCAACCAGCTGTGTATGCAATCCTACTTACATGTATGTTGCAAATGAGCAACATTAGCAACATACTTTTGTAGTACTTGCGTCCATGTCCTTCCAGTTGTCGATGAGTATTCCCTCGCGCTGTCAAATGCTAGCTTCCTGGTTAGCTGAATCGGCAAAGTGACTGCCCCAGATAGGTGTTGGTCCTGGTCCGAACCACGTACTAGGAAAGTTTTCGGGAACAAAAAGGCTTCTTTTCTGAGAAATCCGTATGACTTTTTTGTGGCTTCGTGCTACAAACGGGTGGTTGTCTTCTTTCTCTTTCATACATGTATGTTCAGAACAAGAGTTCGCAGTGTTGTTCACCGTTTATAACATTATCCGCCTATAGAAGTTGCCACAAGCAGAACTATATATGATGCGAACGTAAAGCATGTTCTCAACAAAAAAAAAAACTGCATTGTAGAGCTCTCCATGAAGCTGCTTTTAAAGTAGCATGCTAGGAGGATAATCTCCTAGGTCGCATGCCACATTTACTCGGCTTTCGGGAACTAATCTTCTAATAAACGTTCATTGCAGTGTTGTCTATCTTAGGATCACCATTTTTCCGATTGCACTAAACTACCGGGGTGCGCAAGTGGCACGAAATCACGCGCCTCGACGTAGCCGGCAGAGCACCTCGGCTGACCTTTTTCAAATGCCTAGGAGCCACGGAGGAGTGAAGTCGGCTGCCGACTACATCTCCATTCACCAATCGACGGCAGTCGGCCAAGGTAGCTCGCGGAGACAGCACACTCGCACATAGTTTCACTTTCTGATTAGCAAGGTGGTCGGGGGCATCTGCGTGCTTATTGGCCATATGTGAGGTTTCTTGGCCCGGTAGATTGGACTACAGCTGAAGCGAATTCACGACTGCACTCAAAAACTTTCGTTGAGGGCGTAAGTTGACCCTTGCGGGGCTATTCGTTCTGAAAAGTTCGCGCCCAAAGCAGACGATCCGCTCAAAGAAGCGCAGCTGCTCACGGTAGACACGGCCGGACTCGACGCTCCTTCCGGAGCGCCGGAGAAAGAGTCGAGTCCGGCCGTGCGGTAGAGAGAGAAGTCCACTAACAACACGCGAGAGGGCGCCACGGTGTAAACTCCTATGAAGTCCCTGAAAAATAAACTAAAGTAGCGCCATTCGTGTCAATGTGCAGACTCCTCTCCCTTCGCGTGCATTGCAAATAGTAAACGACGCTAGTTGAGGGGCTGTATGGCTCCTGGCCGCAAAGATAAGATTGTGCTCATGTTTCCGTTAAAGCGCATCTGGGCGCTGCGGCTCTAGGCGATGCACCGAAAGAGTGATTGAGAAAGAAAAAAAATATAAAAAGTAATGGTAAATACGACGATGTGACGTGTATATAAGCAAGTGGCATGCAGTGGCAAAAGACATCACCGCAAGCACGCAATACTCAACGCGATAGCCCATCGTTTGCATGCAGACGTGCTCAGCGGTGACGTTCTCGATGGCAGCGCCACTGCTGTCCGTGTAATAAACTCGGCGGTGCTAAAAATCTGCAGCATGACGCACTAGCCTTTGTGAAGGTATCGCAAACGCCATTTTGTTTGTCCACTTTCGCGGTGTTAGTTTGTGGCTAGGCGTGCGCGCCTGGTATTGTTGTGTAGCCGGAGTTCGACCGCGCGTGAGTGTGTGCACGGTAATCCTGCACGTTTCGGGACGCCGACCTGCTGTGCCAGAGGTTGCAAAAGCAGGTACAGCAGAGGAAAGAAGCTATTTTCGCTTCCGCGAGGAAAAGACAATGCCGCTCGGCAAGAAGTGTGGCTCCAGCATATCGGAAGGACTGACTTGGACCCTGTATCGTCGCGGATTTGTGAGGTGAGTACCGGCGAGCTAAGCTCTATCGTTTCGCTTGTATTCGTGTTTACAGTGTTGTGGTACTGTCAAGCTCGAGCATCACACAAAGAGAGTAACCGCGTCGATGGTAAACGTGCATGCCAGTTGAAACGCGTGCCGCGTTTAGTGCCGTGTAAACGTTGCGTCGGCAAAGTTCCTTTTGGCGTTGCATTAGTGGTTGCCAGACTGGAAGAATGGCTGTTGCCAAACTGCCGCTAAATTTGGCGGAAATTTTTTTTTTCTGTAGTTGTGGCTTTTTTGTGAGAGTTTGGTGCTATCCGCGGTGCATTTCTTGGCTGAAAATGTTTCTCCTGTAGTTGTGGCTTCTCCGTAAGAGTTTGATGCTATCCGCGGTGCATTTCTTGGCTGAAAATTTTTCTCTTGTAGTTGTGGCTTCTCCGTAAAAATTTGGTGCTATCCGCGGTGCATTTCGCGAGTGTATGAGCGATGCTGGCCGTTTTACTTAACGGAATGAACCGAGCCTAGCAGAAGTCGCGCGTGGTGCTGCCGTGCAATGAAGAGGCCGTTTTAATTCCGTTTTAATTAATGGAATGAACCGCGCATTACAGAATTAGTTTTGTTTACGGAATAAACCGCGCCTAGCAGAAGTCGAGCGTGGCGCTGCTGCGCAATTAACAGGCCGTTTTAATTAACGGAATGAACCGCGCCTAGCAGATGTCGAGCGCGGTGCTGCTGCGCAATTAAGAGGCCGTTTTAATTCCGTTTTGATTAACGGAATGAACCGCGCATTACAGGATTCGTTTTATTTACGAAATGAACCGCGCCTAGCAGAAGTCGAGCGCGGCGCTGCTTCGCAATTAAGAGGCCGTTTTAATTAACGGAATGAACCGCGCATACAGAATTCGTTTTATTTACCGAATGAACCGCGCCTAGCAGAAGTCGAGCGTGGCGCTGCTGCGCAATTACGAGGTCGTTTTATTTAACGGAATGAACCGCGCCTAGCAGAAGTCGAGCGCGGTGCTGCTCCGCAATTAAGAGGCCGTTTTAATTAACGGAATGAACCGCCAATTACAGAAGTCGAGCCGCGTTCTCTTGCTGTGTGCGCAGCTGTGCGATTAAGATATCGCGTCTCAGTATTGGGATTACGGGGAAAACTGAATAGAGTCGCAGGAGGTGATGCGCTGCCCCCCTTACTTTTCTTTTTTTTTCTCTCTCAGCTGATCGTGTCGCGTCGACCGCGCTCTACGACGGGGGACGCTACGCTTCCCCTAGCTGTGTCAGCACAAGACATATTCGGACTCTTATATACATGTGATGAATAAGCGTTCCAAGGCTGGTTAATCGGGGTACGTCGGATATGCTACAGGTATGTACGCCTGGAAGGCTGCTTTATCGAAGCACATGGAGCGAATTAAGCGCGACTTGCGCGTACCTGTAAATGGGACCCGGCCGACGAGCCGCCATCGCTTACAGGGCCTTACCCACAATAAGCACAAATTGTTTCTCAGCTCAAGAGCGCAGTATAAAACAATAGGGTGGGTACATAAGAATAAAATGGCATAATATGTCTCACTACACGCTCATCACTCACGATATGGCAGGGATCACTAAACGGGATATCGGCGAGCGATCACCTCCATTAATCGAAGAAAAGGGTCTTTCACGTTGAGACGTGCAACGACCAAGTACGTCTCGAGAGGCAAAAAAGGAGCCTTGCCCCTGTCTACCCTGCATCGTGAGTGTCCCGCGGAGCTGGGACAGCTAGCTGTTTCCTGCAACCATTGTACCTGAAGTGTGGGTCTGCTCGTTTTTTTGCCGGGGCGATTGTACGTGGCTACTTACGGCATTTGGGGTCACCATAATTAAGCCGAAGTCCTGGCGAATTCCCCATCACTCGGATGTCGGCGGCCGCCTCTGTGCTGTTCCCGACTGTCTGCAGGTCGAACTGCCGCTCGAAGTGATGGTGTCTTCGACAGTCCAATAACGCGACGGCTCCTGAAATGGTGACAATGTACTTTGCACAACTAACGTTACGGCATTTCATAAGTATCACGATCCTAAAGCTTAGGGATTGTGACCGAGATAGGGAGCACCAATAAGGAAATTTAAGAGGTTTACGTGAGCAAGTTTGGCCATGTCTCGACGCCCAATGCACCGAGGTGGAGTACGTTCCCTGGGTGGTGTACTGTTTACGTGATACGTGGGTCACATCACGTAGCATCACGTAACGTCGTTCGCACTCCCGCTCAAGTCACCGTTGCTGTGGAGAAGGAGGGGCACCGAAGTGGAGTAGGTGACCTAGGTGTTGTACGATTCGAGGCGTCTTCGCCTATCCCGTATTTTCACACATATGCTCGCGTCACGTCGCCGTGACCCACCCCCTCTTTCTCCGCAGACACTCGAGTCGCGTGGGGTCGGCGCCATGTCAACCAACGTTAGAGGTACAAAAAGGTTTTTTTATGTTTTTTTATTCCAGGCGTCTTTGCCCACCCCCTCTTTACACTCGCGTCGTCGGGTCGGCGCCATGTCAACCAACGTTAGAGGTCCAAAAGGTTTTTTTATGTTTTTTTTATTCCAGGCCTCTTTGCCCATCCCGTCTTTCTCCGCAGGTGCTCGCGTGGCGTTAGGGCCGTGACCCATCCCCAGATGCTCGCGCCACGTCGGCGCCGTGACCCACCCCCTCTTTCCCCGCTGATGCTGCATCACGTAGGTGCCCTGTCAACGTGAGAGTGCTCTATCCCCCTTTCACCTCATGACCCTTATAAAATGCCGTAACGTTAGCCATGCAAGCTACACTGTTACCAGTGCAGGAAACGTTCGTGGCACGCCACGGATAGACCCCAGCATTGTCGAAATCGCCGACATCATAAGGTACCCTGCCGCGGAAGAGGCCTTCCTTCGTGAAATCGGACTGTCGCCTGCGCCATCGCTTCGACCGGCAGCACATTCTTCCCGGGATGACGGTGTACAGAGTGGGCCGCGTACCAGTGCATACCCAGACTTGTGGATGCCAATGGAACACCGCTAAACTTGGACTGGCACACCGTGAACCACAGTGTCAACTTCGTTGATCCTATGACAGGCGCCAACACGCAAAGGATTGAAAGTGAATGGCAAAAGGTCAAGCGCTGTCTCGTTCGCAACAGCAACAAGGCGACCTCACTTTCCGTATCACCTCGCCTGGCTTTGGTGGAGATCAATTAACGCACGTCCCAACGTGAAAGACCCTTTTCTTTGATTATTGGAGGTAATTGCTCGCCGGTATCCAGTTTATATGTGATTAGCGCGTAGTGAGACATATTGTCATTTTATTCTCATGTTTATGTTGTCACGTTGTATTATTATTATTGTCATTATTATGTTTATTATGTCATTTTATTCTTATTGTTATATACTAAGCTCTTGAGCTGAGAAACAATACACAATCATTATTTGGAATTTGTGTAGTTTGTGCTTATTGTGGGTGGGGCCCTGTAAGCGACGGTGGCTCGTCGGCCGGGTCCCATTTACAGGTACGCGCAAGTCGCGCTTAATTCGCTCCATCTGCTTCGATAAAGCAGCCTTCTAGGCGTACATAGCTGTAGCATATCCGACATACCCCGATTAACCAGCCTTGGAACGCTTATTCATCACATGTATACACGAGTCCGAACGATATGTCTTGTGCTGACACAGCTAGGGGAAGCGTAGCGTCCCCCGTCGTAGCGCGCGGTCGACGCGACACGATCAGCTGAGAGAGGAAAAAAAAGTAAGGGGGGAGGGGGGCAGCGCATCACCTCCTGCGACTCTATTCAGTTTTCCCCGTAATCCCTAATACTGAGACGCGATATCTTAATCGCACAGCTGCGCACACAGCAAGAGAACGCGCCTAGACTTCTGCTAGGCTCGGTTCATTCCGTTAATTAAAATGAATTCTGTAATGCGCGGTTCATTCTGTTAATTAAAACGACCTCTTAATTGCGCAGCAGCGCCGCGCCCGACTTCTGCTAGGCTCGGTTCATTCCGTTAATTAAAACGGCCTCTTAATTGCATGGCAGCACCACGCTCGACTTCTGCTAGGCTCGATTCATTCCGATAATAAAAACGGCCAGCATCGCTCATGCACTCGCAAAATGCACCGCGGATAGCACCAAACTCTTACGGAGAAGCCACAACTACAGGAAAAAAATTTTCAGCCAAAAAAATGCACCGCGGATAGCACCAAACTCTTACGGAGAAGCCACAACTACAGGAGAAACATTTTTAGCCAAGAAATGCACCGCGGATAGACCAAACTCTTATGAAGAAGCCAAAACTACAGGAGAAAACTTTTCAGCCAAATTTAGCGGCAGTCTGGCAACAACCACCCCAAAGTCTGGCAACAGACTTATGCAACGCCAAAAGGAACCTTGCCCGTTGCGTCTCTGGCTTGATCCATGCCGACCGCGGCGGCTGCATTTTCGATTGAGGCGGAAATGTTGGGGCCTGTGTACTTAGCATTATATGCATGTTATTGAATACCAGGTGGTCGAAATTTCCGTAACCCTCCAAAAGGGCGTCCCTCATAATCAAATTGTGGTTTTGGAACGTTAAATGCCAGATATTATTATTATTATTACTCGTTTGATCCAGAAATAATCGTCGACTATGTTACAAAGTAAATGTAATGGATACATTCAAGTGCTAAACTAAGCTTTGTTTATTGGCATAGTAAATTGGTATACTATGCCAATTGGCATAGTTTATTGGTATAGTTAAATGACTCCCGCGTGTATGTGTGTATGGGTGTAAGGACTTTATGTATAAAGGCGTGGGCAGTGACCTGAATGTCGCATTATTTCGTTTAATGTGCTCCAGCGCGCTCAGTATTCAGAAGCTCTGTGGTTGAAATAAGGACACGCAAAGCTAAATGGTGCATATTTCTACATACTGTACACACCGTGTGCTAGTCTGGTGGGAAGAGAATGTGGCAAACAGTGCGTAGTTGTGTACGTGTTGACACTAAAGGTTATTTTAGTTTCTTTTAGAGCGTGCTGTTTCATTGTGTAACAGTAGCCGCGAATATTTCCTTACCTAGGACCACTTCACTGCGGACCAATTCGAGCCGTACTGCTGCGCAAGTTTGGTACTAAAAAGTTGAAGAGAGACGCGGCGCCTACGATCTTCAGTCAAGAGCATTTGCAAACGTCAGGTAAGCCAATCGCGTTAAAAAACTGGAGAATGTTTAGTCCGTCTTTCACTAACCTGAAACATGTCGTCTTGCATATAGGTGTTGTGCAGTGTTTGTGTATAGCTAATGGCTTTTCTTTGGTATAATTAATGCATTTTGTTTTCATTCTCCAGAATGCAATGATTCAGCCCGCTCATCTTGTGGCCTTAATCTACTACTAACAGCAGCTGCTCTTGTTGATGGTGAGTTGACGGTTAAGCACATCTCATGCCTTTTCCCTCTTCGTTATCATTAATACATGTTTGGATTATGCAGAAGCCAAAGAGACACACTGCCCATCAGCTACGAATGTGCTTCTGACACCAGCTGCTGTTGATGGTGAATTCTTACTGCATTTATTACTTACCGTAATTACAAACGTGTTTTATGCCTTCATTGATGTTTTATAATTTGCAGGCTATGGAGCCAACAGTGATGCCACTCAAGCAGGGTTAGGTTCTTCACAAGGTAACATAGCTAACGCACATGCTGCATGTAGTCGAAGCATTGTAACGGCTTGTAACTTGTATCCATTGGTTTATATATTTTACAATCATGTCTGTAGGGGTGTGCTGCAGATCCACAACATTTTGCTCCGCAGTATGGTGTTCAGCACATTACAAGCATTGAAAGCATTGTCGCTTGGGTTTTGGCATGCATTCTTATTACTGAAAAATTGTAATGCACCTGTGCGTATTGTAAATGCTTCAAGTAGCGTTGATGCTTGTTTGCCAAAATGCGATGTAACAGAGATGATGGTCTTCTTCAATTTGTCTTTATCTTTTTTAGGTCACACTGCCACTGATTCAGCACCATCGGATTTTCCAGAAGGTAATGGCAGTGACATGTTGCTTTGAAATTTCACATAATTTATTGTTTATCACATGTGGCAGATGCACCTTCAAGTTCCGAATGTGACGCACTGCCAGCTTGTTCAGCAGGTGAGTGCTACTTTTCATGATTTGTATAGGCATGTGTCTGCCAGATGGTTTTGTTGGTTCCAACTATCATATGTGCGCAGGTGTGGAAACCACCCATGAATCGAGCTGCCAGCCATTTCAAGCTTTGACGGTGCCTGTTGAGTGTGAGTGAAATTTATGTTCAGTATCATATACATTTTTTAATTTTAGTCACTGGCCATCCCTCATAGCCTGTGCTGCAACTGTGCTAATTTAAAGCTTTGGTGACTGTACCGGTCTTCAGTACTACTAATAAGATTATCCGTCATTTACAGCTCAGCAGAACTTTTGTGCTGCCTGTGGAGGATTTCTGTCTGCTGAGGGCACAGCTGATGTCACCGGTAAGTGTTCAGTGCTACTGTTCTCACACACTATGCAATATACACTTGAGTGTGACACATCGCCGCCTACAGGAAATTACGTGCACGCTCATAACAGATTGATATATTGGTGCATTTAATAGTGCGGATGTGCTCCAAGTACTGGGGCCCTGTTTTGTTTCTTTTGCTGGTATGCTCGTTCTTGTAAAGCGAGAGTAGTCGCACACAACGTAAGTTTATTGGAGGAACATGTAAGCTGTGTTTTGTGTACAGTAATGCATAGCACACTGCCACACACTGCGCAACATCATCACACTATCACTTGTGACACGCAATCAGCTGCCGTCTTGTAGCAACTCTGTCAAAAAAAGCTACAACAGTGGAACCATGGCACTCCCCACTTTGTTTGAAATAGCCACCGCCATTGATAACTCTACGTCATAACCGAGAGTACGTGCCATATATTCATGTCTTTACTCATTACTAACTATTGGCATAGCTAGGAGGTGGTACACCAAACACTTGCTGCTCCCAAAATGTCTTGCTGCCTTCACACGCAGAGTACAAAGTGAGACGTGACCACACTTGACTGTCCTGCCCCTATTTCGGATCAAGGACACGCCCCCACCAAAAAAATAGTTCAGCTGCATGCATTGCGGGTTCTGCGCAGCTCCATTTATCCCTCTTCATTGAGCAACAGTGTCAGCTTATGTTGTTTGTTAAAACCACTGTTGTGTTCTCAAAAGGTTACGCTTACACTTTTCTGCTGAATAATATGGAGTGGCATTGATTTTTTGTTTCTTTAAATCCTTATGGTTCTCCCTCACATGCTAGTCTGTGTTTCAAACTCTTGTCACTTCCTGCTCATTCTGTGCTTTGCAGGCTCCAGTTCAAGTAGTTGGGATGCTGATCAAGCAGTAGTAGCTGCCCTTCACAAAAGAATAGCTACATTGGAAGAGTGCTTGAACAACATGAAGCGGAAAGTTGCTACACTGCAACAACAGAAAAGCAGAGCAAACCGTAGAAACCATGAACTCACGCAAAACATCAAGAAGTACCTGTCACCAGATCAACTGCAAGGCATGTGGACTTCCAGTATGCGAGGGAAGCAATGGTCTACAGAGACTATACAGAAAGGCCTCAAGCTCCATTTGGCATGTGAATCCAGAGGCTACAATGCGGTCAGGGAGCCTGCTGTACCCCTTCCGAGTGAAAGAACTTTACAACGTCGTGTTGAAAACTACAAGTTCTCACCAGGAATTCTACATGAGGTTCTGAAGTCCCTTGCTTTAAAGGTGAAAGGATGGTGTAGCTGAATATACTTGTTAGATTTATTCTCGTGAGCATCTCTTTCAGTAGTACACCTTGAGCAAAAGGTGAAACCTTTTCCAGAGCCTTCCACTATGGCATGTCTCATGATCGTATCATGGTTTTCGTACGTAAACCCTAATATTTATTAAGCTTTCATGTGTTGCTAGTGCCTGTCACTGCGCTCTTTGTCGTGCACGTTTTAGCGGCCAATCATAAAGTTTCCACAACATATTCTCACCTTTCCTTCACTTATGACTTCAGGTCCTCTAATAGACACAATTCCACATAAATTTTAATAGGTAATAATCTTCTTGCATGCAAACATCGAAATACAGCTTGCACTGTGCACTGCCTGTTTATTCTTGGAAAACATTGTATTTTAAATGTCTTTATTAATGCCTTTGTTGCTTAATGCATGTTGCATATTTCAGATAACCACCATGAAGGAGTATGAGAGGCATGCAGTTCTGATGCTCGATGAAATTCAGTTGAGCTCAGGGCTTGCGTTTGACCAAACGACTGGCACTGTTATTGGAAGGCCAACTTTACCTTTGGCCGACGGTGTTCTGCCACATGCTGCAGTGGCAACGCATGGACTTGTTTTTATGCTGGGTGGGGCTACACAAAGATGGAAGCAGACAGTTTCTTATCATTTTACTGGAAACTCGTTCAGCAGTGCTGCAGTTCAAGAACAGTTGATTGAAATTATTCAGGAATGTGAAACAATCGGGGTTCGTATAGATGCAGTCGTTAGCGACATGGGTGGTGGGAATATGGCGCTCTGGAGAGAATTTGGCATAGTTGTGGGAAAGCATTCTGTGTCAAGAGTTTCTTGTTGTCATCCTGTTGACCAAAATCGCAAGCTTTATTTTATGGCAGACACCGCACATTTGCTAAAGAACTCGAGGAACCACCTCACACGTGGTCAATCGATTTTCCTTCCCGAAAATGTGGTCGAAAAGCACAAGCTGCCTTCGAATGAGGTTAACCTTGTGCCGATTCAGAAGCTGGTAGAAATAGACTCTGAACTGCAATTAAACATAGCACCGCACTTGAAACCATCCTTCTTGGACCCAGGACACTATGAGAAAATGAAAGTGGGGCCTGCATTTTCGTTGCTAAATCACGATACTGCAGCTGCACTACGTTTCCTGGTCCAAAGGGGAGATTTGCCCCAAGAAGCGTTAACAGCATGGTTCATAGAAACCATTTATAGGTGGTTCAAAGTACTGACATCACGTACAACGAAGCTTGGCATCAGCAAGTTAAATGATCAGAAATATGAGGACTCACTGATTTTTTTAAAGGATATGGTAACTCTTTTTACAGATCTGAAGATACGCTCTATATCGAAACACGTGTGGAAGCCTGTGCAGACGGGCATAATTTTGGTGTGTAAAGTTGCATTGGAACTGCAGCATTATTATCTTAATGAGAAGGGCTTTTTTTTGTTTTGCTCAGCCGATTTGCCCAAGATGCTCTTGAGAATTTGTTCTCCACTCTGAGGGCGAAGAATGCAGTACCAAAAGCTCTTCAATTTCGTAGTGCTATTCGAGCTGCTACTTTGGCACAGTTCTTTCGGCCCAGTAGAAGTGGAAGCTATGCTATCGACGATGCTCGTTCCCTAGTTGGCATCGAAAATTGCCACGCAAGAGTTCCTAACAGCAATGATACAGAAGCTGTTGAATATCCCAGTGATCTTCTCGACATAAGCATGATGGAGCACGAGTCTTTTATTTACCTTGCTGGGTTTGTGGTAAAGAGTGTTGCAAAGCACACAGGGATTTGTGAGCAGTGCAAAACAGCCACAGTGTCGAACGAAGCTAGTGTGCTCACAAAGTTAAAATCCTACACTGATGACAGCAAGCTCGTATCACCAGGGCCAGCAGTACTTCATTTGCTCGAAACAGCTGAGAATATGTTTAGAGTGAATAGCAACAAGCTTCTGTGCAATGAAGTTACGATTGGTCAACTTGTGGCCACCACTAATGACAGTGTGCAAGCTGTCAATTGTTTTCCTCCTTGCCACAACATTCAGGAGAGGTTGCTGAGAGCATTTTTTAAAACCAGAATTAACATTCTTCTGCGGAAAGAGAATATGCGTTTGGCAGCTGATGAAGCTAAAGATGCAAAAACTGGTAGTCGTAGCATTGGAAAGCAGGCTGCTACAACCAATGTAAAATAGTGTGTATGCCTCATTTCTTTCGTGTTTTCCTTCCGTTTTTCTATGATGCATATGTGGTATGGCCTCTTAACCTAGTCTGTAGGTACAGTACTCACGGATTGAAATGCAGGAATTATGGTCTCGGTAACGCACACACTTTTGTTGACACTGCGTTAAGTTCGGGTGATATTGGCGTAATTTCGACTAGAACGTGTATATCAGAGCCAAAATTATTCTTAGACTATATTTATCACGACATGACGTGGTTATTTCGAGCAGGTGTGCATACCAGTTATCCCCCAAAAATTTATGTTGCGTTTGAATCCCCAAGTATCGTACATGAGGAACTGCAGTGTTTTGTCCTATTGTGATTTCATTTCAACAGTGATTAGGTACTTATCTTTGATCCGTACAGTTCAGAGCAGATGTTTTCAGTTGCCGTCATAATGTCATTGAAATTTCTAACATGTTTGCCCTGTTTGTTTGTGTGTACATTTGGTCCTTTATAAGCAGTTCCCTTTAAGTAGCTTGGGTGGTGTCTCGATCTCATTTACGTTGCAATTCTGTGTGACTAGAGTTCTTGATGAGAAGCTTTGTTAACTTAGCTAAGCCTATTTTTAATATTCTGTGTCAAGTGTCCCTGTTTTTCATTATGTTTGTCGTCACTCGGGAAATTTCGCTTACTTTCTGCCTTGGTGGTTAACCGCCTTAAATTTCTGCTTCAGATGTCAGTGTAGTAATGGTTTTGTTCATTGCCTCTGTGTCTGTTTTCTCGTTTTTCCTCTCTTTGCTTTGCATTTCTTGCCAAACGCAATTCTAAGCTCGTGTATTTTTATTTTGTCTTCTGCTAGGTTGGCCTGTGACTGATTTTCCTCTTGTTGTCTTGAGGCTGAAGCTATTGTTGCCCTATGATTTTACAGCTTTGCACTTGTTGTTGAGGGCAATTATAAGCTCGTGTGTTTTTATTCCAACTACATCTGGGTTGGCCTCTATTTTAGTGGCTCATTTCGCTCTTCTTCTCTTCAGATAGAGCTGTCGTTACCCTCACTAGTCTATGATTAGGTCCGTAGTTTTGCTGTGCCTATTACATCTGTTTTATTATGTCTTTTACGTGTATGTCCTGTTTCATGCCTACATATCTGCATAATATGTTTTGCATATCCCCAGTAGGGGCTTTCCATGTCTACTTCCTATTCCTGTGCTTTCAAAGGTTCAATATGTGTACTTCGTTTCATTCGCTAAATTCCACATGTGGAGTGTTAATCTTGATAAAGGTGTTTGGCACAAATTGCGTCCACTTGTCGCTAGTTGTGAGTGCACCACGAATGCCATCGCTTTTCTTTACTCTTGTCATTGTGATGTGCACGTATAGCAACAAGTCACCGTTAACACATATTTCATGTCATTTATTGTGTACACTGCATAATTATCATGTATGATTGAGGCAGTCCTGCATTTTCATGAAATGTTGAATAAATGTCATGTTTTGTGCCCTTCATTCAGTTTTTGCATAGAATCAACTGTACTTGAACTTTGGTGTTTATCAATAAAGTGACATTATGGAATGGGGTTTCCTAATGAATACCAGGCCCCTTTGTTCGCTCGACATATTGCATGCTATTATGATGGCACATGCATAAGCATGTCATGCCATGAACATCCCAAGTATACGTGTTTACTCAATGCTGCCTTCCGAGACGCAGTCATTCTTATGTATTCATGCCAGGAAGACCGAGGTGTGATGGATGTTGAGTGGCCTAGAGCTGGTATATAAGTGTAAAACATTATTCTAAGAGAGATGTATTCTGCTTAAACAATGGGGACAATCATATGTGCAAAGAAGGAACTTCATGTAACACTGGACACAAACGGTATGGACCTCACCAGAACACAGAGGAGAAACATTATGCACATTATCGCACTACCCCAACCTCTGTCCTTGTGAAATGCGAGCTGTTCGTACCTTATAATAATAACCAAGTAGCTTCAGATGCGTTATTCTTTATGGAGCAAGCTATGCTTACTCATTTTTATTGCTTATATTTTAACACACCTATTAAAACAATAAAGGCATGGACGAGAACATAGGTAGAAAATTTCATTAGACACATGCTGGACTAACAACTGCAAGTCTCCAATTGGAATATGTTTTACAGCAATCGCAAATGCTAGTATGGTCGGGCTGCATGCACCCCCTGTATGCAGATTTTTAGGTCCTGTCGAGGAGGTTAAACTCTCAAACGCGTTGGCAGATAGAAGAGAAATGCAGGGAAAAAGGACAAAGTTCAGTCTTCATATATGTTTTATTTGTTGGGTTGCGCATTCAGCTGCTAGAGAGAGATGCTAAAAAGCACTATGCATGCGTGAACGCTACCTTTTTTTTGTATTCTTTAGATAGTATTTCGTTAGTTTACCACCTGCCCCGCCGCGGTGGTCTAGTGGCTAAGGTACTCGGCTGCTGACCCGCAGGGCGCGGGTTCAAATTCCGGCTGCGGCGGCTGCATTTCCGATGGAGGCGGAAATGTTGTAGGCCCGTGTGCTCAGATTTGGGTGCACGTTAAAGAACCCCAGGTGGTCTAAATTTCCGGAGCCCTCCACTACGGCGTCTCTCATAATCATATAGTGGTTTTGGGACGTTAAACCCCACATATCAATCAGTTTACCACCTGTCTTACGTATTACTTCTATGGGCTCTATTGCCTCCACAGCTGCGCTTTCTTTTTTTTTTCCAATATGAGCGAACTAACCCAGTTTTACACTAGTTTACATATCAATATACCTTCTATGCGGACTGTAACAAGCCACGTCTGTCAATATACGCGCACGATGTACAATAGTTGTTTAAATTACTGTACATCGAATAATGCGAGCAGCATATAACGTCACAGACCAAAGAAAGAATCAGCATGACCATGTGACCTGATTTTGTCAGCACTTGCCAGTAGTATCACATGGCCTAACTCGCCCACGCAGTCGCTTCATGCAATTGACGGTGAACTCGAACTGGTCGGCTCCGCACCGACAACGTATATCTGAGTCTTTCCTTCGGTTGCGCACGGCGCTGTATTAAATACTGCTGCGGCGACCTTTTAAAGCTTTCGGTAACGACGGTCCAAGAAGAGCGTGCCAAAGTCATAGTTGCTTTCGTAGTTTTTTTACAGTAGAAAGGTTGGCTTCTTCGCAAAAAAAGCTTGCTTTGAAAACGTAGAACGATCCATTGCCTGTTTTGCAAGGGGTAGCTAGCTTTCTATTCCTTCGAATCGACCAACGAACGAACGAGTAATGTCACCACACTAACGATACACAGAACTGTTCAGCGACGAATGAAATGCAAAGGAAGTGTACCGAATACGAAATACTAGCAACGCCGCACACACGCTGGGGCAGCAATGAAGAATCTCGGAACGATGGCCGCCGTAGACTTTGCTTCTGTGAAGCGAGCGCGCGCTCCCCGAACAGACGCCACCGGCGTACCCTTTCAGCATACCCGAGGCACGGCCGCTCGATGAAAAACGCACGGCGCAGCAGTGCCCGAGCTGCCCAAGCGTCTGGCACATCCAGTGCGCCCGCGTGCTTTCGCATTCGTAGTTTCTTGGTGAACACTCTAGAGGCGCGGCTGTGGCTGCTGGGAGAGGAGGTAGAGGCGAAGGGGTGCGGTTGGCGCTACTTTAGTTTATTTTTCAGGGACTTTAAACTCCTACATTTCGACGCCATTTTAAGCTAGGCTGATTCTCCAACGACCTGGTCGATGGAAAGGTAAGTCATTTCAGGCGCTCGTATTCATCTCAGACAAACGAATGACCCGTTTTGGTGGATGTGTTTTGGATTTTACAGCCCGCTCGTTGACTCTCGTGTGCCCGACGTGTCGCGTTCCTCGAAAGGTGAGTTTCAAAATTAGCGATGATTTGCGATACGTGGCCGCGATGCTGAATCGATCCTCAAGACCGAGACGTCGGGAAAACCAGTAGTGTAATGTTTTAACGCCAAATCCACGGATTGCTTGCCGATTTCTTTGTAGACGTTCTCAATGTGTAAACAATGGTGTGCGTGTCTGAGAAGTGAAATATTTTAACATGAAATGTGCGAATTGCTTGCCGATTCCTTTGTTCACGTTCTCAAACGAAGGTGTGCGTGTCTGCATGAGAAAAGACTGCCAATAGATCATGACGTTTTGTAGTAACTCGTTCGTGATAGGAAGCGTATCGATAACGAAGCAAATACGCGCTTACCGAAAGGTTTTAACTCGGTGCGTTCGCTTGTACGAGCCACTGCAGTGTTGCGGGGTGCGTTGAACGCTGCGTTTCCCCGTTTAACTGGCAGCATCGAGGATATTCCAGAGTCGCGTCGATGCAGTTAAATGTTTCAGAGACGCGTAGTGTTTTTCTGTTATCACGAGATCGGGCGTTTGTCGAATCATCGATAGGTTGGTAAAGCAGCGTGCTTTTCAATTCGCGCAACGCTGCCCCGTGATACGAATCAGACTATAGTGTTGGCTGCACAGCGCTGACTTCTAAATAGTGTAAAACGTTTCGTGAACGTTCTCGTAACTGTTGTGGTACTGATAAATACCGATGCCGTGTTGTAGTCCCACAGATGTGCGGACTTGACGCGACAGCGTCATTTAGGCCGGCTGCGTTGCGCACACGTTGGCTTCGTACTTGTCGCACTGTGCGTACCCTGCATGGTGTGGCATATTATTAGGGCATCATGTTAATGACGCACCAGTTTGAGATCAATTCCACTATTTGTTTTTTATTGGTAACTTTGCAGACAATATGACTTCAATATGACCAAGCATACTATCTTGATCTTGGAAATACTGCTGTAGTAGAGAATTGTTACATTGGATACCACTTGGTGCCGTTAATCTTGAAAAATCTCTTCACGGGGCCTCAAAAATTCTATAGTATGCTTGAAAATGCAGGCTGATGAGCCACACAGGTGCAAGTCAGACCACTGCCCTGCAATAAAATAAATATATTGCCTTTTTTCTGGCTTAGAAGGACAGTTCAGTGCCTCACAATTCAGCCAAAAATTGACTTACACTATGGAATTTGCAGTATCAGATCTTCAAGAAGCACAGGATATTGTGTTCAGTGCATAGCACTTTTAAAGTGTCCAGCTTTTCGTCCAGCGTCATGTTGCATGATCATGCGCAAGGGCTCAACGTAGGGCCAACACAATGCTAGCAGTGGTCAGAACCGTGCTAAAATAAATAATGTCTTATAGCCCTCCCTGTCACATCGCATGTGTACTGTAATTTGCAGTGAATGACATTAAAAAATAATGCCATTAGGATCTTGCATTCCGGGTCTTCACGGCTATGTGAATACATGAAATGACATTCGCAATTGATGTCGGTGTTTATCGGCAGGCTGCTATTTTACCAAAAAGTTACCAATCACGCATTAAGTTTACATAGCATTGTCCAGCTGGTTGATAATTTACATCGACATAAAACACCATTGGTATAAAAAAATCCTCATATCAAAGCAAGACTAGCTTAAAGCCTCTCACAACCTGCAGTTGGTAATGTTTGAAACCGTGACAGCGTTCATAAATTTGTTACCTCGATGAACTAAGATGAGTGAAAATGTATGATGATTGCTCTCGTGCTGCTGCGATTGAAGTTTCAGAACGACTTGAGTGCCTCAAGCTTGATATCGAAGAAAGATCACAGACGACGAGGGATTTGGAGCTGTGCCTATGCATCCATTCGTTCGGCTGTTCTTTAAGCTTCGACTTCATCAGTGAATAGCAGAGAACTCCGGTGCTTCCCCCCCCCAAAAAATTGGTCCGAATACACTCTCCCTAAACTGGTGTCCGACATGTACAGTCGTCAGCAAGCTTAACACGAACGCTCTGATGCGTGACGTGAACTACTTAATTTATTTTTATTTATTTACAGATACTGCAGGCCCTACCCGGGCCCATGCAGGAGTGGGATACAAACAATACATTCAAGCAATAACTAGTAATACACTGGAGTACAGGGCATAAATGAAAGAATACATAACTATCAAGTACAGAAAAGTCGAATATATTTTCTCGCTGTTCAACAGAACTGCGCTCAACTAAGAATATTTTCAACATTTGTAGCCGGATGATTTGCACTCAAATGAAACTATTTTCAGCATACATCACATATATGGTGAAATTAATCTTTTCTTTCTGTTGAGTGTATGAAGCCGTCGAGGCAGCATTCACTCCTTCCGCAGGTAATGCGTTCCAATGAAAAATTGTGCGAGGAAAGAGAGCGAACTTGTGGGCATTAATGTGGCTGGGTAACTTTAACTGATACCAGCCGCAAATCTGTGCGCGCTGTTCCTGATATAATAACCTCGGTATGCTTGGATAGCATGTTGGCACGCATGGGTAGTATATTGGCAACGGAACTGAAAACTACGTGGCGCTAGCGCCGATCAAGCCGTTTAAGGACACGCTGCGGAGCGTTTGTTTTAAGCTTGCTGACGACTGTATACATGTGTATTATGCTACTAGCGAGTCTAACGCGGTGAGGAAGCACCAAAATAACAGCGAGCCTTTGTAAACATGGCCGACAGGAGGTGTCGTACGTCAGCTCAAAGCCTGGGAAAAAGGATATAGCTGTACAAAAGCCTTCCACTTACGTGTTGCACGTTCAAAAGTTACAGAAAAGTTAGCAACAACTTTTAATCATCATCTGAACATGGTTTCCACTTCTTTAAAGATGTCGATTTTGTAATCTCTCTTCAAGAACCTGTTGACAAAAGAACACATGTTGCGCTTCCCTGAGTTCGGAGAATACATTCAACCAGCGAGTGCCATTAGGTGTGAATGTCATTCACTATGCCCGGGTATATAGCAGCAACAAAAATGACATCGACTAATGTCATTTGCAGCGAATGACATTACAGGTGCTGTGTGACAGGGTTAATAAAAAATACAAGTAACTGAAGAAACTAAGAACCAGTTGCAATAAATGACTTAATATGGCTAAATGTGGTTTGGAAGCATGTATTTGAAGCTTGTACCATGCAAGAAAAAGTGCCACCGCCTTGTCAAGTGCGCAATGGCTCCTCCTACAATCTCCTTCATTGTTGCATTCAGGGGGGAAACAACCTGACGACACTTGCTGCAGACAACACGCATGTCCATGCATGTTTACTGCGACAGTAAGGACTCTGATTGGGTGCAGCAAAAAGTAGTGTGCATGTCGCATGCAAAGTTTGCGAATCTTGCTGCCTAGAGCTCTAAACTTCCTCCCCACATCAGCTGCCACGGAAAGTGAATCTGTTCCACAACTCTCCAGCCGAGCACGAGGCCGCCTACAGTGGCACCTGGGCAGCATGCTGTTCGGCCAGGCACAGTCTTCCATGCTGAGCTGCTTGAGTCCTGCATGTATAGACAGCCGCATTATGCCATGCCCTTCTAGGTAACTATGGCTCGTGCCATGGCTTCTCTGCATCCTCTAACATCGATAACTCTAGAGATGGCCTCGCCCGCCTCATCAACACTTTCGCTGCAGGTCAGCAGCCTCTCGGCCTCCTTCGACCAGATGTCTGTCACCGATGTCACCTCAGAGGTAGGCTGTGGCCATATCTTTCGCGTCATCTAACACTGCACTTGGGGAATAGCGCGATGGTGTGAAAACTGCCCTAATATACTGGGCCACTCCCTTTTTCCATCATTGCGACTGTCACGGGAACTCGAAACATGCTGTAATATAATTAACTATATTTCTATTGATTTAATCTTAAAGCTGTTAATCACCCTCTTCAGAAGGTAGTCAGCCTCCAGGTCAAGAAATTATTTGCTGCAGGAAATGTTGAGTAAGCTCACTTTCCATTGAAATGGCAAACACAGTAAAATTATACAATCATTTCTTTCTCCTAGGTGTCTGATAGGAAAAACAAGGCTCCTGCAAATAGCAGAACACCCTTATCATGCACATTTACAGCATGATTGCACAACTTACTTGGTCACAAATAGGAATAAACTCTGCACTTTCTCCCAGCTAATATGAGATTGGCAAGCAGAAAAGTTCCGAATTTCATACTCTGTTGCACGTGATATTTTATTATACAACCAAGATTGTATTTATACAGAACAGCATTGTCACACACTTATTTGAGGCCCCTTCGATCTAACATTGACGTGCGGCAGACTCGCAGGCTTCTACTTTACGCTTCGACCTGCGATGCCTGGAAAGTGTCGAAGTGGTACATCTCAAACTTATTTGCAGGTCAGTCGACCTGTGAGGGGTTGCACGTGTGGTGATGTAGAGCCTGACCGATGTACTCATAGAGCAGACACGGACATTAGCTTAAATACAAACAAGCATTTAATTAAAACAAGGGCAATAGGCAAGAGATTATAATATGAACAGAGGAAAAAACACTAATATGCGATGAAAGAAGAACTACAACAAGTATAAACAAAACACAAATAAATGAAATGTTAATAAAATAATGACATGATGGAACTAAAAGAGATAAAAAACCACGAGAAAAAACT
Source organism: Rhipicephalus microplus (assembly GCF_043290135.1). NCBI lineage: Eukaryota > Metazoa > Arthropoda > Arachnida > Ixodida > Ixodidae > Rhipicephalus > Rhipicephalus microplus. The sequence goes on from NC_134710.1 coordinate 155,271,832, forward strand.
CACGCTCGCGCTTCGGAACGTCTACGAGTGTCGCAGCACACGCATGTGCAATGTTGAAAAGCTGGTTTTAATAAAGTAACAGTTGAAAAAGGCACAATAAAATTTGCATACGGACCAGGCCAGCTCTTCGTACACGTAGGGGAGTTGAAGGGTGCGGCTGAAGATCTCGCCAGCTTAGTAGACGACGAGGGTGCCCGGTAATGCAGCTGTCTCAATACGTTGCGCGGGTCACTCCATACTCGCCGCCTACACAAGCGTCGTGTCACCGACGACCACGCTTCTTGCTGGTTGCACTACAACTACGGATTCCGATGCTGTCCAAACTCTTTTGGGACGTCCCGTCCCCTCTAGAGGTCGTTTCGTCTTTCCACGAACACATGTCTCTCCATTCGGTGCAAGTGTAGAAAAGACGCGGCGGCGCCGCTGCTGCTTCGTTAGTCGCCAGATGTCGTCTTCCCAACACAAGATCGCCCTTCCTTGGATGATGGGGCGTGCGGGCGAAACGAATACTGCAGTCGTTTGTGACACAGCCTTCCCTCAAGTATATTGCTGTGTAATATTCAAGGAAATCACAAACGCGCACTTTTTGAGGCATTTCGGTATTCCGGTCGTCCAACAATGTGCCTTCTTTTTTCGTGCACCATTTCACTGATGTGGACGACACCGCACAGAATCGAAGACGCACCACATTTCACTGTCACACTATGACGAATGTCATATCTCGCGCGGTAGGCTGTGGCCACACACATACGAAAGCAAAACGACAAGATTACTGCACACTTCAAAGCTGAGACACGGAAGCCTTCTTTGACTCCACATATTCATACATACAGGCTTTAAGCAGTATTGAAAAGTCATTGACACGCAGCTTTCGAAAAAATATGAATGAGAAAGGAATCGGCATGATCGCCTGTACGCAGTTCCTGAACTTGCCGCAAACTAAAGCGCTTCATTTCAAAATGATAATAGAAAGGAAAGCCTTGAATAACATAGCGCCACCTTTATCACACATGCGAACTGTGATATATTTCAATTGTATCACTTTCTCGCACGTGATCCTCTCTCGCACCATCGAGAACCGCAACAACATACACTCAGTGGCGACCAAGGTGGCCATTCAGCTCAACTGCAAGCTGGGCGGCGAGGCTTGGTGCCTGCACATACCGCTGTCAAATACGATCGTCATGGGCTTCGACGCATACCACAACGCCGGCTCGCGCAACCGCACGGCGGGTGTCTTCGTTGCCAGCATGAACCAGACCGTCACGCGCTGGTACTCACGTGTGTCATTTTCCTCCACACACGAGGAGCTTGGCATCATGCTCACGCAGCACCTTCGGGACTGCCTGGGCAAGGACGCTCAGGCAAACCTAGGCGCTTCTCCCGAGTGCATCATAATCTTTCGCGACGGTGTCTCCGATGGCCAGATCCCTCAGGTGAGCATCGTGACTATTCTTTGCACCAATGACATACCTTTGTCTCATGTTATCTACTGTGTAATGATGCAAATGAAACCTAATTAGTGAACACGGGGTGTTGCTGGAGGTGACATTATGACAAGCGAACTTGTCTTCTTTAACGCTGCAACTGCACCTGAAGAAAAGTCTGCTTGTTGGAACGTCGACTTTGGTGATATACCATGTTCATAATTTTTTCATTTCTTCAAGCTTTCACCTTCTCCTGAAAGCTTGCTTATAATGATGGAAATGTATTACCGTATTTGCTCTAGTAATGAACCCACTCGACCAACTTGGTCCTTCGAAAAAGAAAGCTTTAATTGTATCTTTTCATTTTATTTCAGTATGATAACCCATACCATTGATAATAGAAACAGCATTAAATCAAGTCATTACATAACAAAATAATGACACAATAAAAGTCAAAACATAGTTTAACAACCATGCTAAACAGTTGAGAGGAGCACGAGCTCAGACGTCAATCAAATAAAGGTCGCGCTTTTACGGGAGAGCGCCATCTGTTGCATACAGGAGAAACCTTTTTACTTATTTGTTACGCAAGCACAGTGGCAAGAAAATTAAGCAAAAAATGCGAGGTCTGCGTGTAAGGCTTAGCACAGTCACAGCGAATGCTAAAGGAGCAGCCTTTCGGAGCCTTTTCTAAACACTCATTGGGTAACTACTAAAAGCACACTTGCTCGATACCTACTACGCCATTATTCATAAATTTTTTTTGATAGTAGGCCGGCGTTCGCTATCCTACTTTTCATCATTCTTTCGAAAAGTGTGGTATTTTCTAAACACTTGCAAGGAATTTTGAGCCAATTGTTCATGCAGTGGCTGACGACAACGAGGAATTATGCGTGAAGTGGGTATGCGCCACAGTTAATACGTGAATAAGAACAAGCTTTTGTAATGGGTTGGAGCATTGGACGACCCACTCGTTACGCTATAGGCGTTGAGTGACGACTGGTTGTTCTTTCGCTGTTTTAAAATGCTTTATAAGTCATATTAACGCGATTGCTTTCCGGACATCAAGCCTGCCTAAGGCAAGTTTGCCACCAAGTTCCAAGCACCCGCGCGGCTTAGTGGTAGAATACTGGGCTGGCACCCAGCGGGCCAGAGTTTGGGCCCCACTGTGTCGCCATTGAACGAGGCCCTGCCTGTTCAATGCTGGGCAGTGGGTGTACCTGTGCGAGTGTTTTTGTAGAGAGCTTGTTATATGGAAGTTGTGGCTGTCTAAATGATACAATGTTAAAAAAAAGGAAGCACTGAATTATGTTTATACATTCCCTCACCACCCCTCACTGAAAACGTCAATTACACATTGGTAAGGTGCCATCTAGACGGGGTTTCTTAAGGATTTTTGTCAAATCATGTCACTATTACTGGGAAAGGCTTTACAAGTGTTGTTACCATGCTTTTCCTGGTGGTGAGCTTTGCGTCCAGAGCAGAGACTATTTTGCTATTCTTAACTAGCGTGCGCAAGCGTTTTACACTTCTGAAGAAGGCAAGGGAGTGCGTCATGTTCACACTAAGTGCTCTGTATTAAATTAACAGTTGAACTTGTGAGTGGCGATGCTTTTCATAGTCTCTGTATATTATATGAGAAAGTTGGTTTGTGTTGAGCAAGGCTTGGCCTAATACAGAAATGTAGATTACATTTTGCTTTTCTTAGAGTAAAATCTTTTTAACTCATTCGTTACCATGCCTATTCAAATCAATCACCGGTTTTCGGCACTTTGGATCGTCAATTTTGGCATGTAGAATTTTTCTTGTGCACCTAGCTTTTTCTAGTAGTTGGTCAAGCCACTCAAATTTCAGAATCAATTCGAATTCGTTCTTTTTGGCAACGTAGTGATTTTTGACGGACTTTTGCACGTACCAATGTGCATGTGCTGTTGGAAAAATGCACTTGGCAGGCGAACTCGACAGAAGTCTGCGCTCCTTGTGCGTATGCTGCAGTAACCTCAGAGTTCTGTAATCAAAGGAGCCTTTGCTAATCAAATACCGATTTAAGGTATAAGTTTTGCAATCGTATCGTGTTCAGCAGTAGTAATTGCCTGAAATTTGTGCTAGCCATTCAACAGAAAGCTGTTGCTGGCAGCCAGAGAAAATTTATTATACAAATATATATTTTCAAAGGCCTGCCGTATGTACAAAGTGTGGAGGTGGCCTTCTCAAATCAACCAACTTGCAGCCGCTTTGGTTAATCTCGTATCGTTATATGAGACACAGGGCAGCATCTAGCGTCACTAGTGGTTCCTATGGCGTCTTCATCACGTGCACATGGTTGCGCACCTGTGCCGTAAAAAACACGCACAGGGGCGCAACAGCTGTGCCAATTGCGCCAATTTGATAGAATTCCTCACTTGTGCGCTGAGCGGCGCCAAAACCAGAAAATTTGCTGCAATTTTGCTACGCTGCGCCAAAATGCTTGACCAGCCTCGATATTTTCTCAGTTGTCTTAATTTGAGCAAGAAATGGAAGCTACTTTGGCCACCTGTAGTTTGCGTCATCAATTTATGTGGGTCTGTAGTTGGCGTCATCAATTTATGTGCGCAGACCCTAACTCTAAACCACAGTTTAAAATAGCTGCTCATTTGGCCAAGACACTCGCAAAATGCGATTGACCAGATGAAGTAACGACGCGCGGCCGTCTGTCCGCTGACTGCAGCGAATATTTGGCGGCACGACAACGCAAGTTCAAGACTAAAATGTGTTGCCATAGCCAGCAACACGTTGTAAGAAATAAGAATTTCCTAGACAGCAAGCGCGGCCATTGTATGTTAGGAACCATTAGGAACTGAAGCTAGAAGTGTACAAACTCGCAGTACGTTGAGTTTTACACTTCCAGCTTTAGTTCCTGCCATGACCACGTTAGTTGCCATAGCAACGCCACATGCAATAGATATCCGGTGCCATCGTCAGGCTAACAGGCGCATGCCCTTGTTATTTTATCTGGTCAAACGTGCCTTGCAAGCAAGCAGAGACGTTGTGCCCTAACCCTAACCACTACATAAAAAAAAAGGGGGGGGGGGTTGCTGGTTCGAAAATTTCTTGGCCTTGTTTTAACTCGTGTGCAATGCCACTTAAGCTACTTTCGCCGCAGTACACGGATGGCGTACCAAAAAGCGTTTTTAGATCGGAAAGGGCTTATAGTAGAAGTCTCTAGATACAGCACAGTTTGTTCAATTAATGATGTGTGTATACGCCATATAATTGTGAGTACTAATATGATTGATGCCCCTCATTTCCACAGTTTCATTATCTCGTCTTATTCATTTGAAGAGTGAAAGTGATGGTGATGTCATCACTTCAACTGAGTCTGTGATGATGAAAGTCAGCATATGAGAGTTCTCGGAGTTCATTTTATCAATCTTAATTGATTCACTGTCCTTTTTCTGTGTCCCTGTGTACATAGAGTTTCCTGAAATTAACTAGACAGGACTCTGACACTACGATCGTTGAATGGCCATGAGAATGATAGCTAGTACACAAATTTGCCCAATTTTTCTGCTTGGGGGCTTCTAACGCACTTGGCTTTGTTTGTTGCAGTGTTTTGGTCTTGTTTTGAATAAAAGAATTAACAGTTTTGAACATCGTGACCTAATTTTCATTGGTGAACCTAAAAAGTTATGGTGGCTATGTTCCATTGCTTAAACATTTGCCAATTGTCATTTTGTCACAAATTAGCGGTATGCTATGCAAAGGCACATGAAGCTGAAAGTACAAAAATTGGACAAATTTGTGTACTACCCATCATTTACATGCTGGTTGAAGGGCCATGCATGGCAGCTCCCATAAACACCAGCGCCAGAGTTCCCCTTTTTGTTTTTATGAGAAAATTTATGCCTGTGTGAGCACATGGTCAGTTTGCCAACTATTCGACGTCCTTTCACGCAAGTGCGTGAATGGGAGATTGACCAGATCGTGGGCTCGCTGGAGGCGCTTTTTGCGGGCGTCAAGCCCAAGCTGGTCTTTGTCGTGGTCACCAAGCGCATCTCGACGTTTTCTTCACGCACATGCCAAACGGCACCTTTAGCAACCCGCTGCCGGGCACCATCATCGACTCAGAGGTGACGAGGCCCATGAGCTACGACTTTTTTCTGGTTTCGCAGAGTGGCCGCCTGGGCACCGTGTCTTCGACACCCAACAACATCCTCTATGACATGACGGGCCTCAAGCTCGACCACATGCAGCGTCTGGCGTACAAGCTGACGCACCTGTACTTCAACTGGCCAGGTACCATCCGCGTTCCAGCTCCCTGCCAGTATGCCCACATGCAGGCCTTCCTGGCCAGCCAGTCACTGCACGACGAGCACATTGAAACGCTCAACGACACCCTCTTCTATCTGTAGTCGGTCCAATTCAAAATAAAAAGCGTTTATATTTTCACAAGTCCTCTCTCTTCTCACACCTGTCCTTTTAATGACCTACATTTTCCTTCCTCTAAGCTCATGTTTTGTTTAATGCTCAAGGCCCAACAATGCAAGATTGGTTCAGCCTCGTGAACACGACTGAGGGGACAGTGAACCAACCAGGGGTGCAATAGCTGTGCCAATTGCATCAAATTGATACGATTCCCCATTTTTGCACTGAGCTGTACCAAAATGATGAAATTTGCCGAAATTGCACCACACTGTGTCAAAATGCCCCTCCAGCCTAAAAATTTTCTCAGTTGTGCTAATTTCAGTAAGAAATGGAGGCCATGTTGGCCACATGTATTTTACGTCGTCAATCATTCCAGGGATCCAGGCACGGCGAGCGTATATTTGTCATACAAAATCCGTATCTAGAAGGAGGTTTTTTGGGGATTTTTTGATGTAGGGATTTTCTATGGTGGCATAGTTCGTCGAAGTGGAGCTTTTTGAAACACGGCTTCATCGGCCAGTGAGGCCGGATTTTCAAGCTAGCCATGAAGAGCTAGCGCCTTGCGGGAGCGAGGTTGAGTGATTGAGAAGTATCTTTCTTACACCATGCATTGTCTTCACAAATCGTGCAGCTTTCTTGTAGACAACGTAGTACACAAACCACTGCTCCGTAATGATTTAGTCAACATTGCAGTGACTGCACTTGCTCGATCGAAAGGCAACATAGTACATGAACCGGTGCCCCGTAGCAATTTCGTCAACATCGTGGCGATTGTACTTGCTCGATCGACAGACGTCGCAGGCTGTAGTGCGCTGCCTTGCCACAAAAGGTAAGCAGTCGTATCAATTGTTTAGTTATACTCTGCCCAGTTGGTCGCTATCCGTTATGTAATAGCCAGAAATACCTTTCGTATCGGACAGTGCTATAATAAAGAGCTTTGCTGCTGAAATTTGAGAACACTTTCCCACAGGCTGCCCATGTAGATAAGCGCAATTCTACGGCACCTGTTATAGCATTCTGAAAAAAAGACTGTTTGCAATAATCTGCAAGGTGGCTTTTCTGTAAGGTTTGTATTCCAACCAAAAACTCTCGTTCACAGACTACTTTTCTCACTCATTGTGTTGCAGTCGCGTGCCTTCGATCTACAATGAGGGAGAAAAGCAGTCTTTGAACGAGAGTTTTTGGTGGGAAAACAAGCCTTACAGAAAAGCCAACTTGCAGAATATTGCAAACGGTCTATTGTGTAACTTGCTCCGAGTCATCCTCTCATTACACTGATATGCAGGAATGGCGAAATAAATTGCTTTTCATGTTGGCCATTTGGGATTGAGAGAATAATGCAGGTGTAATTATAATGGCCCCAAATGCTTAGGTTGAAACATACGCACACTTTTGTGGAAGTAAACTGCATTTAGTTCCTATTGAAAAAAATCATTGCTTCAAGCGCGTTAATACATATTGCACAAACAAATTTGTTCTCTCTAGCGCACGTGCAAGGCAGGCCGAACTTGTGAATTTCAGTTTAATAAATTTGTATTTGTCCTTACCATGTGCTTCTCTGCAGGGTACGTGCACAACGGTGAAGCCGACAAGTGTATGCCAGTTGGGTTTTGTTTTTACAGCGTGCTTTTCTGCGGTGCACTTGTATAGCAGTGAAGGCAAACTTTTTAATGCATTCTGTTCTCCGTTTTATTTGCAGGCATAGAGATGAGCGTTCCAGGTTCAAAACAGCACGTATTTTCTTTTATGTTAAAATGACTTAAAATTTTCTTGAATTATGTGGACGCATTTGTCATTTACTTGCCACCAAAATCCTAAACTCTCCTATTACGGAAGAACATGTCATCATTTGGTGCTGTCTACACACTAATGCAGCGGAAAATGAACATGTGGGCTGTCCCTCATGCGAATACATACTGGGCGATAAGCTCAATGGGATGAATCTGTAAGCAACTATTTCGTCAACTTGACATTCTCAAAGCCCACAGATTGTGATTCCGCATTGACCTAAATTTACACACTCAATGCTACACTCCACAGTGTAACGAGACAATTGGCCCTGGAGCATAGCGGTGTCAACACTCACGCATATTATGTACGAGTGTCCTTCATGTCCCAGTGAGGTTAACTCAATACAAACTAACCCAATATCTTATTGGTCGTTAAAACTGCAGCTCTCTGGGAAGGCCTTAGAGAGCCTAGTGCTTGCCTTAGGCCAGGCGTATTAAGCTTGTTGTCGGTGATGCCTTAAGAGCCCACCAACCTTTGCTCTGAAGAGTGCTTCAGCTATATACATGTTCTCTCTATTCCCGCTACAGCCTAACATATGCAAGCTTCTTTGGACAACTTCCTTTGCTAACATCTGCGGCATCTCCTCCTTGTCCTTTTGCGCTGAAGCCTGCAAAAAACATTAGCAAGCTTTTGCTTCTCAAATTTTGTTTACTTTCAACTTGAGTCTGATTCTTTAATATAATCTACTGAGTAAACAGTTTAAAGTAAACTGCTGTAATAAATTGAGAATATACCATTTCATGCAATAGATTTAACAAAACTTTCAACCAAAAAGCAAACAGAACAGCTACTGCAATATACCTTTTCATTATTAAGTGGCGAGTTGGGCTTATCAATACATTATTCTGGCGCACTACAGCGCAGAAAACACAATAGACAATACGAATGACAAGTACTGATCCGGAAAGCAATCCTGGCAGGTTATACAATCGTTTGCAAGGAAACCTTCAATATCTTTCCAGTCATGTTAATTCTTCACATTGTTTGCATGGTGTCCTAGCCTATCATTTGCACAATGTCCAGTTTGGCCATAATGCACTTTACCACACTTTAAAGCAATTTCGTACATCACCCTTTCTGCACAATAAACAAAGGGCCTCCTGTGCTTTGTGCCAGAGACCTGTTGTGTCCTTGCCTCCCGGTCGGTCACTCTGCAGAGCTTAGACAGCCTGTTTGGTGCTGAAGATATGACTTTCACGTCTTATTGCTGGGCCACCTGTTTCTAGTTAAGCGACAGCTTGTGCATAAGGTATCGTCGCTGTCTTCTGCCTGTGTGGTGGGATGGCTTCGCAATTTTGCGGGTGGTGGCATACATTCATGAACAGGCTGCTGGCAACTGAAATGAGGAGTGGCTTGAGATGGCCTGCATCTGTCAGCCTTTCAGATTGACGCTCAAATGCTTCAGAAGTACAGTGTGGGCAAGGTTTGCCCAGAATGTTTTTGAGGCATGATGTGGCAATAGCTGATTTAACAAGCTTATAGTGGGTGGACTTGTAATTTATTAGTGGTCTGTTAGTGCACGGTTCATAGCACCAGCAGACGCTAACCCCTGCAAAATGAAACCAAATATGTCATAATCTAATTTGGCCATTTACTGGGAGTTCGTGGGTTAGGCTAACCCCCGTATTCAGAAACGCTCCTCGACTTGAACTTGATTTAAAACTGCCTTCAATGCAATGCGTTTGAAATGCATTTGTGCTGCCTTGGCACCGCAGCATTGCATGAGCACACCGAATACACGCGAATTTCATTGCATGAGCACACCGAATACACGCAAATATTGTTTTTTATTTTTATCAACTCTTAGCAGCGGCGCCAGTGGAAGCTCATTTTCATCTTCATTAACGCCGCTATTAGCTTGTTTATTACCAGCACCAACGAGGTATTCTTGTTCTCCTTGAAGAGGCCTTGATACACTTATTTAGTAACCATGGAATTCACTCGAAGAGCGTATTGCCTCATAAATTCAACGCCACAAAAATTTTAAGAATCCATCCAGTATGATCGTAGTTTCAAAAATTCGTCCCACGCTGCAATCGCATTCTCTCTTCTCTCGTCCCGACGAAAGCACTGGAAGCTAAGCGGGGAGGGATGGGAGGGGCAAACGAAAAACGTCATGGGTGCCTCGTGACCTTCAGCACTTTTTTTCTTCGAATATACGACCTTTTCAGAGCGATCACGTTCGCACTCGTGGACAAGTGACGGCCTTTCGCCTTGATCTCTGTAAAAACCCAGCGTACCATGTTCAAATCAGCCGATGGCTGATAGATGGGCAATCTACGTGCAATTTTTGAGCGTCTTTTGTCATTTTTTGAGGGAAAAGAAAGCAATTTTAGGTGAATTTGATAATTTATTGTAAATTCCAGGCTGCGTGCTGCACCATAACATTTGGCTCGCGTGTTCTTGAGAGACTCTACTGCCGATCGGCAGCGTTTTCCGACCATGTTCAAGAAGTGTTGCGGGGCCCGTTTATTTACTGACTTTACTCTGCCCAAGAAATGCCATGTGTGTGTGTGTGCCAACACAACCAGTCAATAGTCAATGCAATAGAAAGACAGGCACAGTTTTATACGTACTGACTGAAGCGCTGTGTGCAGACTTGCGTCTCAAGCAATACCACGCTCTGAAATGCTAATAAACATTACGCAGTTCTGAGTGATACTGACACCAAGATATTGTTCGTGAATATAAAACATTTTTTTCTGGACCTTACACATTTCGTACATTAAAAAGCTATAATAAGCTAATTTAACCATCTGTAAAAGTTTACTTTTTTTCTTGAAAATTGAACATTCAAAGAGCTAAACTATACTGGGTGTTTCAAAAAATGTGTCCAATATCATTTAAAAATTACAGGAAAGAGACAAGTGCGTGCTACCTGCAGCATTCCCTTTACTGAGGCAGAATATATCTTCAAATAGGTAGAAACAATAATTACGTCATTAATTACAGAAATTAAAACAATAAACATTATAACCAGGGGAAAAAAGCTGTCGAGTCAAATGGGCAAATTGAAGTCTTTTCTGTGAATGGTCAATAACCCCTTCCAAATTTTCGAAAGGCGGCCACTGGCAATCACAGCAAAGCAATGAAATCTGGCTAATTTAGCAGGCCGAAACGCTCCAAACAGCGCATCTACTAATCACTCCGTACACGCTATCAATGACGAAGCTGTTTCGTTCGCCATTATCAACCGCGTATCTAGATACTTCGTTTCGTATCAGTGGCAATGCTTACCTGCTGCATGGCCACTCGTCGACGCTCGTTTATACCCTTTCTCCCTTGCGAAGAAAACAGTGTCATTACTGATTGAATTTTCGAAAAGAATGGTAGATGTGCTGTTTGGAGTTTCGGTTTAGGTTTCGCTTGCTAAATTAGCCAGATTTCGTCGCTTGGCTGTGATTACCAGTGGCCGCCTTTCAAAAATTTTAATGTGGCTATAGACTATTCGCAGGAAGGATTTGAATTCGCCCGTAGGACTGGATTCGCTTATTTTCACAAGTTAAAAATTCTTAATTACATTATTTATGTAATCTCTGCCACAAATATTGTTCGTACGCATTTAAAGATGCCTTCTGCCGCAGCAATGGCAATGCCACAGGTAGCCTTCTTTCTGTAATTTTTAAATAATATTGGGCACATTCCTTGAAACACCATATATATAGATTGCACTACTTTGCTCTTAAGAGAAGCCTTAGTATCGTGCAATGAAGGGATTCAAAATACTTCAAGCAGCCTGATATTATGTAGTGCCCCTGTATTTAGTGCATAAAGTTGCAGTCTTTACGCAGTCTACTTGGGTGATCAAAAGTATGCGGACCACAGGATCGCATGGAATAAATGCATCGACGTGGTATCTACCACTAAACTGCCATTGAGAACACCACTAAAGCAGCGGTGAGCATGCGCGTCTCGTCAGGTCAGGTGGCCTCTCACGTCGCTATGTCTGATGTGGCCAAGGCACACGTAGACATAAAGTCAACTAGTAATTGCTTTCTTTGCTCCATGGCATCTGTGCCTTTGTTTAACATAGCAAATGCGGCAGAGCCAGCTTGAGTACAAGGCATGCATTGCTTTCGACATTAGTTATTTACATAACAAATCATAGCTAGCATCATATAACCTAATATTGTCAAGCATAATTATTTAAGTTTTCCGGTGACCAGAAAGCTTAGCTTGGTTTTACCGCATTAAGCCAAATTAAGCTTACCAGATGAGCCTAGCTAAGACAAAATAAGTACAGCCAAACCTAATTAAACCTAGTTAAGCATGACATTGTCTCCTCGAACGGAGCATAATTAAGCCTAAATAAGCAACACCTGATGATGTCAAATAAATCTAAGCTGAGTTCCCCATGAGCCTAGTGAAGCCAAGCTCATGAAGATAGTACGAACCACTTCTGCCCAGTTCAGCCTAATTAGGCTAAATTAGGCCACAAAAAAGTTTGCTGTTCAAAGTCGAGGCTGGACTTAACTCCGCTTACAACATCGATGTACGAGACGAATCCAAACTTTGCGAACAAAGACATTGCGCTAGTGAACATGTGAAAGTGAAGAAGCCACACTGTGTTTCTTCGCAAGCTACGAATTTCCCGCCCACTGGCTGGCTCGGTGGAAATGAGGAATGACATTTTACGCATCGGCAATGGACTCCCCAGCTAAGCTCATCGCGCAGCAACTGCTCAAAGCACTACTGGAGGTGGCTAGCAGTTTCACAAGTCGGCACCCCAAAGTGCACTACCAAGCCCGCTGCACGCCGATTTTCCCCTATAATAAACTGTTACATTTATCTTCTGGAAGTTTGAATCATTCGTATAAACTCCAGTGTGTATCGAATCAACACTATGAGGAAAACATTCAAAATTTGAATATTTGCGCACCTTATTTATGTTCGATGCCACGTTTGAAAGATGCTCACCTCGGTGCTGATTCATTGAGAGGTTGTGGCACTGCCCAATTCAGTGTTTGGCACGGAGGCAATGCCCGCAGCTCAGGTACCCCAGGGTAGTTTTGGAGGACCTTGGAGTACCGGTACAGACGGTTTCCTAGAAAACAGAATTAATGTCTTGGAATACGAGTACATATAGTTTCCTCAAAACAAAATTAACGTTTCTTCACGTTTTTGTCCAATTCACCACATAACCACTTCATACAACCTGTTGTCCAGGAAAATAGTACAAGAAAAGTAAGCTTCGCTTTTCTATTCACTGTTCAATTCCAGCTTACAGACAAGCCAGTAACCGCATGACCTAATGGAAAGTCCTTTTTACACAGATGCTAACTGTGTGGCATTTACTTAAACATTTATTAAAAACCGTTGCGTTTATTTTATTGCTTAGACCTTTGTTGTTCTTTGGCATTTATTATCAATTCAGCAATTTAATGTTAACATAATTTGCCGTTTTCCTACTCTTAATAACTGCATTACCAAATGCTTGTACAACATTGATGGATTGAAACAAGACAATTTAGGGCTAAGTAAGCACACACTTTCATTTCCGCCGTCTTCAGTTCGAGTGATATAGATACAAGTTGGACTTGAATGTGTAAATAAGAGCATATGTTATCTGAAGAGACCAAATTTGTCGTGACGTGACGTGGTTATCTAGGGTAATTGCGCATACCCGTCGTTATAGTAAAAAAAATTCATGTTGTATAAGATGCTACCGATAAGGTCATACCCTTCTAAAGGCTTCCTAAGCTGAATTAACTGAGATGTTGATTCACAGAGCCCGGACTGTGGAGGGGTATTTAGTACTCTAGCACATATGCTCTGGCAGTGTCCTGTGTATAGTGAACTAGAATGTACTCTAGTGGCACGACCGGCATGCCAGGGCTTCTGTCTCGGTGGTCCAAAACAACACGGACGATCGCTAGGATTTCTCACGGCGCCACTGCGCCTTTTTATGTCATTGGTCAAGGCGAGTGCGCCGGCAGCGTGTTCTCTATAGCACGGGAAGCGCGGGAGTAACTCAATGCGTGTGCGTGAGTATCAGACCTAGCGTCCCTCTCTTCTGGGGTATCTGTGGTCTGTTTATTTTCTCCTGCGCTGCCCTTCCCAGCCACAACGAAACGAAAGAGACCAAGGAGAGTGTTAATTGAATGGTGGACACTTGACGCACAATGCTAGACAATAAAATGGAAAACCACATACTGCGAATCGCCCGGGAAATGCATGCCTATGTTCAATCATTGGTACCATTCTGCAATCTTAAACAATATCATTTTTTTTTTGCTTCTAGCCGTAGATACGAGTCACAAACGTCGTTGTATTGGAATATTTCAATTTTTGTATAAGTTTATTGTGCCTATATTTTGATTTTGAGGGCCTAAAACAATGTTTTACCTGCCTGTCTTTGGCGCCTAAAATAACCTTTAGTACCTGAAAATCTGGCCTCTTGTGATGACAGCAGGGTAATTTCACCGCCTCGCATCAGAATGCCGGAGACAGACAACCGACAGGCATGGACGGTGCAGAGTAGATCGCGTAGCTTGCGCTGCCAGTTCTCGTCGGAGTTCACGCCTTCTGCGAAATGGATTAAGGTGCACTATGCTCGGAGCAACTGCGGAGTTCATTCCTTCATCACTGGTGAATCGATCACTAAAGATTTTGTGTGGATCGAGGCTGCTCACGCTGGTGGAAGTGCTAGAAACCTGAATTCACGTATGCTGCGTGGTGAACTATTCTCTACAGTTCTGAATCTGTTCAGGTAAAGGGAAAAGTCGGCGGTACGCTTGCAAACAACAGGAGACACCTTGCCGTAATGCCATCGTTTCAGGAAACCGAGTGAAGAAAGTTACGAAAAAAAAAAAAACACGAGAACATACCGCGGTTTTTTTTTGCGCGTATTTCAATGTTTTAGCGCATATACGCAGTGACTAAGCTAGTTTTGTGTGAGTAGGTATAATCCGGACGCACGTGCACTTTTTATTGAGCGAAGATAGAAGTGACATGTAGTCCACACATATCACTTGTATCTGTGCCAACACATATATCATTAGGTTTTCTGCGCCGAAACCTCCCTCCTATGTATGTAAACTGGCTTATCTTGCTCTATAATACGTCCTCAAATTGAGTTCGCATCCTTCATTTGGTTACCATATCAAGAATACCTCATATATACGTTAGAATGTATACAGAACAGAGCTAGCCGATTCACAGTACGTAATCGCAGCCACCTGACCAGCGTAACGCAGATTAAACATAGGCTTGAACTCGAGCCACGGAAAATTCGCCATGACATTTCACTTTTATCACTATTCCACAAACTCATCCACATCAGCATGATGCCATCTGTTCACCTTAATCTCGCACGTCGAACTTCGAGCAGACTACATAACAGCATGAGCTCATCACGCATGTACGGCTATACTAACGCTTTCAACCAGTCGGCTCTTCCAAGAGCTATTTGTTTGTGGAATGATTTGTCAGATCATCTTGCGTCAGAGGAAGACCACACAAAGTTCTGTCATGTATACTCTTAAAAAGTACTTATGCACCGAAAACTGCTGTATCGCATCTTCATAATAATCTACGTCTATATAGTACACTCGCCTATTGTTTTTTATCCTCCTTTCCTCTGATTTTTCGCATTACGCACATTAATTTACAGTGAACTCTTTTGTTTGCACTACTGCTAGTTTGTAGTTACTGTCAAAAAATTTTTTTTTGCATTTCGCCTTCACCCCTTCACATATTGTAACTTACTTTTCTAGTATGTATTGCGCTTGTTTGGATGCACGCAGTAAAGTAAAATAAATGTTGACTAAAAGCTACCACTGCATTAGGGCGGCTTCACATATAGAGATTAACATAAAAAATAATTCCCATAGGCATGAAGTCAGAGACACCGACAGTAAGGAATTCGCTCAGCAAAGTATAAGCGAAACCAAAATGTAAATATGAATTTACAAAAACATACCCTATATACCTCTCATTCCTCGTTGTAAGCAGAACCATCCTTGACCTATCAAACGTACTTCGCCCCGATGAGGGCTACGCAATCTGCGCCTAACAAAGATTAACGATTAACAATGTCTTCTTCGATGGGGTGGGTAATCGCAATAGTGCGTTTTCGATGACTAGTTGATTCAGTGGTGCGGCGAGTAGCCGTTGCTCCAAACGGTCACTGTATCTGTCCTTTACTGTATTTAGAGTACTTCTTAGAGTACTGCCCCGCCGCCGTGCTCTAGTGGGTAAGGTACTCGGCTGCTAATCCGCAAGTCTCGGGATCGAATCTCGGCTGATGTGGCTGCATTTTCGACGGAGGCGAAAATGCTGTAGGCCAGTGTGCTCATTTTTGGGTGCACGTTAAAGGACCCCATGTCGTCTAAACTTCTGGAGCCCACCACTACGGCGTCAACCACAATCAATTGGTGGTTTTGGGACGTTAAACTCCACATATCAATCAATCACTCTTAAAGTACTATTACTCACTCTCTTCACAACCATACGCATGCGGAGAGAGGAATCTCAAGACTTGATATACATGTGCACCATATGTTTAAACTGCCACCGATGGTGACATCACAGAGAAAAGCTGATGCATGTGCCCCCCCCCCCCTGTCGGGTCAGTGTGAACCCCCCACCCCCCCCCCCTCCGAAAAAAAAGTTCTGGCTATGCCTCTGCTTCACGCTGGAAACTGCTCCGAAACCATACATGCTGTAGTCAAGAATCATCGAATTTGATTCGGCACCTCAAAAGAAAGCACGAGCATGAATATACGTCACGAGAGAAAGGGCTGGCAAACCAGCCGAAGATAGCGTCCGCCTTCACCGCTGGCTGCAGCTCCGTGCCTGCACATCGAAACACTGCTCTTGACGACGCCATGCGGAACGTGATTTGCTCAGACATGGAACCCTTTCGTGTAGTCGAGAGAGAGGGATTTCTACAATTCGTAAATGTAAGTTTAACAATTTTATAAGCCGCCTTTGATCAAAGTAACTGCTTTGTATTCCTTCAAACCCAGGTCGCCGTCCCGGGCTACAAGTTGCCGTCGCAGGATGACCTCAGAGAGAAGTTTCTGCCCGATAAAGTATCAGCGCTGAAGACCAAAATATCATCGTCCTTGGCAGAAGCGGAGCACGTCTGTATCGCACTCGACGTGTGGACGTCACATTCTATGGAGGGTTTCCTGGCGGTCGAAGCCACATTCGTGGACAACGACTTCATGGCTCACACGTACCTCCTCAGTTTCACTCTCCTGACGGGGAGCCACACAGGCGCTCGGATCCGCTGCCAGTATGACGCAACGTTGCTGCTGTGGAACATCGCTGACAAGGTCAAATATTTGTTTTCGCACTGTTTCGTCTGCACTAACTATTCTTATTTAATTTTCTAGGTAATTCGCATGTTGACAGATAACGCTTCGTCAATGATGAAGGCTTTTGAATTTGCCGGGTGGGAAACTGAAAAGAATGATGAAGATCACAGTTTTGACAGCTGACCAGAACGCCTTATTAAGGAGCTTTCAAGTGAGTTCCATGAGTTGGAGCAATCTCGATTTGGCTGCTGCAGCTTGCCGTAAAATACGCCACTCGGCCGGTATGCGTAATTAAATGACAATATGGTTCTATATACTGTAGATTAATAGATACATCGTCCATTCACTACGTTTTTTATGTAGCCAAGCTTTGTTAAATAATTTGTCGTGAATGCGTAGTGAAACAATATAGGAATACAATAATTGTACGTAGCTTGTAAAGGACGCACAACTGTACCTATCAAATATTGATGCACGAAGGCTTTATTATACAACTATTCCCACGTGATATTTAGCCGAAATTTTGTGTTGGCTTCGCTCTTTCATCTCAGGGATTCATGGAGCATTTGCTGCCGTGGCCGAGGTCACAAACTCTGCTTCTCATCAATTAGTGGCTGCGGATCCTTCTTCTGTCGCAGGCTTGGAAGCAAGATTACGCCAGCTCGAGTTCTGCTCTCATTACTTCAATAAAGTGTTCTGAAGTGCGTATAGAGACAAACAAAATGAACAGAACCGGCACATCACGCAAAGAACGCCCATGGTGTTCCGAAGCTAGATTTTAAGGATTTGGATTATATAGGTTGATTTTGTCGTGATCCCACCGCTGGCAACAGTTGTTGCGGCTCTCGGCGCTGTTCACCAGTAGTCGCTCCGAATCCCAGCGCTGATCACCAGTTGTTGCGGACCGGGGTCTGCCCGGTCTTTTGTGGTAGCGTGGTGTAGCTTCGGGTTGAGGAAACGAAGGCTCACAATATGGGGATACGAAAAAACAAACAGGTTTATGGCACTATTTACAATTATTTACAGCATGGAGAGGTTCACAAACCACGAGCGTGGTGGTTGAACCGTTACATGGTTCAGAGCGACGTCCCGCACTCAGCGGCGTCGTTATAAGACCTGTCGGGCTCCTCCTTCTTGAGTGGAACACCAATCACACACACACAACAGGCGAGGGGTATACGAGCATGCACGGCCCACGTGAACATCCAATACTGAGTCGTGATCACTGCACTGCAAGGTAGCTCCATCGGGGCTCTTCCTCGTCGTGAGTGTGCCGCTGTTCGAGGGGTCCCAAGCTCCTGACAGCATACATCAAACGGTCCGCCGATCGGTTCGCTCAATTAGCAGGGCAATTAGTGGCGGTGGCAGCGGTTTCTTCAAAGGAAGATGCTGTCTTTGTTGTCCTCTCTGGAACGGCTTACGACGTCGTGGCGACACGACGTCTCATCCTCCGGCTAGCAGGGACAATACCTGGCGGGCATAGGCAGCCGGCCAGTGGGCTACTTGTTTGAAAATTGAAAGAGCGCCGCTCCCCCGTCAGCTCTGGACGCTGGTTCCGAGAGAACTGGGGTTCCAGGCGCGGGAACGCTGCCCGGCTACGCTTGGCGCCTACTAATGGCGCCTACTAACGACGGTCATAACAATTCCTTGTTTAAGCTATTTTGCCTCATGATGGTATTTTGGGCTCTTTGCTATTTTCCTCCTTTGATATCCTTCTATTGCATATGTCGCACTTCTCTTTCTGGAACTCTGTTGTATTGTCCGTTTGCGTTACCTGTACTTGCAATGTTAATGTTCACTAATTGTCATGCTAACTTCATTGTAGGACCCAAGTGCCGAGGAAGTCATACAAAAATGTGGTGCCATCGTTGCATTTATACGCGAGAGCACCGCCGACATGGAATAAATGTTTAATGTTGCCGGTCTGCATTTGGAATCACACAACGCGACGAGGTGGAACTCGCAGCTTCGAATGATGTTAAAGCTTCTCTTTCCAGTCACCCAGGCCTGACAGAAACCCTGCACGCGTGCATGAAAGTTAAACTGTCTAATTTGAACTGAGGCTGGCGACAGACTTGATTGATCTTCTCTCCCCTGTCGAGGAAGCCACGGAGTTGCTGAAGAAAAGGCACGAGACAGCCGGACTTTTACTTCCCGCGTTGCAAAATATCCAAGTTGGCCTCACGGAAACCTCAAACAAAGACACTCTTCTTTGCAAAGGGGCAGCTAAAGGCCTACAACATAGTCTGGAAAAGCGGTTCGCAAGCACCTGGACTGACTCTGCTTTTATTAAGAGAGGCCTCTTAGACCAACTGTTTAGATGTTCTTGGTGTTAATCTGCAACAGCCTAGCAGATGCGTTCTGCTGTGCTGGTCAGGGAACCTCTTTTGTTAGGGCAGGACAGCGCCAGCACCGTCGCGAATGCAGA
Organism: Rhipicephalus microplus; assembly: GCF_043290135.1. Taxonomy (NCBI): domain Eukaryota; kingdom Metazoa; phylum Arthropoda; class Arachnida; order Ixodida; family Ixodidae; genus Rhipicephalus; species Rhipicephalus microplus. Next base: position 155,291,145 of record NC_134710.1, read on the forward strand.
CACTGAAGCAGAGCCAAGCAGATTGATGTTTAAAAATATCAGACAAAGTGATAGTGCCCACCAAGAAAATATGCCTGGATTTATTTCAGGGGAAATTTCGCTTTACCTTTCAGAGTGAACTTGTGCAGACACGATAAAGCCCCTGAGCTATTGGAAAGTGAATGAAAGCCGCTTTGCCCTGCTTTTCCGCCTCGCCAGGGCAGTTTTCACCGTGAATGCGACATAAGCTGACGTGGAACACGTTTTTTCTACGGCATCCTTGATCATGACAGCGAAGCCAAACCGGCTGCCAAGCACCTCTTTCGAGCCGCTCATGTTTGTGAAGCGCAACTTAGAGCTATAGGTATACGAAATTGTTAATCGCACTTTTTTCTTTTTCTTTTAGGACTGACCGTAGCAGCCTTCATTCTCATTTCTGGTTTTTAAAAAATTAAATGGTGAAACACCGAGTGAGCTCATAAAATTAGCTTGTAAAATTTTGATGAATAAATCCCAAAATAAATCTTGTTTTGGCACCTTGCTCGACTTGGTACCTTTATTACAGCCTTTAAGTATCACGGGGACATCTAAGCACTTTTTCCGATGTAGTGGTTACCAAAGAACTAGTGACCAATTGCCGGAGGTGTTGTTCTTGTAGAAAAATTTTTTGAGTTGATGAAAATGAGCTAGAAATATATTGTGACAATAAGTTGTGGGAGGCCTGTTTTAAGATCAGCAAGCTGCGAGCGACCGCTGCTGCTCTCAGGCAGGCTTGATGTCGGGAAAGGAATCACGTTAATGACTAATGAAGCGTTCTGGAACATCAAGAGAACAACCAGGCGTCACACAATGGGAATTGCGTAACAAGTGGTTCTTCCAGGGCTCCAGCCCATAAAAACATGTTCTTGATCACCTATTAACTGTGGCGCATATCCAGGTTAAGCATAATTCTTCATGGGCATCAGCCACTGCATAAAAACATTGCACAAAATTCCTAGCAAGTGTGTAGCCGATATCACGCTTCTCTGAAGATTGAAGGAGAATAGCGTAGTGAATGCTGTCCTACCACACAAAAATAATGAATATTTATGGCGTAGTGGGTACCCAGCAAGTGGCCGCATTTACCCAAAGAGTGTTTAGAAAATTCCCTGAAAGTCCACTCTCCCAGCTTTCGCTATGACTGTGCTGCGCGTTCCACGCAGGCTTGGCGTCGTTCTTTTCTAAGCATTTCATGTAAATATTCATAACAAAAAGATAGAACTTACTGAAAAACAGTGAGTTGAATAGCTGTTTTTACCATTCATATCAGACAGTATAGCGTTTACATTGAATATAAACTACAATAATATCTTAAAAGTTTGAAAATGACCGTCATCATTTTTTTTGCATCTTCTCCTCGCTTGGGTGGAGCGGAGCATACCCGTTTGCGCATCGCGAAGCAGAGGGCGTTGAGGAAGAATGTATTTTGCTATACCCTTAAATGCTACTACGTCATCATGCTCAAATTAGTCGTGTAGGTTTGTGTACATGTTTTTTTATGAAATCGAAGGTTGGCCCACCACGGCGGTCTAGTGGCTTAGGCACTCGGCTGCAGACCCGCAAGCCACGGGATTGAATCCCGGCCGCAACGGCCGCATTTTCGATGGTGGTGAAAACGCTTGAGGGTCGTGTGCTTAGATTTAAGTGCATGTTCAAAAACCCCAGGTGCTTGAAATTTCCAGAGTCCTTTACTACGCCGTCACGCATAGTCATGTGGTAGTTTTGGAACGGTAAACCTCACTAAATAATATTGAAGTCGAGCATCACTATGCATTTCCTAGCTGCACTTTAATTAGCCAGAGCCAAGAGTAGGCATGATGTAAAAGTATGAACGATCTGCCTATTTGTAAAAGAGAAACCGGGGGATAGGTTAGTGTATATACGAGTGCATTATCGCGGCATATACTGAAGTTATCCGTGCGCGTTTGTTCCTAATGATGCTCTTGGTACAGCCTGAATTTTACCCCATCAATAGCTTAACGCCCTACAGACGTAAATAATTTTTGCGACAAAGGAAGAGATTGCATACCTGTGCACAGGCGAACCCAAGTTTTTACCCCATCCATACTTGCGAGGTGCGCTTGACAAGCGAGAATGATGCGTTCCAGTGTTGCGTATTCGATGCAAAGGCACAAGGTGCTCGAGCAGTGCAGTGTTCCAACTAATACAAGGAGATCTTGAGGGTTTTGCTCCGCTTATATTAAGCATATCTTAGTGTATTCCTTCATATTCACGACCGCTCCAAACCTGGCAAAACTGCTTAGTCTTCTTGAGCACTAATATGGTCGGCAGAAAAAAACGCTATGCCTTCACTTTTGCATCAGGACATTTAAGCTTACACGATGTTAAAGCATCGCCATTCATTTAAACATGCTGATCATGCGAATACTATAAGCAGTGATAGAACCACCCCTACGGGAATTAGCAGGGTAGGGTATTGCACGAGATATGTCACCAAGCTAGTAAACCTAGACCTTGGTAACGTGTGTTGCATTCTTATGCAAACTCGAAAACATTTACTATACTTCACAGACTTCCGTCACAGATTCGCAATATCCTTCCACTTCCAAGGCGTATATATCTGTTCATCCGAAATAAATGCTTGAAAACATATAAAGCGCTAAGAAACGGGGACGTACGGGAGACGACAAAACAATGCGCTTAATATGTTGGCTCTCAATATGTTTTCGAGTTCCGTTTACCAAAACGCTCCAAAATATCAATGCCAAAAGTTTTTGGCAGTTTTTGTTTAATCAAATGACGTCAGCTTTATGGGGCATTCATACTTAATTGAATAAAACTGTCAAGATGCCTTTCCGACGTTGAAGAATTACAGGAATGGAAATGAACAGCCCGGCAACTCCCGGAGTGGGAACGGGCAAATTTTTTCATCCCGAGAAATTGAAAGGAATGGAATCGCGGCAAGTTCTCATTCCCCGGAATAAAATTGGAATGGAGGTGCCCATTCCGCAACACTGTCAACGACCTCCCGAAAAAGATTCCGCATTGTGATTCAAGACACGCAGCAACCACACCGGAATCCTCGATTACAGCCCAAAAGGAATTCTGATTACTCGGCAAATACCGCCATCAGATGCGTCCATCCATTAGTCATCACTGAGGATGCTTCAGTCGCCAAACTTGAGCACCCGAATGACATTGCGAATCGGTAAGCGTAGTTACAATGCAGAATTGATCCGTAAGCTGAGAATTTTACTACATGGGCGCTATGTTGAGCTGTACACATTCCTTATAATCAATACCGCAAAGCTTATAATCAATATTTACGGTGCACTTTCATACCTGTAGACTGGCGAGGCTCAAAGGAAGTTAAATATAGAGGATATTCTGTTCGTGTTATCCAGAAAAACCTCAGTTGCAGTTATTTAACTGCTAATGTTGCCAATGGGGCTTGTTTGTATCGCATTTATTGATTACTCTGGTAAAATGAGAAAATACACAATAATTGGGGCACAAGAAAGGCACACTGCACCAGGTGTCCCCGTGTGTCTTGTTGTTGTAGTTGTTGTTGTTTTCCTATTGTTAGTGGCGCATACCCACTGTGGGGGATTGGCCAAGAATCGAGTGGTTTAAACATTTACTGTTCATATTTGGAATGATGGAGGTTTAACAGAAAGATTACCGATAGCCTAGGAAAGTTTGGTGCTAAATGTAATGCATACAAATATTTACATAAACAAATTTATTCTCAGAATAGAGCCATAATCAGATTTTATACGTATATAATTATGGGAACCTGTTAGGATAATGAAACTGGTTAATTAGTCAACTTATTAGTTTCATCAACATAGTCCCGGACGGCCGCGCATACTGTCGCATTAGAGAAACCAGAAATAGAAGCTCCAAAAGACAAAATGACAGGCAGAGATAAGTCCATACCAACACCACGTAAAGGTATTTCTATTAGGGTTTTTCGTAATGTGTTAAACCGCCTGCAGGTCAAAAAGAAATGGTCTATTGCTTCCAGTTCATCACAGAACGCACACAGTGGCAAAGGTGCCTGAGCAGAGCTTTGTTTATAGAAATTTAGATTTGGTACTCGGCAACGCAGCCTTGTGATAGCTACTTCTTGTTTTCGAGTGCGGCAAAAGTCTCTTCGCCAGGGATATAATAAATGGTGATAACTTGTAGAGTTTGTTAGTGCTGAACCTTTAAAGACTTGCATAAGCGTACGTCTGCGGAATCGAGCAGCACTCACATAAGCGGATGATGGAGAGAGTGGTAGAATTGGTTGGCTGATTGACGACTTAGCTAAGGAATCGGCTATTTCATTTAGAAACAAACCTTTATGTCCAGACACCCAAACTAATCGTACTTTTCTCAAATGCACAGGTACTAGTGCACGGAACGCCTTTGTTACGTGATTATCAGCACGAACAGAAAGTGCCGCACAGAGAGATAGGGAATCTGTTATTATGACAGCTGATGTAATTGCTGTATCTAACTTGCGTAAGGCGAGCACTACTGCCAGAAACTCAGCCACAAAAACAGGTATAAAATCGGGTAGTCGAAGGGAATAAATCCAATTTAAAATCGGACTGGAAATACCAACCCCTGACTTTTCGTCGTATTGAGATGCGTATGTAGCAATATTAACGTTCGTGGTAATACGGCGCAGGTGATCTTGTAGTAAACCATCCAAAATATTATGGGGAAGTAATTTGGCATTATTAGGAAAAATGTCGTCGAATCGAATTTCCACCGGGGCTAAATTATCACGACTCGGCATGATGTCGCATATACGTAAGTTTAGAGGATCCAGTAAATTTTGCACAAATATAATTTGTGGCGTGTGAAATCGCGGCCATCTAGCAGCAAAAAATGATCCCGGGGTGGAAATAAAGGCCGTTTCTGAATGTCGTAATGGTGATTCATAAATTCTTAAGAATGTCTGAACAGTCAGAAGGCGAATTCTACAAGAAAGTGGAGGGACCCTCGATTCGAGATACAACACATTGTTGGCAACTGTTTTGGGAAGGCCAAATCATAAGCGCAAAGTTTCTCTTTCCAGAAGAATTAGAGGCCGCAACTTTTAAGCTGGAACTCCAGAGAAAAGTACACAACCAAATTCCAAAGTGGGACGAACGTACATGCGATATATCATTACCAATGTGTCTCTTCTCACACCAGTGCGGTAATTGCTTAGCCTACGTAATATGCCAATGGCCTGCACACCTTTTCCGGCGATATAATCGATATGAGGTCGCCAGTTAAGCGATGTGTGATAAATTACTCCAAGGTATTTAACAGATTGCACCTGTGGTATATTCTCATAATGGTAAGACAGAGAGATGTTCACAGGGTATTGCAGCGGGAAAACAAGGAGGGCACACTTACTCGGATTAAGTAAAAAGCTGTTTTCGTCGAGCCAGCTCTCCAATATATTAGGTAAGTCTGCAGCCGTTCATATAAGGTCTGGATGTTATCTGCCATCGCAAAAAATGCGATATCATCTGCATAAACATAAGTTGTTATATCCTGTTTACGTGGAATGGTGCTCATTAGTAAATTAAATAGCACTGGGGAAAGCACCGAGCCTTGCGGTACTCCCCTCGTTTGGGTATGAGTAGATGATGAAAACCCATCTTTAAAACAATAAAATTTCCTGTCTGCAAGAAAATTGTGAACCCACGCTACTATGTATGATGGAAAATCAAGGTATTCTAATCGATCTATCAAAATACAGTGCTCCATGGTATCATATGCTTTAGCGATGTCTAAAGTAACTAAAGCTGCATATTTTTTATGTAGCCGAGCTAATTGAAGTCGACTCTCTAAATCAACGTGGGCATCCCAAATTGAACAACCAGCCCTGAACCCAATTTGACAAGGACTAAGAATTGACCTCATGGTAATAAGTTCATTAATTCGTATATTGATGATTCTCTCAACCAATTTCACTAAGTTTGATGTCAGTGCGATTGGCCTTATGTTATCCAACGTGTATGCATCATTTTCCTTTTTTAGCAACAATACAATTTTGGCAAGTTTCCATTCTGGAGGTATCCATGCGTTCCCTAACGAATAATTCACTAGTTCTAGCAAAAGATTAGGCGATTCCTGGAGTAAACATTTCAACATAGAGTTCGTAATCCCATCTGGTCCGGGAGCCGTCCTCGGTAAGCATAATACTGTCTGACTCAATTCAGCTGAAGAAACTTCTGGAAATTCATGCAAGTTTACCAGAGCGGGCTGAATAGCCAAAAAATTAGCAGTGAAGTGGCGTTCTAAACCTTGCGCTATGTCTTCTAGAGAGGTGTTCATTTCTTCCGGCGTCAAGATACATGAATGTAACGTTAAAGGTGCTGGCAGTACCTTTCTTGTCCGAAGATAAGCGAGCAAAGCCCGCTTATTTTTAGCTCTAGAAAGATAATCAAAATGTCTACTGTCGTATTCTTCTTTCGCGCGGTTCACTGTACGCTTAAATACGCCAGCAAGGAATTGATAGTCCTTCCAGTTTGTTGGGCTCTGATTAAAAAGAAGTTTTTTCCAAGCGGCTTTTCGTCTTCTGTAATCGCGCGTACACTCATCATTCCACCAACGAGAGGAGGATCGTTTATTGGATGGAATAGAAAATTCGGAATTTTTTCTAGATCCCTCCAGCAATGAACCAATCGTAGATGCAATCCCCTTAGTACTGGCATTTCCAAGCTTGGAAATGGCAGAACGGGGGCAGGTTTGAAATTTGCTATGGTTGATGTATGTGCGTTTTGGCTGATCTAAATTTATTGTTGGACAAGTAATGTCAAAAACTAATGGAAGATGATCGCTGTTAGTTGCCGAATCCAGAACAGCCCATGACGAAACCTTGATTGCATTGGAGCAAAACGTTAAGTCCAATACTGAGCTAGTTTGACCTCGGACAAATGTTACATGACCTTTATTCAGACAGGAGAGGTTGTGATCAATAGTCCATTCCCATAGTCGCCTACCACAAGAATCGGTCCTTATACCCCAAGACAAATGATGTGAATTAAAGTCTCCTGTGAGTACAATTTCTTTTCTACATGCTACCAAAACGCTGTCAAGATAACGCGTACTTTGCACACCGGAGGGGAAGTAAAAATTTACAATCGAAAAAGGGTGGTATCCGGGGAGACACAAGTCTAGTGCTATTATTTCACAATCTAAGTCTAACATTCTGAAAGAAATTTTCGCCCTATGGCATAATTTACCTGATACAAGGATCATTAAACCACCACCACGTGATGGGCGATCTAATCGAAAAGCACGAAAACCTGCAAGATGAAAATTTTTATCTGGTGTGAGCCAAGTTTCTTGGAGAATTATAATATCAAGATTAAAATTATTGCAAAAGTAATGTAAGTCGGTTGAGGCTGAGAATATAGAACGGCAGTTCCACTGTAGTACCCTCAACTGACCTATGGTGTTGAGCGCACCACAGAGGCGCATGTCGCTCGCGCCCTTGTTAGCATCTTCACCCGAAATAGCTGTTTCATTCCGTTTTGATTTGGACTTGAGATCGGTGAAGATAGGGGATCTGGTACGTTTATTAGTTCGTATATAGAGTTCCATATCTGTAGCAGTACTTGTGCTCGGCTGAGGCGAATGTCGGTCCAAGTGCACCTGTGTTCGTGACTGCTTAGCCTTGCCTGCAGATGCAGAAAGTTCGTCCAACACTACATTGTGTAGCTGTGTGGCATCGCTGGTAATGTCTAATACTGCAGGTTCTTTACTAGTCTGTACTGTTTGTCCAATCTGACTTGAAAGAATTTGCACCAAACAGTCGGAAAGGTTAGATATGAGTTTATCCATTGCCTTACTCACTGCATTTTCCACAGCAGTTTCAATAGCCTGCAATAGGTTTGAGTCCATACTGGAAGTGCAGCGCGCTGTAATACCAGAGTATCCAAAAGCCCTGTCTCTAGCTAGGTCAATGGCTTCCCTTCGAGAACAGCGGCGGCGGTCAATAACTTCTAGGATTTGAACCTCCCGGGAACGAGCGGAACAGTCAGAGTTGTCGGCGCAGTGACCACCCCCACAGAGACAACACTTTTACACTGTTGCAGTACACTTGCTTGAAGGATGGCTCTCTCCGCAGGTGCTACAACGAACGTTATATTTACATGCTCCCGCACTGTGGCCGAATCTCCAGCAGTTCTTGCATTGAATTGGACGAGAAGCGAGGGGTTCTACTCGGAAGATCAGTGGCCATAATTTTATTTCTGATGAGCATTTTGTGCCTACAAATGTCGTGATGATAGATTCAGTTGGTACCCTCTCGTTGTCGACTAGGCGATTACACCGGTAAATTGAAATTACTCCTGCTCCAGAGAGCCTGTCTAGGGTCTCAGCTGGACTCAGCTTGGAGTCGACTCTCCGTACAAGGCCTTTGGTACATGCAAGGAGAGGCGGAATAAAAGCACTCACCGGGGTAGCACTACAAATGAGGTGCATTTGAGAAGATCCTGCACGCAAGTCTGATCCGGCGACCTACACACGATACCTCCTCGCCCAAATGGGCGCACATCTGTGATGGTGTGGAAATGGTTTGAAGTCGTCTTAAGTTCCTTTTGAACCGCCTGGGGGTTTGCAAGTCTGATGAAGCCTCCATTTGTAGGTACCAGTGCCACGGAAATGCTGTCGATACCACTGCGGAAAAAGGAGTCTAACGGTAATTCGTTAGAAGGCAGGGACGCTGACCAGGCGGATCGCGCCTGGCCAGGAGAAGTAGTTGACATGAGCACTAGGGATATGGTTAGACTCAGAAACCGATAAACTATAGAATCGGACTCTCAGACAGAAAGTTAAAACCACTCAATCCTCAGCCAAGAACACCCGAGCAGGTTGAGCACGGGCAAGCCCAGCAGAGACCGCCAGACAGAACCAGCGCTTAAACGGTTCTTCTTCACAGCTCGCGTGTGTCTTCCTTGCGTTTATTTTTTTGCTCTACCATAGAAGTCATATTCTCTTTAAACAGCATTTTCTGACCGCCAGACGGCTGACACGTCAGCAACAGAATCACTAAACGGAACTGAAAAGCTGGAAAAAATAAGTATTTGCCAGACATCTCTGTTGATAACCATGTTGCGCCTTGTTTTATTCGATTTCTTGTTTATTTTGTACGTGCACTGCTTCATCGAACGGTTTCTCGGCCTTCTCAAGGTCTCCCGGTAAAAACACTTAGAGATAATGTCACCGTCATCTCATTGTATATAATAATAATAATAATAATAATAATAATAATAATAATAATAATAATAATAATAATAATAATAATAATAATAATAATAATAATAATAATAATAATAATAATAATAATAATAATATTATTATTTTTAATATTATTATTATTATTATTATTATTATTATTGCAGGTAATATAACATACAACAGCTGTTTAGGATGTGGTACTTTAGTTTTTTCTCGAATTTCAACCCTCCCAACCTCGAGAGAAATCCTGGGTGCGCTAATGCGCGCAGTATGTACAGTTTTGCGCCTGGGAGTCCACACCGAATGTCAACGCCTCTGCAAAGGCATTCTGTGTCAAGGCCAGCGGTTGAACCCGCATACCCGATCAACTCAACGACGTCATCAAGCAGCGGCGCCGGTCTGTCACGCAACGCACAGCGAGCTCCCTCAGCCCACGAGCCCGTTGAAGCAATGGCGCCTTCCAGTCTGTCGAGTCTTATGCAATGCGTGGCGGCGTCACTCGGCGTCACTTGGGTGCAACCACGCGCAGCGGTCCCGGATTTTGATGAGCATGACGTGGCCCAGCGGCGGGCCCCTTTGGAGGATTCTGACATCACGGCCAGCGGCGCTTCTGGTTGGACGTTTGATGACTCAAAGGGTCCACCTGGTGCCTATAAAAAAAAAAGCCCTGCAACGCGTCGCCAGCAGTAGACCTATGTGTCAGAGAATCCTCTCGGTTGCTTTAAGCCCCTTTTCGCAGTCGGCGCGCCCGGTGTCCTTGGCAGCGGCGAGTTTCGTGGCGCCCTTCGTAACCTCGTCAGTGGTGCGCTTCGTAACAGAGAGAGAAGCCGACGGTTGCGTGCGAAAGAAGACATGTCGGCTCATCAGTCCCTGAGATGTCGGCCCCAGTGCTGAATTTGTAACGCCTCTATTTCTATGCTGTACGTAAACCTTGCCTTAACTCACCATCGGCTCATCCGCTCGTCTATCAGCTATGCGCAGAAGCAGTCGCGAGCTGAGTAACACACGCTATCAAATGACTGGTGACCTTGTCGGAGGAGTTCGGAGCAGTGGCGTTCGGGACCGTGTTGGCGTCTCGCCTTCATAACAACGGTTATGGCCTATAGGTAAAACCAAATCTGATACACATGAGATTTATTTAAGTGCCACTTCGGATTGGAAAACAGGCCCAGGCAAGAAGTACAAAAAATAGGTCGAAAACGTGTATTGCAAATGTTTATTTTTTATACGACGCACACTCGTGGTACCGATACCTACGCATGTCTAAACTTTAGACGAAAACGTATGTTCTTCAACGCATGTTTGCGACGCATACTACGCGATAGCTGAGCAGGTATATATCCTCGATCTCTTTTAGGGACGCGATCACTCTCGCGTGATTTCGCGTCGTGTTGTGCAGTGGCTGTTACACGTACTAAAAAGACGTGAGCGGCTTGGCCGCTCACCTTGCATCGTTCTCGAGTGGCGTGCGTCAGCTGGTTTTTCGTTCGCGGCGATTGATCGCGCGAGTATACGAAGTCGTACCAAGGTGGTACTCCAAATGAGTACGCTCGAGGACGTAGTTGGGCGTTAGTAACGAGCCTACGTACGCCACGTGCACTGCCGCGGGAGAGGACCGCGCATGTGCAATAAGTAACGTAGAGATGCGCGCGTACGCCCAAAACAAGACGCTGCATCGTACGTAATGCAACCAACGCAATGCTCACGACGTTACGTTCTCGCGAGACCTCGAAGAAACCAGAATGACAGTAACGAAACCAGAGTTATTCAGTCATATGAGTTGCGAAACTCCCCATAGGCTCCATGTATCAAAATCCAAACACGACATTGGCTGAAATGGCAGAAGTGAGTAGATTGGAGCACCATCTCTTGACTACAAGACTAACTAGAAAGTGCAATGTCAATGAAGTTATTGGTCGAACAAGGAAAAGGTGTCTTGTTTCCCGCACTAACGGATCCAGCACGGTTTCCTGAATGAAAAAGTATGATCAAGAGGGCAGGCTGAATCCGAAGGCTGTCGTGTGAGAAAATCATTCTGAGAGTGGCTCCATCGAACTATCTTTTCGGATTAGGGTGAACGGTGTCGGGAATGAAATCGCCGTTTAGGCAAAATGACAAATATTAATATTTATCTGAAAAATTGAAAATACCCTTTCGAATTTCATTCACACAGTTTTTCTTTCATGTCAACGTCGGACTCCCTTTCCAACAACGTTTTGAGTATCATATGCGGCGAGTGTCAGATTATTCATTGGCATGTTATCATTCTTTGTTTTCACTCGAATCCTAATGGAATGCAGGCTAAGAGGTAAAGGTTTTAGTGTCTTCTGTAATAATATATGCTGGTCTTTAAAATTAATTCTTCGCGTACTGCAACCACTTAGAGCATCTATCTATCTATCTATCTATCTATCTATCTATCTATCTATCTATCTATCTATCTATCTATCTATCTATCTATCTATCTATCTATCTATCTATCTATCTATCTATCTATCTATCTATCTATCTATCTATCTATCGAATCGCCTACGTCTGGGTACCCTCACGAGCACCCCCTTACCTTAGTGTCTTCGAAATATTTGGCAAGAAGAGCCAAGTGTTCGTGAAACGCCAATGCTGGTTCCAGTGCTGACTATCTAATTTCTTGCATATGTTTAGCGCCACTTCATAAAGTTTCACTTAATAAAAAATTACAACAGATTTACTTTGCATAGCATTGATTCCAAAGTTACGTGAGATCTGCGTCTCTCTCTTTTTTAAGTGTGAATACACTTTATAAGCGACCCCAAACCATCCACCGCCGTCGGCGGCGTCCGCAGTCGTCTCTCTATCTTTAAAAGAAAGAGGACTTGGCGGGCCGCAGCGCGACGCTCTACCGAATAAGCCACGGACGCGACGCTGATATCGGTGTCAGTAACGCGCCTTATATCTTTAACGCCGCTGCGCGCGTCCCCCTCCCCCTTCGCTCTACAACGCCCTTCTCCGCCTGACGCTTGCGTTGTCGTTCCGCTTCTTGGGCCGCGTTCGCGGCTCGATGCTGACGCCTCATCTCGGCCTCGCGAGCGCGCAGTTCACCATCCGCTGCACGCTAACCGTGAGCTACAACGATAACACGAATAGGTGCTAATCTGTAGCGTAGTTTGTGTGTGTGTGTGTGACGCGCTCGCGATGTGTGCATTTAATGCATCGTACGAAAATCGTGAAGTGTAAATAAATATTACTTCGTATATAATGTATCTGTGTACAAATTCTTCATGACAAACAACACCTTAATGCATTGCTTACACTTTAATCATCATCATAAGTAATAAAACTCCCAAGCATTTCCCCGAGGGTGAACATGGTTAAGTGCGAATGCACGGGGTGATGTTATGAGGGGGAGTAAAGTTAAATTCCGTTGGCGTTTGCCAGTGAGTTAACGTAAACTCCCTCGTGTGATCAAATTGCGATTCCCAGGAACCGTTACACCATAAAGGCACCATAGTGTGATTAATAAATATAATAGTGCGAATTAATAAATACCCCTCATAGCATCACCCCGTGCATTCGCACTTAACCATGTTCACCCTCGGGGAAATGCTTGGGAGTTTTTTTCTTTTTGCGGGCAGTAGCGGATGGCGAAATGTATGCCGCGAAATGATCTTCATTTGGTATTGTAAAGCGCCAGTACTGTGAAAGCAATAGAGTAGTTCTATACATCAAAGCATTATGTAAAAAAAAACACTCCGAAAACGCAGGAAAATAATAGTTGGCCTCGCACGGCTCGGCCTCCTGCAGGCTTCGCAGCGCTTCCGGAGCGCAAGGATTGAACGCAAATGCATGTATGGATGGATGGATAGATTGATATGGCTGTACCCTTTAGATCGAGTGGTGGATAACGCCACCAAGCCGTGATAGTTGGTGGACCAAAAGCTCGGTAAATTTTTTCCCTTTAAATAGTGAGGTTGAGGACTCGTACTTTCCAGTGAAAGATTTAATTTGCACTCGTGCCTTTACTTTAGCGATCAATCAGTTAACCTCCTTCTAGTTAATTCTACCCGCTTAAAGTCTATTTTGCCCTCCCTGAACTTTAAACCCAGTGCTTTGAAAAACTCTTCACCATCATACTGAACTATATGGCGAGGCTCTTTACAGAACATTAGCAAGTGTTCGGCAGTTTAGTCCTCCTTTCCACACGCACTGCATACCGGTCTATCCCTTCGTACTTGGTCCGATATGTCTTGGTTTGCAATACTCCCGTCCTGGCCTCAAACAGTAGAGAACTACCCGGAGTATCATCATAGATCCTTTCCTTGCCAATTTCCTGCTTAAAAGTTCGATAGATCTGTAGTGCGGACTTTTTAATCATGCCAATTCTCCACTTATCGGTCTCTGCTTCCTGCACCTTTTTCTTAACCGATAATACTTTTTGGTTTGGCCCCCTGCTATTTTCTAAGCATTTACCAGTCAATTTTCTGGTTCGCTTCTTCCATTTTGTATCGACATTCTTCATGTACAAGCAGCTGAATACCTTCCTAGCCCAACGCTCCTCCCCCATTTCTCTCAATCGTTTCTCAAATTTTATCTTGCTGCTAGCTTTCCTACCCTCAAATGATGTCCATCCCATATCACCTTGTACTCCCTGATTTGGTGTATTCCCGTGAGCTCCTAAGCCAAGCCTACCTATTCCACGTGGCTTAATTTCTAATCTTGCTTGAACTTCTGATCTCATGCACAAGACCGCATTGCTGAACGTCAGACCAGGAACCATCACCCATTTTCATATTCCTCTCACAACATCATACCTATTGTAATTCCACAGTGCCCCGTTTTTCATCACCGCTTCATTCCTGTTACATTTAGTCGTCACTTATATTTCGTGTTCCCTTAGGTACTCGGCCCCATTGCTTATGCATACACCCAGTTATTTGTATTTATCTGTCATTTCTAGCATTACCTCCTGTATTCTAAGCTCGCTACCTTCATTATCATTAAGAATTATGACTGCTGATTTTTCCTTACTGAATCTGAAATCTAACCTATCTTCCTCATTACCGCAGATGTTCATCAATCTCTGCAAATCTTCCTTGTTATCGGCCATTAGCACTATATCATCTGCGTACATCAATGATGGTAGTGCCTGTTTCATGAGTTTTCCTTGTTTGACGAAAGAGAGGTTGAAGCTCAGTCCACTTCTCTCTAACTTGGCCTCTAATCCTTGTAGGTACATCATGAATAAGAAGGGTGACAGAGGACACCCCTGCCTGAGCTCCCGTTTTACCTCTGCAGGCTTGGATACTTGTTTTTCCCCCTTTATAACGGCCTTGTTACCTTTATAGATATCCTTTAAAAGATCAGTGACTCCATCTTTCACACCTAGTGCGTCCAGTATTCCCCACAAGTCCTCTTGAATCACGCTATCGTATGCTCCCCTGATATCCAAAAATGCTAGCCACAGGGGCCTGTGTTCCTTTTCTGCTATTTCGATGCACTGCGTCAGTGAGAACAGATTGTCTTCGAACCTCTTGTGTTTCCGAAACACATTCTGCAGTTCTCCCAGCACGCCCTCATCCTCTATCCATGCCTGCAGTCTTTCCTTTATAATCTGCATCGCCAGCCTGTAGACCACTGATGTCACTGTTATAGGACGGTAGTTGTTTATGTCAGCTTTGTCCCCTTTTTCTTGATAGATCATGCTCATCCTGCTAAGTTTCCATCCATCGGGAACTTCACCATCGATTATTACTTTACTCACTGCCTCTCTCTAAACCTGCTTAGACTTCGGACCTAATGTCTTTATCAGCATAATTGGAATGCCATCTGGGCCTGTTGATGTACTACTAGGAACCCTTTTCTCAGCCCTTTCCCACTCTCGTTGTGAAAATGGAGCCCATCCCCAGGAATTCAGACATAACATGTCGCGCTATCTCTCGGCGGCAGCCGGATCACCTCAGCGTAACTGAATGGGAAGCGCTCGAAAAAAAATTCATATCTCACGAACCAGACACGATATCAAAAACAACTCCCGGTTTATAATACTACGCTACCACCATAACATTGGACGCCTAATTTAAATGTCGTGCGACTAAGAGCCTTCCTTCCCAGACACTCTGAATATTTTTCCACACAGCCTATGGGAGCGGACCCAATTTTGACACACTTTGGCCTCTTTAAACATCGATTGCAAAGCTTAGAAAATAGATTTCAAAAACGACTCCCGGTTTTAGATTGGCCTATAAACAATCTTTTGATTAATATAATGCGTTACTTCGTAGCTTAAGCTACGTAGCTTCCTGGATCGTTTTTTTAAACCTTATAAACCCTTTTCATAAATTTAAAGCTGGCTTTCTTGCAGTAAACTTTGGTATAACGGAGAAGCCAGTTAACAATAAGTAAATAGCGTGTTGCGCGTTTTGGTTACAGTTCGACGAGGAAAACGCGTCCATGTGCAACTAGGGCCTCATTTCCACTTGATGAATGGCAGGTACTGCCGTTAGTTGGACGAATATGCAGTGCAGGGAAGCGAACTTGCGGAGTATAAAATGTGCTTATTTGTTGTTTTCAAGGCCCGCATTTGCATCGGCGTGTTTCAGAACTGCTCGGGGCGTTCACAATATTTTTCAATGCATGTACTTCGTCTTGCATTTAATTTTTTACGCATCACTCGTATAAAAAAATCACGCGGTTCGAACTGCAATTCGTGCACCAGATAGAGGACTATGGATTGCTGAAGCGAAAATAGAAAGCGTTGTGAGTAATATCATTTGGAATAACCATATCGCGCAAGAGTACCTTAAATGTGAAATATTCATTAATGAACTTAGGTAACTTTGGGCGTATCTGTCTTTCTATCTAGCCGCTTACGACTTTGTGCTCTCCGGACCATATCGTTCATGGGGTTTATATTAAAACTGGTGGGGCATAACACGACTGTATGGCAATCATAAATGACAGGTCATTATAGAATCTTGTCTTGTTTCTCATGAACAACATTGTTTATATGCCGGACTCTCCAGACCATATCGTTCATGAGGTTTATATCAAAACTGGTGGGGCATAACACGACTGTAGGACGATCTTAAATGACAGGTCATATTAAAATCATGTCTTGTTTCTCATGAACAACATTGTTTATATGCCATATGGTCATAGTGCAATAGTGGCCGTTTCATTAACTTGATATATACCGAAATCGACACGATGAGACAATTGTGTATGACTAGCATAAATGACAAATAGTAATGCGAAAATCGTGACATGCATGTCATGTAGCATGACATTATACCATACGCATGGTGCGTGTGTGGCCGTTTGGCTAGCTTTACATGTTCTCAGTTAGTAATTCTGTCACGTGATTGTGCAATGAATAATTTAGGAGCTAAGATGACAATCATAAAATCCATGGCATGTACAACATGATTTACGTGCCCTTCTCACGGTGCGCAAACGACCATGTCGATTGCTTGTACAACGAAATTGCTATTGCGTAATATGACGCTAAGACAAACAAAATTACATGTCTACACGTGTAATTATGACATGCATGTTACGTATACATAGCTTACTGCTTCCAGGCTGCTTCACATTAGACCAGCTGAGTATGCGTTAGGGGAAAAAAAGCAAAATACGGTATACTCGTTACTCAAACAGAAATGGAAAGCGTTACCACCCTGCGTTACTTGCAAAAAAAAGGTAGCGCATTACCGTTACAGCTACCAAAAAAAAGTAATAGACTGTTACCACGGCCGTAATTCCGCGGTTGTAAGTTTTAAAATGTGTCCTTGCTGCAGGATCTCAAATACCAAATTTTAAAATCTCAAATATATGTCTCACAAAAAACTTCTAAACTAAACACGGAATATACGCGAAATGCTCATTTAATGAAAATTACTTGTACAAATGTAGCGAAACTTAGCATTCTTCATCAGCTATCCGAAAGAAATCATCATAAAACTAAAGAAATTTAGGGTAACTGCTTTTTTTCCTGTTCATAACAGCAGATCTACTGGACATCGCTGTGATATTGTGCACCAGGTGCCAGTACAGGCACCTGTACAGTATGAAGGCCTGAATTGGCGCCTTCCTTTGTTTACTGGCGGGGTGCTTGTACTACCAAAATATATGCACAAATTTTGTGGAAGAAAAGAAACGCTTTAATGACATACGCACAAAAAATATCTGCGTAATTTTTTTATTTCAACCTGTCTAGTCACCACGAAAGGGTACGAGCGTTCATGTGAAGGTGTTCAAGCTTCAGCCTGTGCTCAGGAGTTTTATAACCAACAACGTATAAATGCCATCGGAAAGACAAAAAAGAAACTTGTTCTGGAAACAAAGCTGATAAGTCTTATCAAATTTGTATAAACTTCAACGTATTAACTATCATGAAATATTGCATATTTAGACATTTCTCAAAAATAATTTTCTGTGCTTTACAAGTTTTAAACAATGTTATTTGTTCTTACACTTCATGCGCAAAATGTCTTATTTGTAGCGCTAATATTTGAGTTTCACAACGTTTTTATGCGTAATGTAATAAACATCAGTGGTTATTATATTCTAGAACATATTTTAAATCAAATCCTGTACGCGGAACGCACCACATCAATTTGACGTTTGTGGTGTCTACCACGATCTTTGCATAAGTGGCTGTTAATATGCAAAACGAGCGTGACCCAGTGAGGTTCGTCGCTGGTGCTTCAATATTTGTCACTCTGGGGTCCCTGTTCTCGCCATTGACTACAAGCCGTAAATTAGAGTAAAGAGTCAGTATTTTAATCAAGATAACTTGCATTAACGTCACTATTATCACCATCTTTAGATACCAGCTAGTTGAGATGCTGCATGAACTTTTGCTCGACCGCGCGGAGCAAGAAAATGTGGCATCAAATTAGTGCCGAGGCGCTGCGCCCTGCTTCCATGCCGACTTGGATGAAAACATTTGACAGAAGTCTGTCTGGTTCGGTATGACACAGGGAGATGATATAGACTTCAACCAAAAGTTTTTAATAAACCCGACGTTTCGGAACCGACTTGGTTCCTTCTTCATGGGTGACTGGTTGGTTGTTCGTAAGGAAAAGGAAGAAGGCACCTAATTTCTGTCTGCCTACAGTCGACACGGCGCAGTGCCGGTGACTGCGTAGGCTACGTATACAGCAGCAGTGTCTTCAAAGCACTCGAGGGGGGGCTAATGACCTTTCTCCTCTCTCTCTATCTCTCGTTTTGCCGTGGAGCGCAGTCCGTGTGTGTACACTGGGGGAAGGGTTCCAAGGGAGCGCTTGATGTTATGGGCTGTTCCTTGTACGTGCCACGACTCGAGTAACAACCTTCTCCTCCAGTTCGGCTTGCTTTCGAGGATGGCCGTCGCTTCAAAATTTATCTGATGGTCCAGTGTCTCCGCATGCTCGGCGACTGCGCTGCGCTCTTTGTCGAACTTCCACACATTGTTGGCGTGTTGCTTCAGTTGTTCCGGTAGGTTTTTCGTCTCACTGATATGCGACGCGGGGCACTCGGCACACGAAATTCAGTAAATGACACCAGGGCTCCCGTCCATTGTTGGCCGCTCTTTCGGGTGGGGGAAAAGGCGGCCCAGCGTACACGAAGGCACGTGCGCAATGCGAACTCCTTCCTTCTTGAAGATCCGCGCCAACATCTCGCTGGTTCCGGGAACGTATGGAACCGGTACGCGTTTAGAGGGGCTGCCAATTACGGTTGATTGAAGTTTCCGTATTCTCTGTTGCTCTGCGCGGCGGGTGGTGGCTAGAATGAAGTACATACTGGAGAGGCAGAACTTCAGTAGACAACAGAGCTCGTCAACCGCTAAAGGAGTCCTTTCACTCAGGCTTGCGTCCTCCTCAAGCGCAGAACGGGCAGCGGAGACAGCTAAGGGAACTGGCACGTTGGTTAACAATGAAACGACGTCAAATGAGACCATGCTCTCGTCAACGCCGATGCTCACATCTGACGCTAGCTACACGAAGTAGCTGGCGTCACGGACATGAGTTGGTGTTTTCCGGGGTATTGGGGCGAAAATTTGGCGTAGAAAATTTGAAAGAGCTCGCCATGGGGAGGAAGTGAAGTCTACAATTGGTCGGAGAGGGCGTCAGGGTTGTGAATTTTCGTAGTCCATAAAAACTCGGTGCGGATCCGTTACGACAGATTAGTCGCAGGTAAAGTGTTTTGAGATCCGGGTAATGCTTGAAAATTTCCGTGAGTAGCTTGTTTAGCTGTGTCTGGGTTTGCTTCGTTGGGTCCTTTACTCGCTGCGTGTATGCGTCCCCTTCTAAGAGAACTGAAACCTTCCGATCGTAGTCCCCGCTGTCCAACACCACCGTTGAATCACCCTTGTCGGCGGGCAAGATGACAATGCTTCGGTCCCGTCGGAGTTCCCGAAGTGCCTGGTTCTCCTCCGTGGTCAGATTATTTTTCCTTTGTAACTTTAATTTTGAGAGGATTCCAATTGATTTCAGCCTAATTTCTTCCCTGGCGCCCGGCCTCACGCTTTCGACGGCTTCCTCAGGCTGCAAAAATTAGGCGCTTTCTTCTTCTCATCACTACCACCATCCCCACCAGTTCTTTATGTTTCCTTTTGGTGCAGCTGGCGCGCAAGGAAGTGGAGAAAGCACAAAAGAATGCGAGAGGTCCCGGCTCCGGGATGGCGCGTGGTGCGTGCGCATCCAGAGCAGATAGCAGTGACCCTTCTCTGGTACTGCTTTCTCCTTCCCTTCTTCCCACATTCTTGCTCCTTCTCTCTCCACTACTAATCCCTTGCGCGTCATTCTTGAGGTGACCTCCTTCAGAGAGAGACAGTAACGATGACGTGCTTTTCTCTTCCTCTTTTCCTTTAGAGACTACTTCGAGAGCGATTCATTGTCGTCCCTTGTCTCACTGACAGCCCCTCCATGCGTTCTCCACTGGCTGGTTTAAGTAGCGCCAACTCGTTCTTCCCCACTTCCTTTACACCTGTCCTCCTACCAGCGGAAGTGGAGGTGCCGCCATGATGTTTCTGCTGCTTTCCCGATTCATGGCCCACCTCTCGGCTAGCCCTCTGGAAAGCTCACACCCCTTTACGCGCCCACTCCACCTCATTCATGCTTTCCCACCGCTCGGCCGTTGACCCCGTCTTGCAGCCTCGTGCGCCACCTCGAGGTGGCATTCCTTGCGAGCTTAGGAGGAAATTCCAGACAACATGACGATAGTTATAGCGCGAGAACAGAACGACGACACAGAGACAAGAAGGACACGAAGGTCCTGTTCTCTCGCTATAACTATCGTCAAGTCATACCAACTAGCCCAAGCCGCCACACTTGTGTGCTACGTGTCCTTATCTCTGTGTCGTCGTTCTGTTCTCGCGCTATAACTATCATGATGTCATACCAACTAGCCCAAGCTGCCACACTTCCAGGCAACACTTGTGGAACAAAGAAAATAATATTTACTTTCTCCTCTGTTTAGAAACAAAGGGGAACGTAAAAAAAAGGAAAAAAAGTGGCGTAATAACTTCCTTTCGGAGGCTCCGGAACAAGGCGACAGTGGTGAAACAATGGTTCATGCTACCTAAAAAAGCAGCTGCAGACGCACTGGTGGGGCTTTAGTCCCTTGCACTTGCACTCTCAAGTGCGATAAACGGTCATGGTGGCCGCCACCCTCAGGTACCTAGCACAGCGAACCTGTCAGTGACGTCACGTGCAGCTTATGTACTCGCAAGGCGCGCCTGGTGTATATGCGGAGCGTCGAAGCACTTGCTTTGAATGCGAGTCTTTGTTGCTCGAACGGAAATTGTGTAATAAAAATAGCTTGTGGTGTGTCGGCACCTATAATCTTGCATTTTGTGAGCAAAAATTAGCCAACGGTTGTTGGCCACCTAAGATCTAATGTCTTGTCTAAAAAAATTATAAAGATTTTACACATGCCCACGCGTGACCAGAAGACCAAACAATTTACGCCCAGAAAGCTGCTAGATTCAGTGAGACATGACGCTGCCCGACAGGCAGGCATAAAATCTTTCTGTAATGTTTATATGCATGTATTTAAGGCAGAAAATTGGGAAGCCAAATTACGCAAAAGCGTTAACATCCAAACGCAGAAAAATTTAAATGCCGGAAGATAATTGTACCCAGAAGATAAAACACTGGGAACTATACTTGGACCATGTTGGGAACCACGTGAAATTCGATCGATTCGGAGAAAAATGGATGAAGACACAGTGTAGTGTGCTTCCAGAGAGGAAAAGCTAAACTTATTTGCAGGGGCTGTTATGCTCATATGTTTGACAAGAAAGTAGGTTCTGCCACGCCGTGCCGTGGTGGTCTAAAAACTATGGCGCTCAATTGCTAACCTGAAGGTTGCGAGACCCTACCCTCGCTATTGCGGCTGTATTTTCGATGGAGGCGACTGTAATAGAGGTTCGTCTAGTTCAATTTAGGTTCACGTCAAGGAACCCCAGTATATTATTATTATTATTATTATTACTATTATTTTTATATTATTATTATTAATAATATAATTATTATTGTTATTATTATGATAAGTAGATTCTGAATGCTATTGGAGGTGTGAGACGTGAGTAAAAGACAGCACCAAAGTGGTTACTGACCTTCCTGTAGAAGGTAATGCCATTATCTCCAATAATGTGATTCATGCTTTTCTGGCTCATCATCTCCTTGAGGAGTGAACAAGCTGGACTCAAAAACAACGTCAAGGAAGTGATTAGAGACAATAAACACCACTCACAGAGCAAGAACCAATGTTTTACTATATGCCCCCCCCCCCTTGTTTCGGAAGACGTACGCGAGGCGGAATGCCACCTGCATGGTTGGCTTGGTGTACATAATGTCGCTTAGTTGCGGTACAGTTTTTGTTGGCCAAAGAGGCCAGTGCATAAACGACCGAATTAGGGAGCATGAACTTTCTGTTGAATATTACTTTTTCGGCACATTTGCATGCGCACTGTGGTTTTTTCAAGTGTGAGCGAGGGTTTTCTAGTCACCCATTCTTGGAAAGAGTAATGATGCCTTGGTGGGTCAAATCACGAAAGTACACTATATTGAAAAGAAGAAAGATATGCGTGTTAGTGATATCTGGTGCTCTGCAACGTGGGGAATTCATTTTTTAAGTATTTTTTTGTTTGGCGGCTTTTTCATTATTTGTTTTTTTTGTAGATCTGATCACGTTTCTTGAGGAGCATGTGAGGTGACGAGCGCAGGCATTGTTGCTATGGTTATATGTGCCCCTGATGTTCTGAGAATTAAGGTTGTTGTGAGTTACGCCATCGCTGTTCTGTCCTTATTTGTTTTTCCTGTATGATACACATCTTTTTTATTTGCATTACAGTAACCATGCATCAAATAGCCAAACAAAAAGTTTTATTAAGCCAAGAGTAACGTAAAAATTATTTCACAGCTTCCCTATAGGCAACCAGTACAATATTGGCGTTTCAAATTTTAAAACATCTTTCTATGAAATGCAATATAGATTTCATGCACGCGACGTCATAGTCATTGCTTCCTAACATACTCGTTCGCCAACATGGCACCTTTGACGTAAAAGTAGCATAATCACAGCGCGTTCAACCTGCGTCAATATGATAACGACGCAGCAAGAATTTTGTTGGCCTCTGTCTGTCAATAACAAGAAAACTTTGGCAGCAATGAAATAAACGTGAATGCATGAAAAAAGACCTGACATAGGCAAGCGCTGTCCTTCGTGTTTACTCTCGCGCTGTATAAATTTGTTGATGAGGAAATGCCAGCTCGCCCAAACACTCCTTTTTAATTGGTTACGTCAATAGGAGAAATTTAGAGACATAATGACATCATTAACATGTGACGTCACAAACATTGTGTCTGTCATGTGGTGCCCAACATTGCACTTTAAGTGACGTACGTCTATGCAAGGAATCACTCATCTTTTCCATGACATGTGCAGTTATGCATTTTTTTTTCCTTTTTGAGGGCTTGAAACACTTTCGAAGGAAAAATGGCTGTTGGAAAAAAAGGTGCAAAGCGTATAAACATTGCACAAAGCCGATGGGACCTTTATTCTAGCAAAATACTTTATGTTCGACTATAGCTACGTTATGGGGGCATTTTGTCGTTTCGCCATATAAATGTTTCGCAATTTGCTTTTTCAGCCTTTCAAATTTCAGTTTTTTCTCAATTGGACTTTTTATACTTTTTCGTGTTTTAAGTTTTAGCTTTCTGATAATTCGTCATTTTCAATTTCCCTGTTTTGAATGGCTATAAAAAGCCGAAAATTGAGAGGCCAAATTAAAAAAAGGCCGATTGTGGGAACACCCTACATTGAAATGCCTAAAATCTTCATGCTGAAAAATAGAAATGGCGAGAAAACATAATGCTGGAGACTACGTGAAAGTTCTTTCATTGACTCAAAGTTTTATTTGTTCGCAGGAAAATGAACAAAAACATGGTGCACATTAAAAAATTTTGCACCCAAAAGGGTGTAAAAAGGGTGCTTTTTCAAGAAAGCACCCTTTGCAACACCCTTTAACACCGATAAATGGTCGATTGAAAAAAAAGCACCCCTTTGTTTGGGTGCTTGCCTCAATAGCACCCTAAAATAGGCTCTAAGGGTGCTTTTGTGCCTGAGAAGGGTGTAGGTGCCGATTCATCAGATGGAATATGCAGCATAAGAAGAACACATAATTATAATATTTGGGATTTTACGTCTCAAACACCTCGATATGATTATGAGGGTCGTCGTAGTGGAAAGCTGCAGAGAACACCATTAAAGAACACCATTTGGTGTTCTTTAATGAGCGCTCATATCGCACAGTGCAAAGGCTTCTACCTTTTCGCCTCCGCCTTAATTCGACTGCCACGGCCGGCATCGAACCCGCGACCTTCGGATTGGCGGCCGAGCAGCGCAGCTACTGCACGAATATGTGGACCTTGCGTTAAATGACGGCCTAATGGACTTAGAATGTGTGAAGGTGCTCTCCGAATACAGCAGAATGTCAGCAGAAGCAAATCGCGTTTAATCTATAATGGCAATTAACTGCAATCTATGTTACGAAAGCTTTCCTTAGCGTTGGTTATAAGCTGCATGTTTGCTATGGATTATATACACACAAATAATGTTCGCCCGAGTATGGGTGTGTGTGCGTGTAAGCGCGATTGTGTGTACACCCGTGCATGTGTGCGTGCGCGTGTATGTGCGAGTCCGTGATTGTGTTAAGCGGGCCTGTGCACATGTGTACGCCCATGCATGCGTGCGTTTACGGTCGCGCGTGTGTGTGGCCGTATGTGTGTATACGTGTATGTGTGTGCGCCTGTGAATAAGTATGCGTGTGTATCAGTCCATGCACCCTCGAATTTTGTGTGTGTGTGTGTGTGTGTGTGTGTGCGGGGGGCACTGCTTATTAGTTTAAGGTCCCACACCTGTTCAGACTGGGAGTCTATATGGTAGGTGGCTTAAAGAATGGCGGTGGTCAACGCTCTGTACACGGACTATTCAGTACATGGAAAACAGCAGCACATTTTCGTACCTCATCGTCGCTTACGAACTTGCTGTGGTAGCTGATTAGGTCCGCTTAGGTGCTTCTACGCTCGAAAACGTGGGTTATGACAAATTCCCACGTAAAGCTGTCACTGCACTTATGCACAACCATCGTTTATATTAACAACGTTTAACAAGAACGTGCCCTGCCTTTGCTACAGGTGCTTAGCTAGCTCATTGGGTAACCATATGGAATTATGTGCTGATCATGTGGTCAGCAAAAAGTTTGTTATAACAACCTCGGCACGTTTCGTGGTGCGTGACAAGCCTTCTAAACATCCGCGACTGTGGATTAATTTGTTACAGCTTCGACTACGCATTCAGTGTTTGCGGCCCCCTACGCGGAAGTGCCAGACACAGACAATGCAAAAAGAAATTCCTCTGGAAAAAGGTGTAGCGATGCTCTCCCGCTAATGCCACCGAGGACGAAATAATTATTGTTTCTGGCCATTCCATGGTGCACTTTGTTTTCCGCAAGTTTTGCTTCACTATTTTTCGCCCACTGCAATCGCATTACGTCAAAATACTCAAAGAACCCGAGGCTGGTAAATAACCTGCGTCGCTGTGCGACTGGCTGGAACATGGAGGAAGGAAAAAGGTCCTTCCTCCATGGGCTGGAAGGAGAGTTGCCATTTATAAGGAGTCATTCCGCGACGAACGGCCGTCCGCCGTATGCGGCATAGCGTTTGCCTTTCGGCGCCGTCCTAGCGGGTTTCCCGCTCCTCCCCCCCCCGCCCACCCCGGCCAGCGTTGCTCCCACAACGGCGGCGTAGATAAGCGAATAGTTGCGTCACCGAACACCTACGTCGACAGCTGCGGCGCCGCCACCAGTGCCTCCTCCTTCTCTCTCTCAACGTCGCTCTCTCTGTCTCATCGTCTTTCAAATGCGTTGCGTTGGTCTGGAATCTTGGTCGCTGTGTGTGTTCTAGCGAACAGGCGCATATTCAATGGTGGTCACGCATGACACCGTGTTCGAAGTGACGCTCGGATTAAGGAATATTTATGGAGTGGCGGACACGGACAACGTGGGCCTGTTAACGGTGAGTGTACTGTTTTCGTAGGTAGTAATCATACAGCGCTAGCTGGGCGCCTGCAGCAGCTCTGCCGAAGTAGGCTGCCAGCCATTTACAACAGCATGCGTTCGTGGGCCTGTTGCAGATGCCCAATTAAACGTGTGACTTAACGAGTTCACACTGCTATGCGCGATGTTGTGTAAGTGCCTGCATCACTCATACAGTGAGTGATGTGATCACTTAACAAGGGCGGGATTAGTTGCTGATCGCACATTGTCTCTACACTGCACAAAGTGATTGATATTGTTTTAAGATGTGCTTTGGGCTACATCATAATAACATTTCTATTATTACTCAAATGTGCAAAGTGCTTCTGTAGATGTAAGCGTAAAAAAAGAAAGAAAAAGCAAAAATTGTGTACAGAGGCGCACTGTACGAAATGGCTTTTTTTTGCTTAAAGACTGTATAGTTGGAGGTGCTGATATGCCGCGATGCTCCCAGCACGTGCGCCTCGGTCTTTTAAGCTATTTAGGACAAGTGCCACCAGCAACAGGAAAAGATCTAGCAGACTTCCAAAGGCGCGTTGTTGTGGCCATCGCCGTGCGTTGTTTTCCCTCGTTTCTGTTTGCTGTTTTCGTGCTTCGCTTTCATCTGCGATAATGTTCGGCGCTATAACAGAATCAAGAGAGTATACGTGACTGTTGGAGCTATGTGCGGTAGCTCTAGCATAAGCCATCGCTGCTGCAACGTAGTCGGCGTCCGCGCGCGTTGGTGTCGTTCGAGCGCTCTTACTTGCTTGATTGTGTTTAACTGAGTATTTAGGCACGGGTTACGTTTGTAAATTCCGTAGTCAATAATCGCTAATAGCGTGCCCCTGACTGCCATCAGAGGATGGGCTTGGTTGTCGAAATATGACAGACGCTTTTTCTGAAAGCAAGCTTTGAATTTCTTTTAAAGAAGTACTTTCATACGTGCAAGGCAGTGCCTATTGCAGGCCCGCAACTCTCTAAAAACTGGACGAGCTATCACATCTTTTATCAAATTACAATGAATTAAGATGATTGAATTATAGATGACGAGTTCCTGTGCTAGATTAGGTGCACAAAACACATGTTCGCAGCCCTACGTCTAGAGAGCAGGCAAATAGGAAGGACAGCGTCAAAATTGGATTAGATTCCATTGACGGAGCGTCTTGTGAGAATAGAAAGAACGAGAAAATTGTTCATTTTTGATGCCCTTATAGAGGCAGTCAGAATTGCACTGATTGGTGACTTGTAACAATTCCTCAGATTGTTAGAGGCGTGATTAAAGTCAGTAAATATTTTACTTTTTTTTTCAGACTTCTTCGCTAGTGCCACGCCCAAGATCATTTGTTCTCATGTAAAAGAGAAAGCAGAGATGTCTTCACTGTTTGTACATGAAGAGGTAAGTTTCTTGTGCATTTTGATTAATGTTACATGTTCTGAACGTTGTACTTCAGGAATTGTTTTTCACACTGGCTCACTACCCTAAAGGAATTCGATTCTTAGGTGAGTTCAGGCTTTCGAAAGTGCCATTTTTGAGCTGTAGTCTTACACTTCACCTCATTTCGGGAATTTGCTGTATGCTGGAAAACTCTTATCTTTATCATACGAAATTATTGGAATGTATGGGTTGTATGCTTCGAGTTCAGTGTAATGTCAATTACACGCCATTTCGAAGGATACACACTACACATTCTTTATATATGGTGCTGCCAGAACAGCACGAACATCATTTTATGAGAAGTCATATTTGCTCTTATTACAGGATGAGAAAGTGCCGCTGACGTCCTGCGTAGTCTACCCCCCGGCCCCAGCCTAGAGCAAGCCTACTTCCTGAACCTCCACATGGATAACCGAAAAATCTTGCGTGTCAGTAATGACGAAGAAGGAGTGACAGCACTGATGAGTTGATTTTTTTATTTTCAACATTGTCTACGGCCGCAAGGCCTTTAACATCCACCGTGATTGAGCGGCTTTTTTTCGGCGTGAGTTTCGAGTTTATCAAAGAAGTTGTTCAGGCAGTACGACGCTGAAAATTTTAGTGTCACAATGCCTGAACAACTTTTTCTAGTGTGGTCATGGTAGATGAACAAACATTGTTATTTGTGTAAGTTATTTTGCTTAAATATAGCTGAACCATTTCATGCCAAACGTCCCAGTCACTTTGGGGACCATCTGAATTGTATTTGAAAAAAAAAGTGCTGACTTACTGCGTTGAAAACAGTGAACTGCTAGAATATTTCAGCGAGAAAAAAAGTTTTGTTCATGTGGCTGGCTTATAACTTCCTGGCATAATGCCGTCTGTGTGCTGTATGTTGAAAATTTCGTTTTAAAACTACCGCTTATTTTTCCTAAAGCGAATTCGGTCTACCTGTTAAGTAAATGTGCTTCTGTAAGGTATTTGAAGCTCAATAATAATAGTGCAATTTTTTTGCCACATTCACTTCCAAGAATAAAGCCAAAATGTGTTATGTTTGCATTTTTTATTGCAATATTGCACTTTGTATGAATATCTGAGCAGTGAATACTTACTCCGCAGAAGGTATATTTTGAGGAAAAAATATCTTTAGACCTCTCAAGCTGCGGAAATAAACGAGAAAATATCACGAATTTCACAAAATTGTGATTTTTGTCCGTATTGAGATGCAATTTGCTCCATGTTGTGATACAATGAAAACTCATCATTATACCTAAATTGTAAGAAAATGAAATTTTTTCTGTAATAAAAATGTTATCGCAAAAAGGACAGGAAAGAGCGCTGTCAACTGAATTTTATTGAAGGTGCTACGAGCGTTTTTATACTGAGCACAAGACCAGGGCTCATCTGCAACAACACATGTGTGACCATGACAAAATAATTTTAACCGAAAAAGAATACTCTTTTTCGGAAAAGATAAGTGAAGGTGTACTGATGCATTGATCCTTGGCCTTCCTGATAAAGAGTTCTAAAATCTCTCATTTTTCTGCTCGCTTTTTTTTTTCAAAAACCGTGTTTTATGAAACCTAGGACTACACTTACATTCTTTACAGTGCCCGGCCATGAGACTACTATAGCCCTTCTTAACATTTAAAGCATGCTGTCTTGCTTGATCATTGAAGCATTGCCCAGTTTGTCCTATGTTTACTTTTCCACATGTTAGCGGCATCTTATGCACATTAGATTGGCATTCAGTAAACCTATTCTAGTGACGAATGGTGCAAGATTGACTATTCCTGTTGCTGTAAGTACATGCACTTTTGAAAGCTTGCAAGGGGTGGAAAACAACAATGTCTCTGCTGGCTCTTTTCCTAAAATTGTGAGACACCTTATGTACGTAGTACCGTGTGACATGCAAAGGTGATTGGTCATTCTCTTTTTCTTTTGGTCCTGTTTCCTTTAACTTTACTTTCTGCAGGAGGGTTTCGCAAACAAGTGTGATGATGCTGTTGGGGTATTGGCTGGTGCTATCAACCCAGGAGTGCTAAGAATGTTCTGCCTTTTCATAGTGGGCATTCAAAATTAGTACAAAGAGGAATTGATACCACATGTACTCAGGCCACCCTTCAGAAGTCATGTTAGCACAAGGGTGAGGTCAGGTTTAAAAACCACATTAAACGACTAAAAGATGCTGGGTATCCGAACAGAATCATCACACCCGTTTGCAAAGCCCTCCCGCAGAACGTAAAGTTAAAGAAGACAGGACCAACAAAAAACAATGACCAAAACCTTTGCATGTTATACCACATCATGTGTCTCTCAATTAAAAAAATAGCCAGCAGATATGATATTAGCGTGTTGTTTTCCACCCCTTGCAAGCTTTCAAAAGTGTGTGTACTAAACAGCAACAGGAATAGTCAATCTTGCCCCATTCGTCACGAGAATAGGTTTACTTAATGCCAATTTAACGTTTGTAGAAGTATTTTTTATCAGGTAAACCAATGATCAGTGCATCACTACACGTTCACTTCTCCTTTCCGAGAGGGAGTATTCTTTTCACAGTTAAGATTATTTTGTAGTGCCCACACGTGTCGTAGCGCATCAACACGGTTCTTGTACTCCGTATAAAAGCGCTCGTAGCACATTCATTAAATTCAGTTGAGAGTCTGTGCTCTTTCCTGTCCTTTCTGTTTCTTCCTAAAGTTGTCGCGCTGTGACTAGCACACAACCACGATGAACCAACTCTCCCAAATTAAGCTCTTGTTACGTAACACGTAGACCGAGTTTCGTATGGAAAGGAGGAGCGGTGCTTTTAAAATAAATTTTTTCACATACAACACCTAGACGGCATTCCAGGAAGTTCAGAGGGCAGCCACTTGACCAAATATTTTTCCTCTCCTAAATATTCCAGTTCACTATTTTCAATGCAGCACGAGTTTTTCGAATACATTTGAGATGGTTGCCAAAATGGCTGGGACATTTGGCATAAAGTGAACCAGCTGTGTCATTAGCCATAATTATGCATTACCTCTTTTGTTTTTTGTGTGTTTTGACTCAGTTTTGTGTTCGTTTTTAGCTTAGTGTGTTTCTGATCATTGTATTGGTTTCTTAAGTATTCGCTAAAGTTATATGCGTGAAAACCCGTATATGTTTGCATGTACATCATTTCTCATAACCAATTGTTATACATCCAGGAATACAAAGCTTAATCCACTGTGAATGTATACATTTGAAAACACTATCCATATATATTTTTGTGTGCATCACTTCTTGGGAACGATTGTGTACATGAAGGCGTATATAGTGAAATCATGGTGATTGTATATATTTGAAACAATCATAAGTATATATTTGCCTGTATTTCATTCCTATTAACCGATTGTGTAGATGAAGGAGTATTAAACTGGAAACCACTGGGATTGTAGATACTTGAAAGAATTATAGGGATATATTAGCGTATATTTCATTTGTAGTCTCTGTGTACTTGAAGCAGTATACTAAACTGAAACCAGTGTAATTGTATGTTGCAAAGAATTGTCAATGAAGTGAAACTGAATAAATATAATAAACATTTGAGGTGTTGCATGTGTAGTGTACGTATACGTGAACGTATATCTGGTGAAAAAGTTGTGTGG
This sequence comes from Rhipicephalus microplus, assembly GCF_043290135.1. Classification (NCBI taxonomy): domain Eukaryota; kingdom Metazoa; phylum Arthropoda; class Arachnida; order Ixodida; family Ixodidae; genus Rhipicephalus; species Rhipicephalus microplus. The sequence goes on from NC_134710.1 coordinate 155,321,944, forward strand.
CAGAAGAAAAGTTTATGTTTTATTTGCCTATTAAATAAACGCAATATGCAAGGGCAGCAAGGCTTCATTTTCTGTAACGCGCATTATGCATGTACTGTGAAGTATATATAGATCCAACACAAGTTCATACACGATAGTACGCGTTTATATTTTTGCCTAGACGCAATGAATGGAGCTCGACAGGTGGCGCACCATTGATAATCAGGACCACTTTCTTCAAGTAGTGTGTAATCAGTGCATGCTGATATCTATTAGTGCAGTCTAAAAGAATACTGGCACCCCTGCCATGGGCCCTCAACACCCTTGTGCACCCTTCTCGCACCCTCCTCAGAAGGTGCTAAAAAGTGATGGACATCGAAGGCACCCTTCCTTAAGGGTGTTTTTGTAACGCCCTACAGTTTTTTTACATGTACACCCTATTCTAAGGGTGCATGAAAAAGCACCCTTTTGGAAGGTGCTGAATTAACACCCTTAGGGTGTCGTCCACGAGACAAGCTCATTTACACCCTTCTGGGTGTAAAATTTTTTACTGTGCACGACACATGGATATGCACTTGTTCTACGCACTGTTAAAACCCCGTGATGGACAAAGGGATTTGTAAAGTTGCTAAGAGTAATGTAACAGCCAGGAGAACACTGCGTAACCAATAACGTGGCGCAGAGCACAGATATTGTCCGCCATGGCTCAGCACGAGACCTGGGGAGGCACACATTCCGCCGCCAGCCGCGGCCGCTCACTGCTAGACCAGCTCCACTGCGCAACACGTAACCATAGCAACGCCGCCATTGTGCCTAGTGAATATGGCCGCCATGATGTCATTTCCGCCACATTTTTTACGCCCTGCGCCGGCTGGGCATGCCCTCTCCTTACCTTTTTCCTTCCTCCGTGTTTGTAGATAATAGTGCAAGTTGTTGGGGGTGCTGACACCCCCTGTAAAGTTGTTTGCGCTGTGTGGCGCCCGTGTCTAGCCCAAAAGCCCCATTTTGGGTTACAACCAGCGGGCGGTAGGTGGCGTTGTGTTCGCGTTGATCACCACTATCATCATCATTGTGTAGCACCGGCGGTGACTTCTGGCGAGAGGCAAGCCTTGGTGGCGGGCGAGAGTTGAGCGGGTCTCTTCTGCACGTGGCGGTTGCCGCGAACAGTTGTCTCTAGCGTGGTTCCTCGGCGTGTGGCACCGTGGGCTGCGCGTCGGGGTCCTCGTGGTAAGTCAAGCGTTGGCGACGCCGCCTTGGGTGTGTTATTGTGTTTGTCATGTTATTGTGTGTTTGTCGTGTTATTGTCTTTGTCATGGATTGTATGATAATATTGTGTAAGGATGTCTTAACGGGTTAATTACATTTGATGTATCGATTCGGCGGAGAATATCGTCGTTCTTAGATGGTTAAATAAATGTGTGTAATATTTGGTTATTATTTGGTATATATATATATATATATATATATATATATATATATATATATATATATATATATAGCTTGTTGTTAGCATGCTGAAGAATGTAGCATTTGTGGTTGAGTCATTTCGAGCCTCGCATTGCGAAGCAAAAGGTCGTGGGATGATTTTCGGCGCACGACACTTCTTGTTCTAGTTTTTTCTTTGACAACCGTTGGTATACATTTCACAACGTCATATCGATGGCGTAAATATGTCACTGAAGTCTTGGTGGCTCGTGGCATAAAATACTTTGTTTAAAGAGATTAATGTCAGTCTTTTTTATGTTCATATTTTAAGCGTGAACTGAAACGACTGGAAAAAAATTGGGAGTAACACACACAAGTGCTAATTTGGTGTCTCGTCACCGGCCCAGCAATTGCACAACATAAGTACGACGGAACGCATTACGAACCACCGCAAATTCAATAGTGCGCGTGTGCCCCTGAATTCTCCGTTTCATGACTGTGCATGCCTATAATGTGTCCCATAGCATCTATCAGCATACTGAACGACCCCTTAGTTGCCCTGTCTGGCATAAAGTACAATCCAGTGGCCTTCGGCAAATCTTGAGCCTTTAGAGAATTTCATATGTGAACGTGAATGATCAGCCACTTCGTAGAGAATGATCATGTTTTCCAATGCCACAAGTCAGCTTTATTTTCATGGCGAGCAAAGTTGGCGCTTTAGGCACGCTGTCAAGCTGCAAGGTTCTTGTTTCGTGTTGAGGTCTCTCACCCGAGTGACCAATTCATTCCTGAAATTAAATCATGGCCTCCTCCATCTCTCTCACCGGCACTCTTCATTTGGAATGTTAAGAAAAATTTATTTAACGTCCTCACTCAAATAAGAGTCGAGTCGTAAGCGAGCTTCACTGCACTGAAACATGATCGCTGGCGAACGAACCCACGTACTTTGATTCGGCCAAGACTCAGAGTGAAGTCTTGACTACGAAAAAACCCCCGTGCATCCAGGGAGAACATCAGTCGAAGTACGGCCATAAAGTGAACGAGTCCGCGAGCACAAAAGACGCTGTAAATGCAAACGACGCCGTGCTCCGAGACGAGACTGAGAATTCTAATGAGACCATTAGCCCGAAGAATTCTCGACTCCAAAACGAGAAATGGGCCAGTAAATTGGCAGGTCGGCTGTCCGTGAAATCTATGCAGCCGTGACCCACACAGGTACGTTTTTATAGTTAACACGGCTGCTTGAGCTGGTTCCCTTTTTTTGTGATAGTGCCTCCTCATGGTGGTCACATGGCATCCCCCTTAGATAGACGCGCCAGCCAAAGCTCGATGGTTAAGTGCGCACGAACCTTCTAAACAATTTAAGACGTTAGGCAGGTGTTTTTTTTTCTTTTTTGTTTGTTGGTAGTGAGTCTGTCTCTGTCTGAGCGCGCCGTTTTCTGTGTGCTATGAAACTTCCTCTGTACATGTTTTCAAGTTTCTGAAAGTAAATGTGCGCGTTGGCCTAACACGCTAATATATCTGCCAGGCTACCAATTCTCAAAGGGATCACGTAGTATATACACTGCCTTCGTTAGGCATTGTTCGTTGAATATCGAATAAAGAAAAACGTCTAACTGGCTTTCGAAACCACGCGAGACACTACCCCGCGCCTATGAGGTCTCAAACGCTTCGGAATCACCTTTTAGGTTTGTTTTAACACCGGAGAACACCGAGATTTGGGTGGTACGTTCGACGAACCGAATCGATTGCACAATAGCACACTTTGTATACGAAAGCAGAGCAAGGTGCTGCAGAGCACGCCCGCAACCTATAGATTTGACTCAACTTAAAGCGGTTGGCTATCGTGCGTTCGAAGAGACTCGGCATTTTTTTTCTCTCTTATAATGCAATAAGAGTACCTGGGAAAGACAGTGTAATCTTCGAGTTGCTTCAACACAGCTAATTATGTATTGTTTTGTGCGAGAGTATATTATAAACTCACTCCGTCGTGGTGGTCTAGTGGTTACAGTGGCATACGACTGCTATCTCTGAGGTGGCGGGATCAAATACCGGCTGTGGCGCCAGCATTTTCGATGGAGGCGAACATGTTTGAGGCCCAGTAATTTGATTGAGGTGCACGTTAAAGAACCTCCTGTGGTCGAAATTTACGGCGCACTCCACTAAGTCGTCTCATAATCATATCAGTGTTTTGAAACGTTAAGCCCAAGATATTATTATCAGATGCGAAGCAGCTCTTTGACTAGCCTGTGTAACGCTGTCCCTCCGTCCGCACCACTCCCGTCACCGCAGGTGTTCGAACGGTATCAAGTAGCTTACGCCCTCCTAAGTGCGCGATGACGTCTCTCTCCCTCACCTGGAGAGTGCTCGCCACGTGTCAGCTCTCTCTCGCTTCACCCTCTCCACCGCTCGTAACGCTCGAGCCCACTCATCATCTCGCCCACGCCATCTCTATCTATCTGTTGGCGAAAAGAAGCCGTGGGCCGCTGGGTGCGCACGCTGCGCGCGCCTCAAGGATCTCGCAGCGCCCCCAGTGTGCACAGCGCACCGCTGTTTGCAGCGCGATCGCGCCGATGGACGGGACACCGTGGCGGCATGCTTTCCGCTAGTATGCACGTACCTTTCCCGGCTTCCATCGGCGTTGCGAGGGTTAGCGAAGCCGATGGCGTTCGCAAATGGCGACGTCAGCACCGACGATTCGCAAGTCAGGGAAGCCAAACGCAAGCCTCGGCAGTGGAAGACCAGTGACACTGACGAGGTGCTAGTCAAAAACACTGATCGCGTTCGAAAATACAGACGGCGCGCGGGTAACACCGACGAGACGCGAGTCAATGAAGCCGAGCGCACGCGTCTCCAACGCGTTCCGCCTCCCTTGTCTTTGCGTTTCAAAGAGACGTTTACTGCAGGAAACGCTACACCGAGCTTTGCTTCAAACCGTTTTTCCAGCCACCACGTCGACACCCATTTCAACCGGGTCAACGCAATACGCACCGTAGCTGCTTCGCATCCTATCAGGGTTCCCTTCGGAGAGATGGTTCATAGTTATTATTATTATTATTATTATTATGATCATCATCATCATCATTATTATTATTATCACCACCATCATCATTATTATTATTATTAATATTATTATTATTATTATTATTATTATTATTATTATTATTATTATTATTATTATTATTATTATTATTATTATAAACTTGTTCATGCAGTAAAACGCCCGATAAATATCAACACACCAAGGAATATTCACTTGCAGCTGACTACCCAAGTCCGTAAGGTTCGTGTGAGTAAAAGAATTCTGTACTGTATATACAATAAATACTGTAAAATCAACATTAGTCAATATACTTTAATATCCTATGTCAGTTTTGGCTCATCAGCTTGTTGAGCTTTATTTACTTGTGTCTATTTTTTGAAATAAAGGTAAAAGAAGGAGTAATTATCATTGCCTGTCGACGACTACCCTTTTGACCAGGCTTTAAAGACGGAACACAAGCTAAGATAGAAAAAAACAAAGTTTCGCATTCGATTGATTGATATGTGGGGTTTAACGTCCCAAAACCACTAGATGATTATGAGAGACTCTGTAGTGGAGGTCTCCGGAAATTTAGACCACCTGGGGTTCTTTAACGTGCACCCAAATCGGAGCACACGGGCCTACAACATTTCCGCCTCCATCGGAAATGCAGCCGCCGCAGCCGGGATTCGAACCCGCGCCCTGCGGGTCAGCAGCCGAGTACCTTAGCCACTAGACCACCGCGGCGGGGCAAAGTTTCGCATTCGATGAGTTCTAAAGTTATCCTTTTCACACAGCCCGCTAATGTTCGCTAACTACAGCGAAGGTTGAAGAAATTGCACCTGAAAGGCGCAATAAATGTGGGCAATCATCGCAAGAAACGTGGACGAACAGTTACGGCACTTGCATTGCAAATAACTTATCCCATTGCTTCACTATGCGTGAGTTATTTACTTGAGTTGAATCCATGGTGTAGAGTCTTACTACAACATGTCACTCAGCGGCCTAACTTAACGCATGAGCACCAATGCTGGCTACCTTCTAACAGTTTCTGAAATTATTTTTCTTTATATCTTTACTATGACGGCGCACACAAGTCAGAGCTAGCAAATATCTCGTCCAGCTCTCACAGCTTAAATGGTGCAATTGTACATTAAGGCCTTCCTCGCAGAGTGAATTTCGCGCGTGCCCGGCTTTCATTCAATAGGCAGTGGCCGCCGAGTTAGAGCAATTTGCCGAGCAAATATCGCAAGACGGGGGCCTTTCCCAACTTCTCCGCGACAAAGGCTATGACAGCCAATTTTCGCAACATCAGAGCTCGCTGCGATGTGATAGCGAAGCGACGAGAAAGCCTTCAGGGGGGAGCACGCATCTTGGAAGTTAATTAAACATGCTTCTGCGGCTCGGAACGTCACAAGCACAAACATCAGGAAACGCGCTGCCTGCCACAAAGTTAATCCGCCAGCTGTGCAAGCGGGAAGGCGCTCGGTGAAATCTGTTACGGGACCATGGGTCGTTCCGCGACCATCTCGCGACACAAGAGGAAGGTCACAGGGTCAAGAGTCCAACGTCGTTAGGGGAAGTCTGTAAACAAGAACACAGCCGCCCCTGCACGCAATGACATAGATACGCTATACGTTAAATGGGAAGCAGGTGGCCTTTCAAAAGCCAAGTCATGAGCGGGCTATAGGAGAATGCACACGCACCGCTCTAATAGGGCCTTTGGCGACTCAACGCAGTCATAAGCAGTGTATTCCAATCCCGGAGACTCACAGAGGGACGCTGTTATGCTCGAGTGTGATTGGAGCACATGAGGTGAAGTGAGCCCACACGATCAACCTGTAGGCCGACAAGGTGAGCGCAGCTCTACTATAGCTTCTAAATACGGTGAAAAAAAGAAAAAAAAACACCAAGCCCTGACAGAGCACACAAACGAGGTTTGCTGCGGATGATGAGGAATAATGGGTCAACCAGAAAGCAATGGGTTCCGAACCTTCGCTATCGCTTAATCAGTGGCCGGCATTGATGACAGGAAATCAATTCAATCGAAAAAAAAAGTAGATTAAGGAACTTCTGCACGTGTTCACTTTCTGTGGCATTGAAATTGTCCCTGACGAATTCTCCCGAATTGTATTTACTATTCCCTAAAACATGCAAAAAACTGCAATAGCAAGCCACATAGAATTTAAAGTAACAATACGGCGATATGGGCTAGTTGGTGAGCATGCTTAAAGCAAATGCTTTTCAAGAGCACGAAAAACGAAGAAAGAAAAATTAAAAAATTTGCAGCACAGTTGCAGTCACACACTACTAAATTTTCATTGAGCATAATAACTTTTAAAAGCAATAAACATAATAACATTGCACGTGCATTGTCGAACTATAGCCCTAAGTGCTGTCAGAACAATAAAAATTCATTTCTGGGTAAGCGCTGTCCCATAAAGTCATAGCTTTTCTGTCTTCGTTTTGCGCCCGTTTGAAAAGCGTTTACTTAAAGCATTAATTCGGATTATACCTGCATGCTGCCATAGAGACATATTCTGCCTAAATTTTACGTCAGCAAAACATATCCTCAATAATTAGTGCCGTCCCAGCTTTTCTTAAATTCGAAAATTGCTGTTGCGGAATATGATTCATAAGTTAAATGTGTAGCCGCATTCGCGACTGCAACGCACTATAAACGCTGATCTTGTGGCATCTCTCATGAGTGATCAAGTTGCCTAAATCCAAACGGGAAAGAAAAATTGGCAGATCCCACGTATCGTGGGAATCGATGATACGCGAAGCACGAATGAAGAAGGCAGATATGTCACTTTAAAGTCAGCAAAATTTTACGAGGTGGACGTTAATTATGCCGTGCATGACTTCCACGTCCTGATTATCATGTTTGGACGTGTAATTTACTTTTGTTGTCTATTCACGTCACGTGGTTCCAAATTTGGTATATGTCGAGCTATCGAAACGGCTGCAAGCACGCTATGAGTGTAGCATGTAGTGATGTATTACACGCTGCACATAATGTGATTATCATCTTTGCCGCGATGCGGTGGTCTAGTGGCTAAGGTACTCGACTGATGACACGCAAGTCGCGGGATCGAATCCCGGCTGCGGCGGCTGCATTTTCGAGCAAGGTAAAAATGTTGTAGGCCCATGTGCTCAGATTTGGGTGCACGTTCAAAACCGCAGGTGGTCGAAATTTCCAGAGTGCTCCACTACAGTGTCTCTCAAAATCATATGGTAGTTTTGAGACGTTACACCCCACATATACTTCACTAATTCACGTCCCGTGATACCGAATTCGGTATATGTGTAGCTAGCAAAAACGCCACGAGCACGCTATGAGCATGGCATGTAGTCATGTTGTTACGTGACACGCACTTCATGATTATCATGTTTGGACGTGTCATTTGGCTTTATCGTCCATTCACGTCACGTAATACGAATTTTGGTATATGTGAAGCTAGAGAAACGACCGCGAGCGCATCATGAGCGTGGCGTGTAGTCATGACTTTCATGAGATGCACGTCATAATTTCCACATTAGGGTCTGTCAGTTACATTTGCTATGCAGACATGTCATACCATATTAGTTTTGCAATATGTCATGTGAACTAAACCACTACAAAAGCAGCAAGACCATTACATGTAAATCATGACACTAATGACATACATCTCATGCGTATCATGTTATAACTAGTCACTTAGGCTCTTCTTACCTTAATGATATCCCACACCAATTTTAGTATCAATATAATTAGAGAAACGGCTAGAAGAGCTAAATGTAATAGGCGGCTAGGCAGATAGATAGATAGATAGATAGATAGATAGATAGATCGCCGAAGTTTGCTAAGAAATGCTTCGCATTGAAAAATCTGGAGGACTTCGATTCCAGAGTAAATACGAGTGACCAGCGGGCGTGACGGGAGCACTCTCATTTCTGCTCTCATCGGCGTTCTTCGTAAGCACGCAGAGCCTCGGGTATTTTAATACAGCATACGGACAGGACAACAGTAACAACGAAAAAAAAAAAGCTCACAAGACAGAGGCTCAACTTACCACTCAGTATAAGTTGAGCGTCTGTCCTCTCACTTGCTCTCCCTTTCTACAGTTTTCCCGCCGATACGCTTGTGATACATTGCACCAACTGGCTCAGCAGACCACCTCCTTGTACTTCTCGGGCCTTCTCGCAAAGCGTGGTCACCTCGCACTCGCCAAGGACTACTGTGTACACGAAATGCTTCGACTTGGCTGACGTCACTAGATACGGACTCACTGGTTTTGAGCTTTTTATAGCATACATTTTTTCGACACTCTACAGAGGAATTCAAAACATACACATTTTAAGCGTCCAAGATAAAAAACAAAACGATTCAGTGATAATTGAAAAAAGCTAGATGAAGTCCGACACGGGCCCCTCACTGTCTGTGCAAAACCCTGTTTATGACTGGAATTACCAGTAGCTTCAATATACACATGACAGTCACGCAATGAAGTCCACCACCCGTCTTTTCTGCTATACCTAAACCTGTGCGAACGGAGGGTCCATGTTACTGTTGCGATCGATTGTATACCAATGTGCTGCCTACTGTTGTTCCCGGTCACAGCGGCAGGCCAAATGAGGCCGCTGCGGCAGTCCAAAAGGCATTTCCGGTCGTGTTTTGGTTATGCCACTCACCGGCTGCGCATATCCGGCTCGCACGCACTTTGCCTTTTGAGCACCGCCATTACGGTCCATTTGACCACAGATTTGCTGACTTCCAGGCAATTTGGTTTCAGTCTGAGCAACCACTGCATCTATATAGCAACCGATGAGCTGCATGCACACGTTCGGCCGAGGAAAACGCCGACAGAGAATCGAGCTGGCCCCTTTATCTAGAAGGCGGAGCTATGCGTCAGTGGAGTCTGCAGGGTTACGAGGTGGGTTGTGGGACTTCGTGAATATACGGGTGCTCGAAACTTGAGTTCAAGTTTGATGTTGTTCGGCCAGCGCTACGTGAGAAGATAGCCGCAGGTACAAAAATCGCGAAATGCGAAAACGCGGTGTGCGTAGTAATTTCCGCCTTTCGGGTGTAGGGCATGTGTGCGTGTCATAAAACTCGTGCATCTACCCGGCTTATTTACCAGCAATTATATAAGCACCATGCGTCACAGCACCGCGTGGGCAATTTTTACATTCCCAAGGTGTACAAAATGCTACAAAAGACGGCGCCGCAGCGCATGCACGACGGAATTCTACCACTGGGGGGGGTTGATTATAACTCGCGTCCGAGTGACAGTACATGAGCACGCTAGAATTTTGTTCCAATACAACTGCGGTCTTTGCAACCTAGATTTCATCCCATTTCCTCATTTTCTGCAGGTGTTGCAAGATGACTGGTTAAACTAAATAATCCATTCCTTTCTTTCTTTCTGCTTTATAATCATCCTCAATAATAATGTTTTCTAAATATACCAGTTTGCCTTGCACATGCAAAAGAGGCAGTCAAAAAGTCGCTGGCCTTCGTTTGAATCGCTTTTCACAGCAGTTGTGTGCATGCATCGGCAATCAGTCTTCGTGAGGCGCTACCTATAAAACGGGATGCAAGTTCTGCCCTATTCGTAAGCACGACGCGGCAGCTGCAGGTCCTTTCACTCGGCCACGGAACGAGAGGCACCGGAACTTCTCGATGTTAATCTTAACGGGTACTAACGCAAGCATTAAGCTCCCCGAGACAAGTACCGGTAACTCCAAAAGTCACGCCTCTGTTTCCATTTATTTCGGCTGTTTCACGACATTCCGCGCCCTATACTTGTGCCCGTAAACTAGGGCTACGTGCCGTCTACCTCCTTCACTAACTCACTCACGCACTCTCTCTCTCTCTCGCTCACACACACACACACACACACACACACACACACACACACACACACACACACACACACACACACACACACACACACACACACACACACACACACACACACACACACACACACACACACACACACACCCTTTCCTCTTTTTTTTATCATCTTATTCCTTCTTGGCACTCCTCGCGCAGCCGAAAGGAGCAACGAAGCATCATTCTGTCAGCACGAGCAATGTCAATCCGTGGGATAACAGCAGAATAAGCACTTCAATACATAAATGAGGAAGACAGGTCACCACCGCCAGTTCATATTTCAGGGGCGAAGCTCCTTAAAGCGGCACCTGTTCATCCCTCATCTTAATGCGTAACATGTCTTACGCTTTGACGAGCAAGGTGGTGCTGGTGAGAGATTTCTCCTGTGCGTTGTTGAACAATAAAAAATTTGTAGCATGCGCGTTGACTAAAAGCCGAATTCTCCTGTCTCTCATTCCACATTAGCAGCTATTGACCTGTACATGGACCACTATCTCACAAGAAAGGGTTGCTCGCTAAAAAAACCAAGGAAGTTTCTTCCTAAAACCAAGGAAGTTACACTCGCTGAGCGTAACTTCCTTGGTTTTAGAAACGTTTAGTGAGCACTGGGCCACAGTGCCTTGAATACAGTGAACTAGTATATACCATGAGCTCGAGGTGGTTAAAGGTGGGAAGTAGACACGAAGCGCAAGCCGTAAGAAAGTGTGCGTGTGCCACTTCTCGTTTAGTCCTTGGAATGTCCGCTGGATATCAGTGCTTCTTTATGCGGAATATATGATAAAAAGATGCGAGATGGTGGTACTTAGTGTGTTGACTAGATGGATGAGCGGACACACAGACAGATGCATGGACGGACGCATGAATGGCTGCAGGGATGGATGGACGCATGAATGGACGCAGGGGCGGATGCATGGACGAATGCAAGGACGGACGCACGGGCGGACGTGCGGACGCACGAACAGACGCACGCACGGAGGGGCGGATTGACGCATGGACGGTCACACAGACAGACGCATGGACGGACGGGTGCTTCGCCCCACTCTCCATTATTCACCCCGTGGATATGCTGCCATATTTTTTTAAAAGTTTGGCCTAGTATATCTGTGCTTCGCTGCAAAGAACGTCGAAAGACGATAATCTTCTGTCTGGAGGCGCTGCGTGAGATATGGCGTCATCTAGCAGTAATGAGAAGAAACGAGTTTTTAAGAAAGCAGAGCCACTGGTAGACAGCAGCATCAGGTCACTTTATTTAAAGCCCTGATTTTTTAGGAAAGTGTAGAAACAACCGCTTCATCGTTCACAGCACCGCGTTGTCGTCAGCACAACTTAATCAACGCGGTAGTCTTCAGAATTACGTGTGTATGCATTTTCTAAATAAAACTACACACTGCCAAACACTTACGTATTCATGTTGCGCCTTAAACATAATATTTGCTTTTTGATTGACAATGTTCAGAAGTATGAACGCAGCTATTAGATCAAAATCAGTGAGCTCTGAGAGGCGGGATTACACTTTCACCGGCTCGCTGAATCGTTGAACAGACACCGACAATCAGAGACCAAATTTTTTGCTATCAACTGTACCAAAAAAGAATATACTTTTTAAAAATCAGGAGCTCTTCTCCAATCGGGAAAGCTTGGCGTGTGCGTGCCTGGCGTTACGTTCACAGTGTGCTCGCGGCTGTTTCACTATAGCTCCACATAAACCAAATTCAGTATCACGTGACGTGAATAGATGACGAAACTAAATGGCACTTCAAAACATGTTAATAATAATTTGGCTGTCATGTAAAACATGACTACATGCTACGCTCACAGCACCCTCATGGCCTTTTCAATAGCTCCACATACACCAAATTTGGCATCACGTGACGTAAATAGACGACGAAGGTAAATGACATGGCCAAACATAATAATCATCACATGCATGTCATGTAAGAACATGAATACATGCTATGCTCATACCGTCCTCTTGATTGTTTCGCTGTTTCCAGATATACCGAAGTTGGTATCACGTGACGTGAATAAACGACGAAGGTAGATGACGCTTCCAAACATAATAATCATGACTTGGAAGTCATTGATGGCATAATTTATGTCCGCCTTGTAATCTCGTGCTGATGTTTAAGTGAAATATGAACCTTCTTCAATTGTGCTTCGCATATCATGATATGATGTGTGCGGTTTGACGTTCCAAGACCACCATATGCTTATGAGAGACGCCGTGGTAGAGGGCTCCGGAAATTTTGACCACCTGGGGTTTTTTAACGTGCGCCCAAATCTGAGCCCACGGGCCTACAACATTTCCGCCTCTATTGGAAATGCAGCCGCCACAGCCCACCCGAGCCTTCACCAATTCTTCCTCCATCGGAAATGCAGCCGCCGCAGCCGGGATTCGATCCCGTGACCTGCGGGTCAGCAGCCGAGTACCTTAGCCACTAGGCCACCGTGGTGGGGCTTCGAATATCATCGAGTCTCGCAGTACGTGAGATCTGCAAGCTTTCTTTCTTTCTTTCTTTCTTTCTTTCTTTCTTTCTTTCTTTCTTTCTTTCTTTCTTTCTTTCCTGCTGTCTTCCTTTTTTTTCTCCTTTCTTTTTTTCCGTTCCTTCTTTCTTCTTTTTTTTCATTTTCTTGCTTTTTTCTTTATTTATTTCTTCCTTTCCTTCTTTATTTGTTTCATTCCTTCTTTCCTTATCTTTTGCCCCCGCGGTAAAGAAACGACTCTGATTGGTTGTGGGCTTGACGTGAAGGCGCACCTGCGCAGTCGGCATCGTGCCTAAAATGCGTTCCGGCGCCGGCACCGGAACGTGAGGTCATACGTTCATATACAGGCAGCAATGAAATATGACAACGCGAAATGACAAGTAACTTCGATAAAAAAAAATCAGATTGCGTCTCTCACACTCATATGTTGATTTTGGGACGTCAAACTCCACCAATTGTAATAACAAATCAGATTGCCATATGAGAGACGACTTATGAGCGACAAGCCCACAATCAAGAGAGCATTAATTATTGGAAAACGGCGCATACAAACACGCACGTGACCGGAAGATTCTAGAGGGGTGCATTTTGCGCAGTTCTTTTCGCTTTCTTTCGTGTACTACAATGCCGCAACTGAAACTCGTAACTCAAACCAAGCTTCGCTTGAAGAGGGGGAAGGAGGGTCGCATTGATTGATTGATTGATATGTGGGGTTTAACGTCCCCAAACCACTATATGATTATGAGAGACGCCGTAGTGGAGGGCTCCGGAAATTTCGACCACCTGGGGTTCTTAACGTGCACCCAAATCTGAGCACACGGGCCTACAACATTTCCGCCTCCATCGGAAATGCAGCCGCCGCAGCCGGGATTCGAACCCGCGACCTGCGGGTCAGAAGGAGGGTCGCAAGATACACCGGTAGTTCCAAGCACATGTTGGAAGCAATATGTCCGCCGCAATGGTGGAGCGGTTAGCGTGCTCGGCTGCTGACCCCAAGGCAGCGGGATGGATCCGGGCAGTGGCGGTCGCGTTTCGATGGAGGCGAAATGGTAGAGGCGCGTGTTCTGTGGGATATCAGTGCACCTTAAATAACTCCAGATGGTCGACATTTCCGGAGCCCTGCACAACGGCGTTCCTCATAATCAAATCGTGGTTTTGGGACGTAAAACTCCAGATGTTATTATTATTATTATTATTATTATTATTATTATTATTATTATTATTATTATTATTATTATTATTATTATTATTATTATTATTGGACCTATTCCACGTTCGTAAATAGAGCTAGGCACCATCCTGATACTGATGCGCTTGAAGCGACGTCGTGGCGCCTAGGCTCCGCTCAACCCGAAAATCTCGCCCCTGCCCTCTATGATCATGTGGCAACTGGTGGCAGTTGGATCACATGGCAAGCTGCCTCCGAGCACAGCGCATCAAAGTCAGACGTCCCAGCCGTGTATACAGACTTAAGAGTTTCGAGTGTCTCCTGTACCCGTTCAGAAAAATAAAAAAGCACACGTTGGGAACTAGCCAATTAAGATAAACGGCAGACCAAATAGTACGTCCACGAAGTTTGGTAGTTATGCTAGTGTTCATTGATTCTACGAAACCAACAGTAACCTGGGCTGATATACTTTATATATTTCTTTGTTTCTTTGGGTTATATGTTTTCATATCGTGTGTTTGCTGGAACTGGTCGATCCCGCCGATAATAGAGGCGAAGCTTCGTTTTATAGATGACATGCAAAAAAATATAATATCGAGCGAAACATCTGCCGACATCTCTCTGTCTCTCTTTTCTTGCCTTTACCTTTTAGTTCGGAGCGTACACACTTCTCGTCTGTAGGGAGTGAGCGTTGTGGTACAGTGTAGTTTAGAAGAATTCGCAGAGCCAAGACACTTTTACTCTCCATAAACGAGCTACCAATAGTCACTCTGGCCTATGTAGTAGAGAAAACGTTATCAAGGGCAACGAGTCATGAGTGGGTATAAGGCCCGTCATAAAGAGGCCTTATACCCACCTCAGCCACTGCTTAAAGATTGGACGTAATGCCTCAGTTTGGTTCAGACTGGAAGCCTTTTTCTTTTTCTTTTTTTATTCACTGTGTTTAGTGTTTGCGAACGACTCCAGCGTTAGTGGCAGCGGTGGACCGCATGAACGTCAAAATCAGCTGTTATTGTGAATTCATAACTTTCGCTGTATATATATACTACACAAATCTTAATGGCGTCACAAAACGAGATTAATACAGTTGTTTTTGAACTGTACTGACCATACTAAAAGATTACCTGTGATAACATCATCAAGAAAACAATATTTACCAGAGGAACATTTAGGAACGATTTTTCATAAATAATCCGCGATCTCACAGTAATTTCTTAGTTTTAGCATTCCTTATGACGGAAACATGTATACGTCACTACTCAATGAGCGCAGACGTTATCTCAATGGGATAAGGTTCGGCGCACGCCCTTGCTGCCACAATAATGCCGAAGCAGCCCTGCAGCAAGAAAGAGAAAAACACGACTTTTAATTAAACAGCATGCAGCTTTTAGACGACAGCAGGCAGAAGTGAGATAAGAACAGCCTGTTCCTTTAAACAAATCCTTTTTTACTGCATTCAAATCGAGAATTCATCAAATGCATCTACAGTTGTCACCTGCAATACGCGTATACTTGCAAGAGACCTAAAGAGCAGTCAGCCTGCCACACAGCAAACTTCACTTGAGTAGATAATTTCAATGACTTTCTAGCACTAGTTTGTATCTTGAGCATGCGGTGTAACAGATAAGCTACATCGCGTCCTAAACAACGAAGCGTCACCAAAGCGAATCCTTGAAGGCTTGACGAGCATTATCGTCTTAGTATCGATACCAGGTGTGCTTTCCAATCAATCGTGGCGCCCCTCCCCGCCGCACTATGCCATCGACATCGATCATGTCGATCATCTTGAGTTGCTAATGACATCTCACTATAAGAACGCTACCATCAGCGTCCCTGGTTAGGCAAACTATCGACACTTTCGGTGACGATCAAGGGTTTTCTGGAGCCTTCGTCATCGGTCCTCTACATTAAACAATAAATGAACAAGCACAACCTGACTACACACATGAAAGAAGACAAGGACGAGACAAGAAAAAAGACAGAGCGACCGTTCGATCTATCTTGCCCGAACCCACCTCAATCAATGCTTGCCATGTTGTTCCCAAGCGAACAAGAAGGATGACAATGCCCCATTGTTTCATTTCTCTTTTCGGTCCATTAGCAGGCGGTATGCGACTGCAGGGTGTCACCTTTGCCTAGGACATCTGAACGACACAGAGTGTGGCGATTTCAGAAGCAACTTCAAGGTACATCTGTTCCAGTACCAAAAAATTCCAAAGGTTTGATTGATTGATATGTGGGGTTTAACGTCCCAAAACCATCATATGATTATGAGAGACACTGTAGTGGAGGACTCCGGAAATTTAGACCACCTCGGGTTCTTTAACGTGCACCCAAATCTGAGCACACGGGGCTACAAAATTTCCGCCTCCATCGGAAATGAAGCCGCCGCAGCCGGAACTCGATCCCGCGACCGGCGGGTCAGCAGCCGAGTATCTTAGCCACTAGACCACCGCGGTGGGGCATCCAAAGGTTGGGATTTGTACGGTAACATTTTCAGGTTATTTTTCTCGATAAGACACAGGTACTGCGGCTACACTCTTCTGAGATGGCTTCACTAGAGAAGCATAGATTAAAACATTAGAATGCCGTATAGCCATAAATATGTCTGTGTTTGAATGAACATTCCTATCTTTCTTTCTCTGGAGCTGAAAGCCACGTACAGATCACCCCCAAAGTTTTCGAAACATGAAACTCTTAAAGAAAAATTGCATTTTCTACGGAACATCTTCGAACGGACGGCAATATATATGTCAGAAACGGGATTCCTGTAGAAGTGCAATAACTGAGAATTGCCATTTGAAAACATATTTTGCTGCAACAATGACTTTATTTTTTATTCCAGACTGCAAAAACTTTTGTGGTTTTAAAAACTGGCATGCGTCAGAAAGAGAGTGAGAGAAATGAAAAGGAAAGGCGGGGAGGTTAACCAAACTTTGGCTGGGTTGGCATGAGTCAGTTCTCTAAATATGGTTTGGAGATCATTTAGTTTACAGTTAGCGGCTCCAGTAAACGTGCGTGACAAGACTAGAAGTTCTTACTTGTTGACATAGTGCCAGTAGAGTGCAAAAAAATGCCGCCATATCCACGAAGTGAATGATGATGAGTGGGCGAAGCTCCGGAGGTAAACCTGGTAAACCATGAATCCTCCGTACATTTTGCCCACTCGATTTTATTGCAACGCTCCCCCTAGCGTACGTCGCCGCACTATATCGAACGATGACACGCGCCATATGTGGCATCATTCCTATTTTATAACACCTCGCATCTTTCATAATCAACTACACGTACCGCCGTCTAGTTTATAACATCTTGCATCTTTCGGACGGACGGACGGACGGACGGACGGATGGACGGACGGACGGATGGACGGATGGACGGATGGATGGACGGACGGACGGACGGACGGACGGATGGACGGATGGATGGACGGACGGACGGATGGATGGACGGATGGATGGACGGACGGACGGACGGATGGATAGACGGACGGACGGATGGACGGACGGATGGACGGATGGATGGACGGACGGATGGATGGACGGACGGACGGACGGACGGACGGATGGACGGATGGATGGATGGATAGATGGATGGATGGATGGATGGATGGACGGATGGACGGACGGATGGACGGATGGACGGATGGATATGGCTGTACCCTTTAGATCGGGCGGTGGCTAGCGTAATACTTAGAACTGAACGAGAGGTGGCTACATACAGGGGACGCACAGCCCACGCCTTAAGGAGCTTCGCTCCTAAAACACGTAACCAGAGGGAAACGACAACACGTGCTTAACCTCACGAAAATATTTCTTTTGTAAGTAGACGAGAGTATAAATACACCTGCTACAAACGCTTGAGTGGCTTTATTATGAAGCGCACATTATTTAACATTAAAAAATGTTAACTCGCCCTTCAGTATGTAAACAGACGGAACACTAAAATGCACTAAACGGAGACTATCATTTTTTGCAGGTTAAACTATACATCGATCTAGTTACAGGGTCGTTGTCTTTGGAAAGTATGGCGCTTCTCCAGCAAACCAGTACACCAGCACAGACTGTAGTGTTACGCTAATCAACATTGACGACAACTTTTACCATTATATTTGAGCTCTCTCAGCATTTTAATTTAGGGAGCAATCTGTGCATTCCACACAATATCTGGCAAAGCTGAGAAAAACCTTGTAGACAACAACCTCATCTCAAGCCATAAATCGATATTTGCCATTTTACTGCAACCTCCCCGATTGACACTCCATATGTTGATGATTTTGCAAAGACAAGAAAAAACGCCAGTTTTATATTAGCACACTCAACCGTGTTCGCCAGGCTTTACCGAATCTTACAACAGTTAGGCATGACGCCTATTCTTTTTCAGGAGTCTTAGGCCAAAGAGTAGTGATTATTTTTCATATTGTTGCCTGATGATTGATTTATATGTGGGCTTTACCGTCAAAACCACGACACTGTGTGTGTGTGCGTCTCTCTTTTTGTGTCCTTGTCGTGGTGCGCTATACCCTTATAAATGATGAACCCCAACCAACTAGCCCGTCAACGTGTCTTAGCTCCCCCATTATCCTACATAACCGTTTTTAGGTTATAAGTATATTCTTGAAATGGTTTGATGTGCCAAAACCCCCGTATGATTATGAGTCACGTCGTAGTGACTTGTAGAGACCAGTGGAGGAATATGAATTTTTAATCTATTAAACGGCAAAGAGCCTACTGTTCACAGTACAGTGCGAGAGATGAAATGGCACGGACTAGCTAGAGAAAAGGAAAACGTTAATTAAAGGCAGGGAGCTCAAACAAAAGGTAATTAGCGCCGATAGATTGGTTTCATTTCAAAAAGTGTTTAAAGGGACACAAAAGGCAAATATAAAGTGAACGTTGATTGCTGAAATGGCGCTCCAGAAAGCTGGTAGTGTTACTTTTGTGCCAAGTAAGTGCTTATTTTGAAATAAAATTAAATTTAAGTGGTCCGCATCCCATTAGTGCACTACAATTCTCCCGCCCGAAAGTGACCGTCTCCCGTCACTGTTACTGTGCATAACGTTGCCCGATTTTACTGCACGGGTGCCGTTCATATACCTTCATTTCTCGGTGAGTAGGGCAATGCTGTTTATAATATTGTCGTTTACACGCTGTAATACATTGTGCTTTCACTCTGAGCTAAATTATTATTTAACTTTAGTATCCCTGTAAGGTTGTTTTACCATGTGCGGCAACAAGATTAATGTTATAAATCTCGGATAGAGTGTGAGAAGGAAGCGTTCGTACTGTGAGAAGACTCTAAACACTTCCTCTGTCGCCGTCCTACCTTCGAAGGCCAAGGAGCTTTGCTGTAATCTGTGCGAGCTGAACAACCTGCCAACCACAGTGTATTGGATCTTGGATTGTTCGCTTCAGCCCCCATCAGAATTGATTGCTATGTGGGGTTTAACGTCCCAAAACCACTATATGATTATGAGAGACGCCGTAGTGGAGGGCTCCGGAAATTTTGACCACCTGGGGTTCTTTAACGTGACCCAAATCTGAGCACACGGGCCTCCAACATTTCCGCCTCCATCGGAAATGCAGCCGCCGCAGCCGGGATTTGAACCCGCGACCAGCCCCCATCAGAAAGCCATTACGGTCTGGTGCGACACTTAAACACAAGTCTGACCACTACTTCCAGAGTCGTGATTGACAGCGTGTGTGGGACCGCGTTCACTTTAAGCCGTCCGCCCTTCTCTCTATTTTCTTCTACTATCACGTCTCCCTACACAAAGCAGGCAGCCTCACACAAACTTCACAAGCAACCCACCTCTAGCGTCTGCTTTTATCTCACTTACTTCCACAGTTGTTAGATGTAGCTGAGCTCTCAAGCAAATAATCATCTCATAAGAAGCCTGAGAGAGAGAGAGAGAGAGAGAGAGAGAGAGAGACAAAAAGGAACCTTGGAAGATTAGGCAGATATTAGAATCCAATTAGCTACCCTTATATAAGCACCCTAAAAATCAGTGCTGCTTTTGCTAAGTCCAAAATACACCTAAGTTTAAAATATTTTTCATTACTAAAAATATTTTCAAATCGCAATAAAAATATCACTCAAGTACGAGGGTAAGTAAAGAAAACAAGGTTAAGTTCTTTAGCTATTCGGGAACGTGACGAGTACTGCAAAGCCTATATTTGCAGTATAAAAAGCGAATAAGCTAAGAAACGCTACAGGCGACTACAAAATTCTGCAAACGACTCGGTGGAAAAAGAACGCGAAATACGCCTAATATAAACGAAAACTGCAACTCTCCGATCTTCGACCAATGTGTCTCATAAGCCTTCCATAAAGCTACAAACCCAAACAATCTTAGTATCCAATAAGGAAAGTAGCCCTAAAAATCCCCCATATTTTGTTCAAACTCAAACAATAGCAGTCTCTGCCCTCGCCAAGACATTCAACACATTTGATCAAAACACCCGTAAAGCTGTAGTGTTAGCAACGAAAGACTGGGACACAACGCAGTAGTCATCTCTTTAGTACAAGTCATCTCCGCAGTGTCCCTGGAGTGCTTCTATGTACTTCAGATTACCCGCTGTATTATGCGCAGCAGGAACGCATAATCGCTGGATAGGCAAAAATTACCCGCGGCGCGGCCAAAGAGTAATTTTACATTAACGATTACATAACTCTGAAGTGAATGCTTTTTTTTTACCAGAAAGATGTTCAGAAGATCCGGGGTTATCGGCCTCCACATTTTTTATACCTCGTTATTTGAGACTGAAGCGAAGAAAAGAGTCATTGCACAGCCGGAACTGGTTTTGCAATCAAGCCTGTATTCAACTACACGAGAACATGTGTGAAGCTCATTAAAGAACGAGAAAAAGAACCAGCGGTAAAGCTACACTCAATTCAACGCATATCAAGGAATCAGTTATGAATTCCTCGGGCATATCTCAAAAGACGTAAACGAAGCAACGGTCGCTCAAAATAACGCGCATCGTTTGCAGGGTGATCCATCAAAAGTGTGCCATGAGCTGGCCCTAACGTTACGGACCATGCTTTACATTTATGCTAACACTGATTATGTGTTGCACGTGAACGCCAGGACAGATAAATTGGGCATATTTTTCAATTAACCGACACGCAGCACCACTAAATCGCACGGGTAAGTAACAATTATCCCGCCGCATCCTATATAACACTTAAAAGAGCTATCTCTTACTCATAACTTGAAACTTAATCCATAAATGAATTTTGTTGAGTGATATCTGTTTGCAGCCCGCTTATAGAGCCTGAACGCAAATTTTCGAGTGTACGCTTGCGCAAGAACATCACCATACTTCTGATCGAGGCAACCTTGCGGTATTTACATGCACGTAATATTTCAAGGGCATACACAAACAACACACCCTCAGCAATAATTATTCACCGGTACTCGGTCATGAACGTTTTGCAAACTTTTCTTTTCAAGGTGAGATGCAGCTTTTATATATAGGATTAGTGTTCAGAAAGTGTGCAAATACGTTATTTCTCATTTAATAGTCTCTCAAATTACGCAAACATGAAAACGTACTCTGGGCCACTTAGTTTTCAATAATTGCTGAAGCCACGTGGATGCTCGTTGACGCCCTTTGATGACAAAACACGAACTGTAAGCAGAATGCGCGGGAATGTAACGTTATCGCGGAAATAGTTTGAGAAAAAAAAAACAATCGGATTAACTAGATTTGAGCGAATGAAGCTAGCGCCTGAATCTTACGACCAGTGAAAGATTACTCTCGACAAGCATTGGTGCGATGGTGGGATATTTCACGAGATGTAAGAGCGTGAGGCAGGCTCAGTACTGAATACCAGAGGGAGTTCATGGCTTGATGAGTGTTATGAAAAACAAATAGATATACACTGGTGCACAGCAGACGATGTACATACATTGAAATCCGGAAGCTAATGCACAAAAAATGTTGCTCCTTTTCCAGTCAGGCATGTTACTCATAGCGAAAATGATGTGTTAGAAAACTGCATCAAAATTACATCAGTTGCACCTGCTACAAAAAGTGTAGTAAACATTCACTTACAAGAGAGAGAGAACAAAATCGGGGAAGAGAGGGAGGTTAACCAGAAAATGGAGCATCCGGTTTGCTAACCTGCACTAGGGGAAGAGGGAATGGGGAAGAAAGATGGGAAAGAAAGCGAAGAGGGAAATAGACGCGCGCAAAAAAAAAAGGGGGGGGGGGCTGGGGTGCTACAGTCTATACAATAGGCCGCTGCCACGCAAGAAGTTGAGTAAGGCCTTCACTGATTTTCTGTTAGCACACAAATCATGTCGCCTTTCTAGCACTGATTGTTCAGACAAAGGTCTGTCGTCAAGGCGAGCTAACGCCGCAGCTAGTTGCCGTCTTTGCACGCTGTAACGAGGGCAGTGACAGAGAACGTGCTCTATAGTTTCATCGCTGCCGCAATGACCGGAAACTTAAGCATAATAAGAAGAGGCGAATTACAACAACGACAATGAATGACAATAACAAACACACAATAACCCTTTGCCAAAATTGATAATGATCGGTTTCAACATAGGTTCATAAAATTTACGTAATTTGAAGCCAAGATTTGATACGAAATGTCGCAATATATTATAGTTAATAAAAACCAGCACAAAATGAAGCTCATTAGTATTATACCATTGTGGGTTCAAAGTCACGAAGTCACAATGTGATTACGAGAGACAGCGTAGTGGAAGGCTGCAGAAGTTTCGACCCCCTGAGGTTCCTTAACGTGTACCTAAATCTATGTACACGTGCCTCAAGCGTTTTCACGTCCATCAAAAGGGTAACGAGGCCCAGGAGCGCAGAATTGTGCCGTTAATTCTGCCGTCTAAAGTGCATTGTAAAATTTGTGATTGAGATGTAAAGAAAGTAATGTGGACGAAAAGACAGCTTGCCACCGGCAGTGACTGAACCTGCGACCTTCGCATTAGGCGCCCGATGCTCGTATACCAATTGAGCTGTTGTGGCTGTTCGTACACTTTGTGGGGCATTTATACACTACATACAAACCCTGAAAGTGTTAGCGCCTCTTGACTTCATGACGGCGAGGGAGCTACACAATTTTTTGCCAGCTGCCATCACATAGCACGTGATCCTTTTACGAACGTAGAGCTGTCCAATAGCGAGGATCTTGTTCCAGCTGACTTGATGCCTTCAGGTAGGATGCGAGTGCTCGTCGGTCAGCTGTCCACTCGTTTACGTAGAATATGTACACGAAATGTCAAGCGTGTCACTTAACATATCTATAGTATGCATGGTAACCCGGTCTCTATTATTGATTTCATACACAAGCGCGTGCACACACTTATGTTAAGGACGGAGCGCATATGACGACCTTGTTTTGGGATGCATTTTTCCCCACTACTTGCTTTCGAAAATGTTGTTTGTGAGCCGCAAGAAATACATCTAAGAAAAGCACGAATATGGAAGACATGTACGAAGGGCTGCACTTACCTAATTGCAAAGAAAAAAAAACGAGATTTTTATTTTTAATTGGCTTATCTGGTGCACTGAAGAGTGTCATATAAAATATTTTTGTTTTTCAAAGACTCTTCTCTAAATTTTTGGATTTATGAGGGAGGTACGTAACAGCCTCCATGCAGGTGAGAGGTGTGATCACTGCCTCATTCTGGAGCTTCGAAGTATGACACTAGCTAGGTAGCTGTGGAGTTATAAATGCACGCAAATTCTCTTTCGCGTATGTTATGTGTTATGTCATATATATATATATATATATATATATATATATATATATATATATATATATATATATATATATATATATATATATATATATATATATATATATATATATATTTATGGAAATTTTAATCATTTATATTCAGTAAATATCCCAACCAGGCGCGCAGTACTGAAAGAGAGAGAAGCAAGGAAAGTCAGAGAGGTTGAGCAGACGCACGTCCGATCTCCTATACCCCTACAGTGGGGAAAGGGGCGAAAAAATATTCAAAGAGAAGAACAGGAGGAAAAGGAAAGGCAGGGATGTTAACAAGTCTGGAGCGACCGGTATGCTACCCTACACTGGCGATAGCGATGAGGAAGTTCATCTTTAAAGAAATACAATACTAAAGATGTACTTATAACGAAAGAACAACGCGCACACTTGGGGGAGCACATCAAGCCCACAGGTGGTCACACAGATCTGATGATTTCCGGCTTTCTCTGTTCCAGAAGGGACGCACGTATACGCTCAGTGCCAAAAGTACACAGACCACAAGACACAAGAGGAAGCAGAATAATCCCGCACCTTAGGGCCGCATGCAGCCTTGCGCTTAGATATTCACCCTGCTCTCAATCAGATTAACGAGCACTGTGAAATTCACACAAATACAGTCACAAATTGCTTGGAAATGTAAAACTTTCTCAGACCTAGTGATCCTTAACCTTTTGACAGCAACTTTACGTGAATCCGCCACTAAGACCAAAATTTCCCGCTTTGACGTGTTGTTATGCAACTTCGTCCCAGGGACTTCAGCCGGGAAGACACACTCGTCTCGCATCACGATACTCATCATGTCATGAAAAAATTGTGGTGATTGTAACCTTCATATCACTATTAATATCAGTCTACACACAACCGGTGATTTTATTTAGTTTTTATTATATTTTATTTCAAGCTATATTGCATGGGAGCGGAAAATAACCGTATAAATAGCAGCAGTGCTCTTACTTGCGATGCCAAAATGCACGATGTTATTTAGGTTACCTTTAGAAGGATGTGCGTATTTAATGTAAAGGACAGTTCTCTTTTCTTTTTATACACTTTCTTTCGCAAGTCGGCAGTCATAATCCCATGCCGTACTGCAACGATGCGTTTCATCAACAAAAACTCTGTGTAGGCCAATTGCGAAACTTGCCTTCAGCAACGCTCTTCAATATCTTCAAATAATAAATGATAACACAATAAAAATCCGTGTTGCAGTGGCCTTAATGTGTGCGGGATGCAGTATTTCTCGTGAACCCATACAGACTCATTGACTGACGTGTACGTTGAAGAACGTCATCTTGTAACGTTAATTGCGATCTCTCCACTATGACACTTGTCGTAGCCTATGACCTTATATTGGAATAATACACCGCAAGAAGCAACTAAATTCATTCTCCTATAGAGAAATTCGAATGGTACCGGTTTTGTGGCTGTTACAAAACGTCAAGTGTTCGGTATCTCTCTGGTGAACAAAAAAGCAACGTGGGAGCCTACCAGGCGCATGCATGGTAACCTATTCAAGGCCTCGACAACAACATCCGGCAATTTACGGCACACGCGCCACTCAGGCGTCAAGCCTATGTTAACAAAAGAAGGATTTGCGTTTCGTTTCCGTGTAAGCAAGCTCGCCGCTATTGGAAATCAATTCTCGAAAACAGAAAGAATATCAGTAGCAAAAACCAATTTCCCTCTTCAGCTGGTGTGAAATGGTGTGGAACTCCGAACTTAACACCTGTCCCGCCATCCAGCTAAATTCAATTTTCCGTTCTTTATCGAACGATTCTGAAGCGTGTATTCTTTCATCCCAGTGCACACGTCCAACAGTGATAAGGCGGGTGTTTCAAAAATACTCGCTTGCTCACGTTAGTTAACATACCAGAGCAAGGAAATATCTGCTCTTCCAATAATAAGTTCTCCCGTATCGTTAACAGATGCCAGCCGAGCCGGAAAGTCGCATCTGTGCTGTCAAGGTATATGCAGCTTTTTATTTTTCTACCACTGAGGAAATTACGGCTGTTGACTGCGGAAACGGCCCCTTTAATTAGCAGCCGCGGAGTTCTGCCCACACAGTGTCCACTTTCCCGACGTGGGTTAATTTTTTTTTTTTCGAGAAGCACACGTGCGAGCCCTTAACAAAAAACAAACACGTTAAATATTCAAGGCTGAATTAGTCCGTAGCATATACGAAATTTGTCGTCACGTTTCTTAAACTCTCACTGCTCAGTCCTTCGAGGGCTGAACGATATAGTAAGTATAACTGCCGCGAATAGACATTTTTATCAGTTTAAGGTCTCCCAGCAGATTCGTTTGCACCTGGTGGGAACAAAAATATCAATCATAGGAATTTACAGGCAATACTCACATAAATAACCCTGTGTAAACAAGTAAACAATTCCAGCTTAGTTTGGAACAGCTGGCCATTGTAACGTCCGTCGAAAGCTTAGTGCGCGGCTGTTTTCGCACTTCGCTCCCATCTAAATGCAGCCGCCGTTGCCAGAAATCAAAGAATCGCCCATTCGGCAAAATGTTCGAGGCTAAATGACCACCGCGGGTCTCGCTCCATAGAATAATAATCTGAGATTCATGTGGGGATATTTTAAGCTAGTGTCGGCGTGCCGAGTTAGTTTGGCTGTTCAGCTCCTACAATTCGATTGATCACGCATGTGAGAGGCATTCATAGAAAGGCTTCCAATCACCGATACTTGTCAATTACCATTATTTTCCCATACACCACGTATATTTGATTAAAAAAACACGCTTTATAATACAGTGACCTCTTTGACACAGTGTTATCAAATATCAATCATTTCTTACAGAGATGCAGGCGCTTTAAACGTGTCTATCGGATTATCTAACTAGCCTCACGTACGACTAAGGTGCTCCCGTGATCACCGCCTTAATTTGATGTAGACCAAAATTAGAACGGGGAGGGAGAATAAAGAGCGTTTTACTTTCAGGACATAAACAACGTGAAAATCCCGCCACGTACATCATCAAATGCTTTCCTCGAGACACGTGTGGCACATACCCGTACACCACGGGCCGCGGTATGCGGGTATGCGCCACAGGTGATCGACAGTTTTTATTTACCCAGGAACGGCGAGCACAGATATTGGCAATTTAAACGCGGCACTGTTCAGGAAAAGTTACATCGGCAGCGTCGACCCGACGAATGGAAAATATAAATATCTGGGTCGCAGCGGGAATTGAACCTAAGCATTCTGCGTAGCACTCAAATATTCTATCACACGGTCATGCTATGGTCTTGAAATTGCTGTCGAAAAAGACCATATATGCAGGCGTAATGTCGGTGAAATGTCATCTGTGGTTTCAGTGCTGGCTGTATAATTTTATGAACGTTACATGTGTACTCCTTTGATGCAGGCATCACGTCAGGCTAACGTCATTTGCGTGCTACTTAAGCACCATCCACTAAAGTTGGTCTGCGTAACACTATAGCAAGGGCTACCAAATTCGCAAGCACAAGCGCTACATGTTCGCAAACCACTTCTGATGTTGGTATACAACCAATGTTGCTGTTCGCCTCGTTACGCAACTAAACACGTGGTTATATAAAACACATGCTACGGTTCAGCATAAGTGTTTGCGTACATTTGTACATGTATTGGGTTCATTTAGTGACGTTTCACTCAATAAAAAAAATTAAACATCCGTCATCTGCATGCATAACATCCATTCTCTTGGTACGGGGGATCTCCGAATTATTTCAAGGTGAAGCACCGCGTGTGGCAGGCCACACATATCGTTTGATTTGCATAAAAGACCACGACTACTAAATTCGTTGTGCTCTGATGGTATTACATGCACATGCACGCCCTGTAATTTGTTCTATGAGCCATATTGAAAAATGTTTTGACCTTTCTTCGTGATTTTTTGTCTATATTTTCCTTCCCGTGTTTCAGATGGTGAAACAAATCCATGCTTGCATGGTTAGCCTTATGACTCTTCGGTGGTGGTTCATTTTCGTCCTTTCTCTCGGAGTACGAAGGAAAATGCATAGCTGTGGCCAGAAAAGCATTGATAACGTCTGAGGGAACAGTAATGGGAGGACGAGATGTGCAAAAGAAATAATACTAAAGCTCTAAGCAATGATTCATAGTGCATCTTATCTACGCAGCGTCGTTTTACAGAAATTTTGATAACTTTTTCTAATATACATTTGACCGCACTTAATGTAGCGGACATTACAAGGCACATTTATCGTACAAAACACGCAATCAAAATCATCGTTTTTTTTCATTGAGGCTCAATTTCCTACATTTCAATCTATTATCAATCAATAACATAGCATGTTTTAAAGGAGAGATCACTACCTCAAAGTTATCGAAGCTTTCCGTCTACATAAGTAAGTTCATTGCGTTTTCGCCTCGAGCACTCAACGCTAACTATACAGCCATAGACCCAGCCGATGCTATCAGTCGCTAAAAGTGAAGGTTGATATGACGCTTTGAACAGAGTGAAATTTTGAACACATTGGTGGACCATTGAGACAGAAAACGGATGTTTATTGGGATCTTCGTCGTTTATTTAGGCAGGAGGTCCATGTTGAGATAGGGAGTGTAAAAGAGTTAAAAAAAGGGGGGGGATGAAAACCGTATCATATATCCTGTTTGCTACTATGCATTTGGGAAGAAATAAGGGGAAAAAGAACGAGAGATGAAAAGATATAAGTTGAAACACGCACGATCACACACGCACACACACACACACACACACACACACACACACACACACACACACACACACACACACACACACACACACACACACACACACGCACAAACATGCACACAAAAACACACGCAGGCACGTACGTATAGGAATGGCACGATCTTTCGATAAGGTGAGTCACTTGAAGAAACTTCAGCAGCGTCTTCGTCGCATTCTGCTGAGACGCTCGAGCGTTCCAGCATTCCCAGATGGATCACTCACAAAGCTGTTGGTCATCGACGTGCGCAAACAACGCTGACAGGGACTGTCTCTGCATGAGTGCTATACTGACGACAGTGACCCAAATATGTTTGATGATTTCTTCGCTGCCGCAGTTCAGCACAGTCTGCGATTCGTGGTTGGCAGAAGTTTGTGTTTGTGAAAGAGAGAATGCCGTTTAACAAATAGCGGCATTCTCGCCCCGAATATCACTAAATTATATTTATTGCCTTATAGTAAAGTAGCCAGTTTCCGTATTATGCTTGGTGATGTCGTTTATACTCGCAAAACCAATATCATCCTCTATCTCGTCATTCGCATGTTTCATGCAGCGTAACGGAGCTAAATCACGTATCCACATTCACTGAGCTGCACGAAATTCACGACGAAACCGCATCACCCCAGATTTCAATTCACGCTTAATGCACAGCCATTCACAAGCCAGTAATGTGTGGGCATTCTTTGAAGGACTCGAAAATGAGAGCAGCGGCTTCGCATGCTTCATGCTGGAGCAGCAGTCACATGTTGCAGAATATACATTGCCGTTGACCTTGGAGCCACACTGTTTTAGCATGTTTCCCACGTCCAGTCAAGCCCATACTCGACCGCGTTACCGTCGTCCACGCTCCTGAGGATAATGGTGAAGAAATGCGCGCCACCAAGCACGTACTCGTCGGATGTGTCTTAGCTCCAATGAATGACCAGTGCCGTCATGCGATCCATGCGTCTTTCTAGGCACGTCTCTTTCCCGCATTAGATATCGTGTCATCTCAGCATGTGTTTCATGATGCTGGTCATTCCTTGGGGAATCCATCTCACCCCCCCCCCCCTTCCCCAGCCCATCGTCGTGCAGCTCAGCCTTCCCATTCGAAAGCCAGATAAGAGAGACATACCACCGCGGGCAGTTAACTATACTTCTTTATGCTATGTTGCAGTTGTCGTGATCGCAAGAGGCAATGATGTGAAATGCGCGAAAAGGCTTGTCTGCGTTACAAAAATTCATGCCATATTCCCAAAGGTAACCCTGATGGGATGCGAAGCAGCAGCGTTTGGCACGGCTGGCATCATGGGTTGAACGGCACTAACGCAAGTGCTGCGGTGAATGCTGAAAGATTCGCGAGCGGTGATCGAGATAGTGGAGTAAGTGGCGGTAGCGGCAGACATCGGGCGAACGCACGAGGCGGCAGCAACGGGCGCTGTGGCGAGCGCGTGGCAGGCGAGGAATAGAGTGACGTCAGCGCGCACTGCGAGGAGAGCGTGACGTCAACGCGCAGCAGCGGCGTGACCTACTTGACACTACTCCAACACCTGCGGCGAGGGGATCACGTTGCGGCGCGTTTGTACGGACGTATGGAGAAACAGCGTTACAGAAGGTAGTCAAAGAGCTGCTTAGCATGTAAAACGTCGAGAAAAACACTTCATTAAGTTGTGAGATTTAACGTGAGCAAGATTTAGCGCACAAGTACTAAGAATCAAGATATTGGGGGCCTACACATTGAGTTTGACATATTAGGATTCTTCACCATCCACTTGAATGCACGTGCTTTAAGTTTTTTTTTACGTTACAGCACCTCAAAATGCAACGACACAGGCAGGGAACTAATTCAAAACAACGCAATCCGTGTTCAAGTAAGTATTTACATATGTGCTAGTTTGTTATATTTAAATAGTTTCTTACGCTTTCTTAGTTGTCATTTCTTGTTTTAAGTTATTTGTACTTGTTCCAACAGGAGGTCCTCCTGGCAGTTTTTACTTTGGGCCCTCCTTCTGTGTTCTACGCATTTTTTTCTATTGTATTGTATAAGTGTATTAAATATATTGACTAAAAAGTTTAAAAGTTTCAAAAATGGGTTTTAAAAAACAAACGG
Source organism: Rhipicephalus microplus (assembly GCF_043290135.1). Classification (NCBI taxonomy): domain Eukaryota; kingdom Metazoa; phylum Arthropoda; class Arachnida; order Ixodida; family Ixodidae; genus Rhipicephalus; species Rhipicephalus microplus. The sequence continues at coordinate 155,352,477 of NC_134710.1, forward strand.
CCGGTAGTATTGATGTACAAGTGCACTGAGAGCGCAATTTTGTTAAGAAAGCGACGATACAAATATGCAATAAGTGAAAATTTTCCCATAAAAAACTTCAACACACACACACGTACACAGCTAAGCAGCAAACACCTCTATAGAGGCTTAATCTACTGGTAAAAAAATAATTGAGAAAATGAAATGAAAACAGAAAGCAAGCTCAACCAGAACTAATTCCCACTGACTACTCTGCCCTGTAACCACATGCTATTGAATATACGGAGAATGCAATACATGTATAGTTTCAAGAGTACATCGAAAAATCCAAAATCGTAACCACCGTGATGACGCCAAGTAGCTACCCATCACACAATACGCGTGGGTGCTTGCGTGTGAAAACAGGGGGCCCACATCATCACATTCTCTCACGCGACCGGCTGTAGAGAACGCGGGTAAGTCACTTGACCCAACACAATCACAACGGCCCGTATCCAGTGCTCTCACCGTTCTGCTTCGTGGGACAGTTAAGGAAATCGGTAAAACCGAACTTTATTCATCAGTCCTTCACGTCCATTGCAATTCACAAAACAGGAGTAATCGATTGCCGCATTTCTTCGCAACGCGTGGAGTGGTAGCATCTGCTCTTGTTTTGACCGTTGCTCTGGCGAGTGATCTAGCAAGCATTTCATGGCGGCGGTTCAGGGGCGCGTTCAACAAGGGGAAAAAAATCTGTAGCTCTTTTTCCAAGTACTCAGTGCGCAAAAATATTCAACATTAAGCTGAATTGTTGTTTCGCCCTCGCTAGTGGCACCTGGTTGCACAGCAAACTGTGCAAGAGAGTAGGACTTTGTGCTACTCAATACTGCTCATACGGGTGGCGCTATATGTCTGCGAAACTGAAGAGTCTGACGTCTATCCCAATCACCTACCGTGTTGCCTAATAACTTGTCCAGCGTCTGCGTGGTGAATTTTTTCTCTTAGGTATCATTCTAGCGTAAGAGATTCTAGTGTAAAATGTTTAGCATATTTGTTTTTCTTTTCTTTTCCTTTATTAAAATTACGTGAAGCTCAATTCACGTATTTTCATTACGATGACTGTCGTACAGTTTAGCAACTAATCGTTTAATGTTCAGGGACTCTCCTGAACATTTTCTCCTACTGCGTATAATTAGCGTTAAGTGAATCTACCCTACATTTCAATGCATAATCACTCCGTTTTTCTTAAGACATCACTCATATTAAGTAGAACTTCGATAACTCTATACAGGCTATTTACGATAACAGATCTTGGCGCAAAGACAAAATCTTCAATGAGATGGATTTCTGCTTTCCTCGATCCTTACAACTTCTCCAGTCTTTCAAATATCAGAACCTAAAATGGCACTAGTGTTTTTTTTTACTACCTTTTTTACAGTTCTGCCAATTACACCTGACTTCTACTGATTGGTATACGTTTATGCGTGGTCTGTTATAAAGTCATTTGTCGCTTAAGAAAACTTGCCTGTTTTTTTAATGTTTTACCTCCTGCTTTGTCGGTGACCTCTAAATCAGTTTTTACTCATAATGGAATATTGGGAGCGCAAATTAACACGACACAAGAGAGGAGACAAACGAGTGCAGACTAAATCTGGGTTTATTCAATCAAGATAATATATACCATAAAGACAAGAATGGAAAGGTAAATACAAGGAAGAAGGTTCTACCGTGATCATGTGCCGTCCCATTAGTGTCCCGTTAGTTTGCGCTCCTAACATTTCATTATGAATATATAGTGACTAGCCCGCCTATCAACCCTGCTATAATTTTTAAAACTAGGATACCACTCAATAAATTTCATAAGGTGTCTAACTCCAGTTATACGGCATCATATGCATTTGCGAACTCCAGCCTACGTGTCTTGCTTTTTAAATGTGGACCATTTTTTAGAGCATAAAAGAAACTGACTATTTTTAATCGTTATCTAATCACCTACGTCTGCATGCTCACGTGGTCATCTCCCTACAAACTAAAATTGGCGTAGGACGACATGAGTGTACGGCGAACAGGATTAACAGGTTATATGATTACCTCAATATTCCTATTGCATACGTCATGTACCCTTTCCTGTAGTCACGCGTGGCACATACGCGCATCCCAATGCCCATGAAATGCATGTATGCGGCGCCATTCGCTGTCTATATCAACTCGGGAACGACGAGAATACACTTCAGAAATCTCGACATGATAGCGTTAAGGATAAATGACACGAAAATGCGGTGCCAGCGTCGGCGGCATTGTCGATGAACGTAAAATGGCACTGCCCGCAAAGAATAAAAATTGCGGTTCTAGCCCACGCATTCAGTAAGGTGTCCTACCATAAAGCTATACCAGTGCATCAAATTGCATTGAGACAACCTCATTGATGACATGACGCCATGCCATGACGCCAGGTCGGTATGTCGTTTCTGGTTGCGGTGTTGGCTATTCGCTTTTATATCAATGTAATAAACATCACAAACGTACTCATATGACTTTACAATCTGCAAGCTATGGTAAAGAGTTGATAAAACCAGGCAGAATACGCCTACTATTGCTACTTATGATATTCATATAACCGCACCGTAGCAAGCACCCCGATTCGACTGACGTCTGTGCTCGAGCGTGAGCACCGACGTTACGTCAGCTACCCTTTAGGCGCCAGTGTAGTCGACGTGCCTGGTAATCTCACGATATGTTCGCAACTACACAATGCACGCAAAGTTGTCGATCTATCTTGTAACAGTTGGTTTAAAAGAAGAAAATGCTTTATAGACATACCCTCGCTGACTGTTCCGCAAAAAATTGACTCGCACTATTCGTAGGATCAGGAGTTTTTATTCTCACTGTTATTAAGTTTGCCTAGTTCATCCCTGTACTTTTTTCATTTAGCTAAAAGCAGCCTTCGCTCGGTTTACAGTCTGGCAATGTTGTCGGTTATTCAGCCAAATAGTTTTATATTGTGCGCATTTTGAGGGAAAAATCTACTTCATGCCTTGTTTCCGCGAATTTTCTTTCTACAGGACCACTTTTTACAACCATGCTTCCGGAAAGGCTACTGTAATAAGATTCTCTTCCACGAAAAAAAAAAAACGAGATACCACTTGTGTTTTTCCTATAGCCGACGATATATTGAAAATGTTTCCAATGTCGAGTCTGCTTAGTTTCCACTGTTGACACTAACTCTTCTATGGTTCCAGCTTACTGATTTTTTTCCCGTTTTTCATGCCTAATGCAATGTTCTCAGAGAACTGATTTAATTCTTCGTTATTGTGAATCAAAGTGAAATCCTACTCTTGTACTGTCTTCTACAGCTATTCTCGCTTATTAACTTTAACTACATTGTTATTTATTCAGCGTGGAAAATTGTCAATTTTCCCTGCTATGTCATTTGGTACTATAATAGAAATCTTATCATGCATTTCCCTTCCGTGTGCTCAGATTTGGGTGCACGTTAAAGAACCCCAGGTGGTCAAAATTTCCGGAGCCCTCCACTACGGCGTCTCTCATAATCATATGGTGGTTTTGGGACGTTAAACCCTACAAATCAATCAATCAATCAATCAATCAATCAATCAATCAATCAATCAATCAATCAATCAATCAATCAATCAATCAATCAATCAATCAATCAATCAATCAATCAATGCATTTCCCTTCATGTCTACTGTCCCTGTAAGCCAAGAACGTGCCAATTCGTATCTGCTTCACGAGCCTTCTAAGCTTTCCTAGCCTCGCCTAGTTTAACTTGCTCTAAGCTAGTCTTCAGGAATTTCTCAAGCCAGCTTCTTCCTTGGCGTGCTGAACGCTGTCATGTTAGATTAACGACATAAAATAAAGGTCAGCAGGTTTCATCTACTTCACCACCTTAGAACTTGTTTACTACGACAGCAGCCACCTCAAGCTAGGCCAACGTCTTACTTGCGATTCTCGCAGCGTAGGCTTCATCCCCTGCAGTATTGCATGCTGTGGCTTTCGAAACGTGCGTACCGCCTCTCCCGCTGTCAGTTGACACGTGGATTACCAAACCATGAATCAATTACCGAACTCATAGCTGTGTGCTAGAGCCGCACATTAGCGCGTCCTACTCTCACATGCACGTTACGACACTAGCACGAGTTAGACCTTTATTTTTGGCGGTGAGAACCAGCACCATCATACACAAAGCTTGAAGGTCACAGAATACAGGTGACATGTCAGATATGATGACATTCCGTAAAAGGTAAAAGTAGAGCAAAAAAGACGAGGCACAGGAGATAAGTAACTGGCACTCATTCCGGTCCACGTCTCGTCTTTTTTGCGCTCCATGCTTTTAGTTTTAGGCAATGCACCAACTCACCCAGCAACGCATTCTGTAAAAGGGCTGGCAATATGAATCCAGCTTTGCAGCTCTAGCATATATTGTACGAGTTTTTGCTCTGAATGTTACGCCGAGCCGCATACGAAACATGGTTCGTTCACACTTTTACAATCGTGCACAACTGTGGCAAAAGGGCCAGCCATGAGTTGAAGGAATGCAAGAGAGAGTTCATTGGAGCGTATTAGTTCTGAGAGGTCAAATTAAGATGCCGTGGAGACAGCCCAGTACATAGTAGTGTGCAAGTAGCGATTGAACGTATTCCGAAGTTCCCGTACTGTTCATTCAATACGTGCGGCACTGGAATTCGTTTGCTATTAATGAATGCTCGGCAGATCTTACGCCTTGCAAGACAATAAGGCGGAAGCCTGGCTGCACTCAAGTGACAAGAATCAGTCGCAATGAGCTAGTAGATATTTTTGGCATTAAGTGGACCCTTGGAACGCAATCTGAGAGCATTTTTGTGTTTATATTTACTTTTCAAAGATGGGACAAGGTTGTATTCGCCTTTAAGGGTTTCTCCGGCTCTGCATGGCTAACGTCTTTTGAACGGCGGTCCCTTCCATATTTCATATAGGGACCATTTATGAAGAGAATTTGACATCAAGATTCGAGAACCACATCGGTATCGATCTCCAGAATGACTGAAATCTGCACGCTAATTCTGCAAAGTAGACAATGCGGTCACTTATGTAGAAGCACAAGAGACCGAATGGGGTACCGTACGAAACAACAAATGCTTGAGGCCAGTCCTGTCCTGTGTATAGATATTGACATACTTTTTTCAAGAAAATCAAGAAAAAATATGAGATGAAGATATATATGTGCTGACCGGGCCACATCGTGGTTCGCATTTTAGACCTTTGGTGTAGGCTATTTTTTCAAAGCAATTTCAGGCGTTTGCGCGTTTGTCTGGGGTACAATGCTTGATTGCCACGCAGAGTACGTGTATTCGATTACGGCGACACTGGCTCCATTTATCCGGTGGTACGCTTAAAAGTTGCATGCGGATGTAAAAAAAGTGTGCTCGACTTGCGATTCAAAATGTTCAAACCAGCGACCAACGCTAGCAGAGTATATTGTTTGGTTTCACGCCCACTCTTACGCTCTTTAAAGCTCAGAATAAGTGCAGTTTATAAATGCGAAGCATTTCTTAGCGAACTCTCATGAGTTGACCATATCTATCTATCTATCTATCTATCTATCTATCTATCTATCTATCTATCTATCTATCTATCTATCTATCTATCTATCTATCTATCTATCTATCTATCTATCTATCTATCTATCCATCTATCTATCTATCTATCTATCTATCTATCTATCTATCTATCTATCTATCTATCTATCTATCTATCTATCTATCTATCTATCTATCTATCTATCTATCTATCTATCTATCTATCTATCTATCTATCTATCTATCTATCTATCTATCTATCTATCTATCTATCTATCTATCTATCTATCTATCTATCTATCTATCTATCTATCCAGCCACATACGATTGGTAGCTCTCCTGGCCGTTTGGATAATGGGATCTATACCAAAATTTGTATAGCATAACATCACTGTATGGCGCGCACAACTGAGTAGTAGTGACAAAAACTTATAACAAACATGACAAGAATATCATGATTTACATGTAATGTTCTCGCTGCTCCTTTGGCGGTTTCGTTCACATGACATATCGCAAAACTGGTATGGTATGACATGACTGCATGGAGAATATAAGTGACAGGCTCTCACGTGGAAATTATGATATATGTGTCATGTAGGAACATGTCTACATACCACGCTCATATTGCGCTGGCGGTCACTTCGCTAGCTTCGCATATACCAAATTTGGTGCTACAAGAAGTGAATGAATGACGGATGTACATGACTGGTACAAACACGATAATTATTATATGCGTGTCATGTATGAACATGATGTCATGCTCAAGATGCGCTAGCCTCCGTTTCTTCACACCTGCCGAATTTGGTATTACTTCACGCGAACGGACGACGAAGGTAAATGACACGTCTAAACATAATAAGCATGATATGCGGTGTTATGAAAGAACCAAACTACATACCACACTCATATTGCACTAGCGGTCATTTCGCTAGTTTCGAATATACCAAATTTGGTGTTGCATGACGTGAATGGACGACGGAGGTATATGACTGGCACAAACAGGGTAATCCCGGTATGCGTGTAATTTAGGAACATGGCTAAATGCCACGCTCATGATGCCCTTGCGGTCGTTTCACTGACTTCAAGTACACCGAATTTCGTATTACGTGACGTGAATGGATGACGAAGGTATGTGACCGGCACAAACATGATAACAAGACAGGCGTGTCATGTAAAAATATGACTACATACCACGCTCATAATGCGCTCGCGGCCGTTTCCCTAGCTTCACAAATACCAAACTTGGCATCACGTGACGTGAACAGACTCTGATGGTAAATGACACGTTCAAATATGATAATCATGACATATGTGCCACGTAGAACATGACTGTACGCTACACTCCTAGCGCGCTCACAGATGTTTCACTACAGCTTCGCATATACCGAATTTGCTATTACCTGACGTGAAAAGATGACGAGCACAAATGTCAGGCGCAAACATGATAATCATGTCATGGAAGTCATGTACAGCACAATTTACGGCCGCCTCGTAACGTTGTGCTGATTTTAATGTGACGATTCAAGCTTCCTCTCTCGTGCTTCGCATATAATCGATTCTCACTGTACGTGGGATCTACCAATATATTTTTTGGTATAGTTCACCATCAAGTCAAGCTATAGCAATCACAAGCTGACGTCTATAATTCAAAATCATCATCGTTACCAGCCTACTATACGCTAGGACAAAAACCTCCCAATGACCTCCTATTAACTTTATGTTTCGCAAATTTATTCTATTTCACAGCAGCAAACTTATTAATGTCGTTGTCCCATCTAACTCGCTTCTGTCTTCGGCTGCGTTTCCCACACATTGGTATCCGTTCCGTTGTTCTAACCGACCATCTGTTGTCTGTCCGACGTATTATGTGGCCGGCCCAGGTCAATTTTTTTTGTCAATATAAGCTACCCCTGACCTATTCTGCTGTCTTCTGATGTTACACCTATCATTTTCTATTCCACTTCGCGCTACGTATTGGCAAACTTTTCTTCTTCGTTAACATCCCAGTTTCATCCCCATATATTGGAACTGGCCATATACACTGACTGTACACTTTTTGGTTTAAGGAATGCGCCAGATTACCAGTCATCATTCGAAAAAAGCCTACAATGTGCACTCCTAGGTATATATATCTGCGTACGTATTCATGCAGAGACTCCAAGGTTTGGATCGCAAACTCTTTTTTCTCACGCCAGGCTATTTAGCATTATTACTTTCTATTTCCTCTGCTTGCTCAGTTTATGCCTTCAATTATCTTTTGCTGTTCGTCGCCATCATTGCTGAAGAGATGTATGCCACTTGCAAATCATACGTTGCTCAGATACTCTCCGTGAATTATATTCCTATTTCTTAGCAACCCAGTCGCTTAAATACTTCTGAGCGTGCAGTCAACAGCATGATAAATGGAAGATACTGCTCAGTCATTATATATGATACGTCATAGCGCTAGCAATCTCGTCGACTTCACCTGCCTCCTTTAAATCAAGCTAATGCATCGGAGCGAAACGTAATGCCTTATTTATAATAATTTATTCACATACCTGGTTTGCTCAATAAATTTGCACTTTGAACGTGGAGTCTGCTGCGCCGTTTTAATGCCTTTTGGCTCTACTGTTTCGAGGCCATTGTAAAGTTTTCGAAAATACCAATTACAATGCAAAAAAGCCTGAAACATTTACATCCCGCGCATAGTATGAGCATGCCAGTCAAAATTCTAGTCCGGTGGTGGTTAAGAATTTTACCACTGGATTGATAAATGATATGTGGTTTACGCAAGACAATTGGGAAATGAGAAATCATCGAGTGCTGTTTAAGAAATATGAAATTAAAAAATTCTTAGCAGCGGACAGTGCAAAGTACAGAAGTTTGGGCATCCTGTGAGTATATATGCTCAAAAGTATAAATATAGCACCCGCAATCCCCTCATGTAAGGGCTCGACGCACCTCAGTGTTAGCGAAAGGGGCTTTGGCGACAAAGAATGCAGTCGTCTTCAAAATATTGTGAGTCGCAGTGTGCGCCAATAGTCCTACAAAAGAACTGCTACTGCTCCTCCCTATCATCAGCTTCGGAGCACCGGATTTGTTATTAGCGCTGTGCTACGGAGACTGATGACTAATATTGTCACTCGTTGAGTGGCTTCGAAACATTTCGCAAAGTCGGTGTGCACTCACTACCATGAGTATGCTTCCGTGTGCGCCTGTCTCGGCACCATCTTTGATCACATGCAGGAGTGTCGAGTTGTCACCTTCTTCCTTACCACGAGGTGATCGCCCGAAGTGGAAGCAGCAAAAGCAGACATCAGGGACGCTTATAGGCGCACGCCGTCGTGAATACTAAAGAGAGGCGACAAACGTCAAACGTCCATCAATCTGTATACGTGCTGCCACGAAGCTTAACACGTAAAAAAAGTTGCCATTCCTGCACCTATTTAATTTATTCGCTTTCAGATGGTTTATTTTTTCTTCGCAGGGAATAAAAAGCCCCTTTGATATAGCATTCTGATGTTTCTTTTTTGTACGGATTTTTTGAGCACGCCGTCAGCTGCTTAGAATTGATCATATAGTAGACGTATAACATAGACAAAAATTGATCGGGACTCATTGAATACCGTCTCCGAAGCGAAGCCTGCAGATGAAGTGAAGCGCCTTTAGCTTTAGATCCAGCACTCATAAAAAGCGAGCAAGCAACAATAAAAAGTTTATGGCGTAATGAACTGAAAGACCTTTGTTTCTCTAATAACTGTCTTCTCGCAGTTGGGCAATCTGAGTTCGTATCAACTAAAATTTCTCTAAAAGCGGTTCTGTGTTTCGTAAAAACTATCAAACTGAATAAAAACGTATTTATTAGTTAAATTTTTTCTGATCTAGGAGCGTATAACGTAACGTAGGAAAGAAAGAAAGGAAGAAAGAAAGAAATAAAAGACACAGATTAGTTAGACGTTATCTTGTATGAATACCCGCGGTTTTTCATTTCTTCCCTATGCCTCTTCCTCTCTAAACAATCAATAACAAACTTCCATTTACTATAAGCGGCCAGGAGTTGCATAAAGTGTCGCGCTACAAAAGAAATATCTTGAAGTCGGACAATATTGCAATGTAGGTATCCTACAATTTTTTCGAGAGAAAAACACTACGCTTATTTTTATTTTTTATGGTGAAGCAGCGCTGTTCCTCCCATTTCAATGCAATGGCGTTTTGTCTTCTTTCCGTTACTCCCAGCAGGAAAACTTATTCGTACTACCACTGAGACACGGAATTCTCTGCTGCCACGTAAACAGCGAGCAACTTTTTTGTAAGCCATGGACTCGGGAATCTGTTCCACCACAACTGAACTTATGTCTACAGTCTATGCGTAATAATAACGTTACGTGACACCAGCCATTAAAAGTATATAATCGCATAGTAGTAGCAAATTATCAATGAAGTATTATGAAGATGGAATACGAGCGGTACAAGGAAATGGTTGTCTGACATATAGCGAATGCAGTATCTTGGTATCAGTTCTTTCTTTATGCGTAAAAACTTGAATTATTGTGGTAGCGTATGCCGCATGGATAAGGATGGTGCGAAACAACCAACGTTCCTTTGTTATCATTATATCGATTTGCCTTCTGTTTTTCACTCGAACCATAGCAAGTAGACTAAATATCACCCTTGAATAAATGCTCTGTTATACATGCCTTCTTGAGTGAATGCGGTCGACTTGAAAGGACGCAATTACATATCAAAATAATAAATATAAGTTTACCCGATGCTTGAATATGCTTACATTTTTAGTTTTCCGTTCAGTATGCGAAAAATTGAGTGACAAGTTATGAAATAAAATAAGCCACAGCCAGTGCGCCGCTTGACAATAAGGGGCGCTTAGTATTTATTGCTGTTTCGTCATGTGAAAGATGTTCCATTGTTTTTCGGAATAATCTCCACTGTACCTCCGATGTACTTTTTAGCTTATCCTGGAGACCGATACATCAACGGGGTCAAAAGTGTGTTTGGTAATGATTTTTCATTTCACCATTTTTCAAAGAAGAAAACTAAGTGTGTCAAGCTTGACGCACTCCCCCGCCCTAAAATCTCCCCATACAACATCTGTGAGCTGTCTACTACACGTGATGTCTGCATTACGAATGCGCTAAGTGCAATTACTTTCAAGCTATAAAAAGAAAAGAACGGCTCGTAAGCACAATCTATAAGGTATTTCGCGACTAGAAAGCTGCATTCACGCGGAAGACGCTACATAAGGGATGGAAGATGAATATTTAGCCCTGCTCGGTGCAAACCTTGGTACTTCAAGTGAGGACTAGGAGACAGTGACGTCAAAAAAGGAAAGCGCTATTAGAAGCAATTCTAATGCAAATGTGAAGAAAGAAAAGTGCCAAAGTTTGGTGGTAGAGCATCAGACGCGTTATTCTAAAGTCGCAAGTTCGGTACCCACCGGCAGAAAATTATCTTTAGGTCCACTTTTCTTTTCATTCCCATCACGATAACTTCAAACAACATCCCCTAAACATTCATTCGCATCTTTGTCTGTTAGTTCGCAATAATATTGTGTCTAACAAAGAAAATGAGCCCTTACTTCTTCCCTTACTTGATATGAAAAAAAAATACGCACATGAGGTGGGCTCAAGAACGTAGCGAAACTAAATGTCTGTGCGTGTGGGTGCGTGTGTGCGCGCGTGCATGTGTGTGTTTATACAGTTTAACAAACTACAGAAGAAGAACGTGTTGTAATTTCATAAATATGTTCTGAACGCTTTTTTTGGCTGTTATGTATACGATCACAAACGAAAGTTGTTGGGCCCCATCATTGTTACGCAAACAGACGATCACAAGCATTTAAAACACAGGAAAAGTAACTGTTTTTAATTAGCTGATATAGAGCAAGGATAAACAAAAGAAGTTATACACGCGCAAAACAATAGATTTTTTTTCGTAATACTTTGAAGTGTGACAAAGAGACAAGAATAAGGTAATTCCATCAAAAACTTGCAGATGCCATATTGCCACCGGTACATCAGCTACAGGTCCGGCACTAGAACCAGTTGCCAGAACGTTTGTGTAATCAGCGCTCCCGCTGCCAGCACAAAATTCAGTCGCACCAGCTACGTGCGATCATGGAAGGTATATTTAGCTTTGTGTCCTTTTTCAGCTAGCTGTGAGCGTCATTTGGTTTGTTGGGTTCCTGTAGCTACTCAAGATTTACAAAAGACGCCGTGTTGGAGGGCTCGGGACAATTTTGATCACGTGTTGGGGATTATTTAACGCACACCAACACCGTAGTGCATGGACCTCCAGCGTTGGGCTTACCTCGAGATGAGACTGCCACTGCCGGGACCGAATTCGTGATCTTCAGGTCAGCGGCCGAGAACCTTAAATACCCAGCTGCAACGCTTGCTGAGTTGTCAGCAATCAACCACCACGCACTCAGATTTTACACTCTTAGTCAGGTCCTGTTTATATACTTGCTATACCAAAGAAACCCTACAAAAAAAATGGCAAGTTTTCTAGTTGTGTCTAGCACCTTAAGCGATACCTGATTAAGAGTGTAGCAGCACATAATTGCTAGAAAATTGCGGTTGACAAACAAAAACTGACAAAAAAATGAATAGATCAAGGGAGAATGTACAAGATAGTTGTTTGGAAGCCTAATCAATAAGGAAATCAGTGAGCATGTGTCATAAATTGAGGTAAGGATTACGAGTAAGTATTCGAAGCTATTCGTAAGTTTCTCCACTTTTGTAGTTTGTTTAAGGGAAGTGCGCGCGATAAAGTGTAGTAAACGGTGTGCTCTCTGAGCGCACCCACGGGTTGTGCAGGTGGCCATAATTTATGTAGTCTCTACCACTGACCCCTGCAGTTGGTCCCCAGACAACTTTCGACAAAATACAGAAGCATTAGAGGCTTCAACAGTGTAGGCGCGTGTGCCATAAAACCTTTCTAAGCTTTATTTCTTCGCGATGTGAGGACACAGGGCGCAGAGGCAAGCTTCGCAAAATCAATCGCTCGGCAAATGGTGATACCGGCCATGCTTGCCGTTTATTTCACTCACGACTGCTGTGACCCAGTCACTATGGGCGAGCTCAGTGTTTACGAAAAAACACGCCGCCCATGCATCGCGAAACTTCCAACCGAAATTCTCCCAGCAACCATCTACAGCGGCAAGCGTCGTAGTGGATAACTCAACAACGCAAGTACGGGCTTGGTTCTGCCATTCTCATTTTTGAGTCTTCCACTGAGGACAATAGTCAAAATGGGAGTTATATTCTGCAAGCTACATACATATTTATCACCACTTCTCACGGCCTTTGCTACTGCGGAGGTGCAGCGGAAGGGAGGCTTCTGCTTTTTTTTTCTCCTTTTTAACGCTGAAGTTAGAATCGGAAAGGTGCACTTTGCAATTATATGAGATTCATTCATAAATTCACAACTTCAAAATTTTTTAAATAGACTGTTTGAGTTAATAAATAAAATTATGTCAAGATAGTACAATTCATGTAAAAGTACTAACGCAATATTTACGACAAAAGTTGAATGAAAAACAACATTAGTTAGTTATTCCTCCTTCCACAAAGTTTAGCTATAGCCACATTTCGATATAAAATGAAAAATAGTGGCGTTGGAGCCATCACTACTCCAGCCAATCCCAATTTTTTTAAGTTTTGAAATATAAAATATAAGGCAATCCACCGCAGAAGCGGTGGCGCGAGATACAGCGGTGGCACGAGTGTTATTTGCTCTCTTCCTCCTCCGCTACGAGGCACGACCACGCGGAACGCCAACGTATTTGAATAGCACGATGTGGACATAAATGTGTCGATGCTGATGCTCTTCATACGATTCCGAATCAATGAATGTTGATTGATTTTAAATTCTGCAATTGCAAAGTGTTGACAGTAGCTTGTTGTTTGAGCTTTGTTGGTTCCGCCACACAGTGACGCATGTACCATCGTTTCGGAAGCCACAGCAAAATAGATACGTGGTATGTGTTGCAAAGGAGCCGTTCTCAGGCCACGGCAGTGTATGCTGCCAGAGCGTGCTTAAATAGAATTCATAGCCGAAAAATTCGCTGAACTCTTCTGATTCCTGCCAGTTCAGTGCATGTCCCGCACACCGCTTGTCTGGGGTTCCAAGTTAGCATTTTTTTTTTGCTGCGACTGTGAGTAAGCCCTAATTCGCCAAATTTGCCAGTTATGTTTGCTATACTTAAACGAGTGTAACTAGAGTGAGTGGTGAATCTTTTTTTAATCCAGAAGAAAAAAACGATTTACCTAAAAGTCAAGAATATTTCGACTTTTGCGCTATAGGAAGAGTCACCCATATTGTTATATTTCCAGGAAGTGCATGCCAATCGCAAAATGCACGTTTTTTATTCTAATAAATTATTTGTTTTTTACCCGTATTCTTTTTTGTACGAACTTGCGATGTATATTGTATATAATATTGGTTCATTCAATTGAAGTCTTGTCTCATACTAACTAAGGAGTGAAGTGCGACTGATAGGGAATGCGAATAGTGCAGCATCTTCACTCTCTACTGTTTCGCATTTCTCTTGAAACGGTTGTTGCCTAGATGGTAATAAAACGTCACTAGAGTCATCTATTATACTAAAAAGAACCACTACAGCATCTTTTTATTGCCATCTAGCGCAATGAAAGTGAGCCACCGATTTAATCGCGTTTCTTTCAGTACCGCTAATTACAAATCAGACGCAGCTAAGAGTCACTTAACCAGCTTATTTCACACATTACACATTGCGAGACTAATGAGAAGCGATGCCATTTACAGTCAACCAAAATCACCCTAAATAAAATCAGGATAATTGCTCAATAGGTAAGCAGTAGCATGCATGCCAGAAAATGGGTTGCAATCACGAGAGGCTTGGAAGAGGCATACCTGACACTGGCGCGTGCATGAGGTTAGGGTGAGCACGGCTAAGATAATGGAGGCAGAGGCGAGCACGCACAGGAGCATCAGGTGCCTGGGATGCGAGAGAATAGGAGCATCAAGTAGTGGCCTCGTCCATCGATTCATTTTGGTGGCGCGCGTACGTTACTCCAGGACAACACACGCACAATGGTTTTGTGCGCTTCAGCAGAGACCACGAATGCTGCCTTCATTAAGGTTGGATCCCGGATTTCAAGCCACGTTTTTCATTACATTACTTTCCACTCGACGAATTGTATGGCGATAGTGAAACGTAAGCAAAAATCATGTCATGAACATTGGCAGAAGGAGTTTATAATGTTGCTCTATTTTACACCAAATTAAGGTGGGAGTAATTTACTAAAATTGCCTTTACATAGCCAAAAAAGGCAATCACTGAAAAATATAATAAACATCCGTGGTAAGAAGTTATTTTTAAAACTCGGTTGTAGGACCGCGGTAAGAAGTGGTTACGCAGCAGTTTTTGGTTTACTTTTATTTAGTTTGTGTGGTAAGCTTCGGGAGGCATGTAAGCCGTTGTGCTGCATTTGCTTCGGCATTGCTTTGACGTCGCTCAGTCGAAGTGTGTAACCAGATCAGCCCTCACCACACAGACACGGCCGGGTGCTCGCATGAGATTACCGAACACTTCTAGTTCCCGTTAACTCCGGACAAAGGAACCAACCCCCACGTGGGCGACGAGGGAGTAGGTACGACTTCCTGATTACCTCATGGCACTTTCGGCGTGCGCATCAGTGGACCTCTTCCGAGACCCAGCGTGGCGGTGTGACCCCTCGTATCGGTTCGGCTGAGGCCCAGCCACTTGCTGTTCGCGCGCTTTCAAGGTGCCGCCGTGTTAAGGCGGCGCGCGTTGCGATACCGTGTGATCGCCGTCAACATTTCATCGTGGTATGGCTTGATTCTGTTGGCTCTCAGAAGCGGGCGGGCTTGCGACACGTGCAAGCGGCACCTGTGATGGATGCTGTCGCCTTGACATGCCTCCGGCTGTTTCCGCGATAATTCTTTGAAACAAGCTCTGAAGTAGAACCACATGCCGCGAGCCAGTGGTTACACCTTCAAGGCACCAGGGACAGGCGGATTACTGTTCTGTCTGCTGTCGGCAATAAGTTGACATGTTACCAGGGACGTCTTTGTTTTGGCCTCAAATCGCAGTACGCGTAGCTTTAGGTTTAGATAATTGTGTGCTCACTGAGCTTGCCCTTGCCTCTATGACTTTTTCTAGTTTTGTTTTATTTATATTTTCGTTGTTGTGGTATTAGGGGCAAAGTCATAAGCCCGTACATGTGCACGAAGGCGGCGTCCTTGTGGCTGGTTTTCGATTGACCAAGTGTACTGTCTTATCAGAGGGAAAATAGGCGACGATTCACCGAGAGTTGTGTAAGGGCAGAGCACCGAGAGAAGAAGAAGAGGCCCAGGAGTTCCGCCAGGCGTTCTGTATCGGGCTTAAGGTGCTAGGCACTGTAGGCTCCGTCAAACCGCGTAGGGTCGCCCTACAGAAGGTGGTTCATTTTTAAAGGGTCTTCTTTTTTTGAAACATTTGTGTTCGTAACCTTGTAGGTTCTGTACAGTCTTTAAATACAAGTTTTTATCAGCAGTAATAAAACTTCTCCAACGCTTTATTTGCTCTTCAAACGAGCAGCAAGTCAATGACCACTATTTGTACAGCTGCAGTACGTTACTTCCTCCCACTTTGCCATACCACCTCGGGTGGTGCGTCTCGCGCGCCGAGTGGAGAGAGTTGTGTTCTACAACACCAAAAATAAAACCTGAATTTAACTCGCGGTTCTCCGTTTATTCGCTTTTTAACATCTCAACAAACGTTTTCGGGCTTACAAGCTCATTTTTCCCTAATAACGGCACCTGTCCATCCATTAATGCCTTTGACTACGTGGTTAGTCTCACGCTGTATACGCTTAATTACATCGCGTAAGCTTCAGCTTTATATGTATTCTGTCGAAACGCATAAGTGAATTGACTAAGAAACACTGGCAATTATACAGCAAACAATCCCCACTATTAGGTAAGTATGGTGCTAAATGTACAACAACATCAAAAGTGAAAGACATGGATTGCGTGGTAACAAAGCCGTTACATCGAATTACTCAGTGCGCATGAGCTGAAAACAGTGTTCAGTGTGACACCGTTAAGACAATTCATAGAGCAACAAAATTTATACCTGCACCCATGAGCACTCAACTTGAACAGCCACTCATCAGGCTCTAAAAATACAAAAAAAGGAGCGCAATGTTCTCTCCTGATATTTCTCGTCTTTCTTGCGAACTTCTGTGACGCAGACAGTAGTGCCCATGCATGACGTCTATAGCATACATGACCTAGATTGGTCCATATACGCGAAATATTATATGTGCTTTGTGCCAAGCCCTGCTTCGCCAGGCAGCCGCCCATCCGTTCTTCCTTGTCTCGCAAGAATGTCATGCACGATCAAGCAGTCACGCTTCACTTTGTGTATTTACAACTGTGCAAGTGGCAATAATAGCGTGTAGCCGAGAAGTGCGAAATCCTGACAGGCTCTAGCGCTTAGTGCTGTCAATGTTCACGTGCTTAAAAGAATTAAGGAGCGAGGAGAATACATCGCGGGTGCGAAGGAGAGAAGAAAACAACCCTCTTGTTTTTAAGCGCGGGGTGGGGATTGGCCCCTTAAGGCGAGGTGCAGTGACAACTTTCTTTTAAACTTGTAAAACGGTTATATAAGTAACACTGGTGCGAAATAAGTTATGAGTTTTTTCTTTGATTTTTTCCCGAGCCATTATCATGGCTGTTTTACAATTGTTGCATTTTGCGCCAAAAATGTGGAACGTCGTTTGAAAAGCAGGCATACTCTTGCAAAAATGGTCAAAATGTTGGTTGAAGGCATGAAGGTTTCTGACGCCGCATTTCTTCTGAATTTGCCAATAGAAAAGAAAGTGTGGCATGAGTAAAATACGTAAAAGTCTGATTGTTCTTTCGTTATAATGATTATGAATACGCTTAGTCGAAAGCTTTATGCGCTTAAGCTTCGATACAGCAATTACAGAAATGACACTTCTTACCACACCATGTGTAATCTCTCTCGTACCTCTTGCAGTGAATTATTCTGCATTAGTAATGTGTTCCATCATGTTATTGGTTCACGAAAATATAAACTACAGCGCGCTATCGCTTTCATGCGACTACTGCAGCAGCAAGCTACTGACGAAATGCCTAGACTAGACGAAGAAGATTTGCCAGTCAAGCGCTCTCAGCCACGCTTCTTCGCAATTGCGCAAACAGTGAGTGCGCCTATGGGATTTGACGGCCTTGTGTTCGTTCCGACAGTGTGAAAAAAAAAATCAAAATAGAAAGAAAATCGGACAACTTCATTTCTCGCAGTGAAGTGGGCGTGAATGGAGGAACTCTCTTCACGGCAATTAGTGACCAAATCACTTAAGCGTTCTCTAGTGCTTTTATTGATGGTCCGTAAACGAAAGACACGTACTGCCGTTTTTCGCGTCATGCTTCCGCATTCAGAAAACCTTGTACGTTTTGCCCATTACTCAACGTATGAAAAGACTGCGCAGGTTGACTCAAGCGTCACAGCACAGGAGTGCGATAGAACGAGGAAATGAGTCGCAGGGTTTTTTTTGTTTATTAAGCGAGATTTGAAAAGAAGCATGTCCCTTTGGCAATGAAAATTTGTTGTTTTTTTTCATTCAAGGACATCGGAAACACGCTTGGAGCCCGTCAAAAAAAGGAAAAAAAAACATTTCTGTGCTGGTTACATATACTCCATCGTTGCCCAGTAAAGCAAGACAACTGAGTTACCTTTTGTTTAGTGACCTCGTATGTTCATGACTGACAAACTGCTGCAATTATTTTCTACGACTTATCTTTGGTGTGACGTATGTGCACTGTTTTCAAAACTAAGAGCTGAACGATAGCACAAGAATAAATCTGCAGTTTTTATATTTAAAAAAATTATTGACGAGGTTGTATTTGCTTTGTTTCTCTCTATATGACTCTACGAGTGCCTAATTTTCAGACGAAAGCTAGGCCACGGGTTGCGTGCTCCGGCATTGAAATCTGCTATCGCTGGATTCATTTGGTATGTCATAGATAAAATGTATTATCTGATGTCATTGTACTTAGACGGCTTTTATTTGCATAGCACTTCTTTATGAGCGCACTGAGCTGCTTTACATCAAAGGTTGAAAGGAACGATTGGTAACTATTTTAGGCACAAGTTTGCTCCAGGCTTACCCGCCGTTACACGAGCTGCTCCGACGACATTGTTTTGGTTCCCTAAAAGAATGCGGACTAAATCAAACATTGACTTTCGCAGGCAATGTCGATGAGTAGAACTTGGGTAGTGCTATAGTAATGACTTTGTTTTCTTTTGTTTGCTTCGTAGCCCAGTGTCGTTGAAATCTCTTCTTAAAGTTTTTTTACATCCGGTTCTTAAGTACAGGGCAGAAAACCGGAGACTTCTTTTGGTTAACTTCGCTGTCGTTTTCTGTATATCTCTCCCCTCTTCGCTCTAGAACAGAGAAAAGATTCAGAAAAATTTTCTTTTGTGTCTTTTTCCGTTGGCCAGTCGGCTTCACTAGTATTATATCCCAAGTGATGATTGGCTGAAATATTTAATTTCTTGCTAAAATTTCAGCGTAATACGTCTTAACAGTTGAGCTGTTGAAGTTGGTGCGCAGAAAACAACAGCTGAATATGCACCACGAAAAGTGGACCAATCCTACCATCTAGTACAGAAGGTGCGAGCGTTAGACTTGAACTCTGCTCAGTGAAGAAAAGCACTTTAAACGCGTGAAAAAGAGAGTAACAGAAAAAGAAAGAGAAAAAAAAACACAGAGAAAATAAGCAATAGAAATAGAGAAGTCACAGCTTTGCCGCAAAGGCGAAACAATAAACGCGATAGCAAAAAATTCGAAGGTCCCGCGTGGAATAGAAAACGTTTCTCACGCGCAAATGACGCACGAAACGTACTAACCGGTATACATGCACGTGAATAAGCGTCTCAGTTGTTACTTCGCGGCGTCTGAAAAGCGCGCGCCTTTTGCAAACGAAGACTGTAATGATTGCAGTGACCTTTGTTCCAGAATAGTTCCAGGTAAAGCCCAAGGCCAGCCAAGACGTACGATCCTCCCCGCAAGATAAGGGCGCGCGAGTGAGCGTCACCACCCTCCTCTCAAAAAAAAAAATAGCAAGCCCAAAAAGTATAGAAAAAAAGTAGGAAAATATTGTGGAAGACAGAAACACAAATAAAGAAAAACTTAGAGAGAGAAAGAAGCAGGGAGAGGGAAAAGTAAGAAAATAAAGAGCAATAAATGTGGAAAGAACGTGAAACAGATATATAGAAAAAGAAAAAGTAAAAAGAAGCGAGATTAAAAGAGAAAAAAGAAAAGAAATCAAAGAGAAACAAGCAAGGCCATCCAGCTCCACTCTTCTTTCATGCTTGGCGCGGAAAGTGCGAAGCTGCCACAATTTTTGTCAATAACCCAATAGTTTGCTCACTCCTGTAAAGCGTGCTTTGTCTGTAAGGTAGTACAGTTGTGAAAGAAAGCAGCACTTCATAAAAAAAATTGTCTGAATAAGTTCAAATTCACTGACAAGGTGAAGTAAAAAAAAATTTTAACGCGACAGCGTTAAAGAGCTTGTTTTACAGAAATTCCAACGTCGGCGTTTGAAGTCGTGAGCGAAAAATTATCGGCTTTTGTGTTACAGCCATGCGTCTGCTTGTGAATACAATGAAAATAATTTCGTCTGCTTGGATATGCAGTGAAAGTACCTTTTATGCTTCACAAACACACACGTCCCGTATGTATGCTTCACAATACACCATGGAATATTACACTAATAATGCGTGGTACAAGCGTACATTGCCATCGGGCTACAGGTGTGATTATTGTGAGGACTTCTTTGTTTGAAGGAGGCCACCCAATATAAAAGGCGCACAAGTTACTTCGCCTATTCCCCCGAGGCCACGTAGTGAGTGCGTAGCAAGTTCGGAAAGATTTCAAGCACTAAGTTATATAGTTTCTCACAAAATTACCTAGGGAAAAATCTGGTGCTAGTGAGCTGCTGGATGCAAGGTAATGCCGGGATATGTGAGCTTTTAACTTGACTTTGATTTGTATACTTCAGAGACGCCTCTCGTTTCACGTTAAAATGATTGATTTCTTACTAAAAAAAGCACGCTGTAAGCTATTTATTTTTTTCATTGCACAGAAACGTGTTTATTTAACACTGAAACTTTCTGCGTCGATGCAAAATTTTACAAAGTGTAAGAAATAACCAACGGCCGCTAAACTTGGCAGGCAGACGACAAAGCGAGCGTTCCCTCTGCCATTTCACGTTGTCTCTTTCTTTCTTTCGCCATTTGGTTGTGTCGTTAGGGTGAGTGGACTTGTATTTTAGAATATAATACGCGTAGATGAGATCCGTTTAGAAACGTTTTGTTTTAGACAAGCTTAATTCACGCAGTCGTATTCACTTTTGATCCGAAGCATCGCTGAACACCAGCCAACGCAAGCCTCGCAGACACATATACCTCCTTCCCAGCGCTCCAAAGGGGCCCCTAAAGAACTTCACATAGACGGTGGCGCCACACTTCCCTCCAGGTATTTTTGTGAGAAACTCTACGCACTAAGTGTTTGAAGTACGCACTAAGAATAGGATCTCGCTATCGCGTTGAACTCTTAAAGGCGAAGCTTAAGGGTTCACCAGTCTTTTTTTTAGCACACATACACTTACGCAAGGTGAAGCGAAAAGCTAGCAAAAAATATACAAAATACATTTGGCAGATTCCACGTACTTCGGGAATAGATGTTATGGGAAGCATGTAAATGGCAGGTCAATGTGATTTTTCAATTGATTGAGACGTTATGAATTGGCGCTAAATATTTACATTTGTGGTGACATTTAGTTCACGTTAGCCTCCTCATTTACTTTATCTCTATATTGTTATTTGTAACCATCTAATCAACTATTTTATCCACTGCTGTTGCCAATCAAATACTGATGTTTATATTTCATAGCAGGTCCCATTTCAGTGTATACTATGGGACCTCCTTCTGGATATCCTTTTTGTCCATTGTAATATGAAATAATAAAAATTGATTTGATTTGATATATAGAAATCCACACGCATGCACATACGTTAAACAGCCACATATGTTTTATATTAGCAGTTGTTTACAGTTGCGTAACTATGCCAAGAGCAACATAAATATCAGCAACACCAAGAGCGGCAACCTGATATGGAGCGCTGGTATTTGCTCTTGTTCGTGTGAGTATGGTAGTCGTCCAAACTTCTACAGAAATCAATTATAGCGCAAGACGCCTAACTACGATTCACGTTAACCCGACATGACGGTTGTATCATAGGAGTACATATGTAATGTTTATAAAATTAGATAGACAGTACTGCAACCAAATTTGAGGGTCCATTTAAAAATATGTCCAGGACCTGGCGTGGCTCTGTGGTAGAATATTTTATTCCGACGCAAAATGCTAAAGTTTGCGAGACCTGGCGTGGCTCTGTGGTAGAATACTTCATTTCCACGCATAATGCTAGGGTTCGACCCTGTTGGGACTATTACAAATATTGTTTGCGTTCTTCCGGTCAACGTTGCCTATGGCAGCCTTTTCTTAATGCTCAAGCTACCCATATGTGTTCTCGCCGTTCCTGGGTGAGTAAAACAACTTCATTAGGTCCACAATAGACGGGAGTAAGTCAGCGTCTTACTCGGGGACGGTCCGGTTGAACCTGACCACTTTCGTGCGGGCCCTCTGGACGGCCAGGATTGTCCTGGGCCCCAATCAGCTTGTTCATTTTGTATTGCTGGAGAGGGGCCGGCAAAACGACAGCCTCATAGAACATGCTCGAAGTCCACAGAACTACCGCACAAGAGGAAATTCAGGCTTGAAAACCTATCGAGGTATATTGAATGCAGTGCTGCAGGGCTGGAGTGGCTTCTTGTTTGGAGCAGTCTGAGAGTAACAGCTTGGGCCCTGCACAGCGAGGAGTGTGGCAGAGGCAGAACTCTTCGTGAGAGATAAAGGTGCTTGCTTATCTCGTAGTACGTGCAGAGAGGCTCGGATCACCCAGGAGATGGCACGTCATCCGGCACACGGTCAGTCAAACCTCGTGCAGCCGAATGCACCTCCTCGTTCGCATTTATCGAAGCATCCTCAATAGTCCCAAGGTGTGCATGAAACCAGACCATTGAGTGATTTTTAGGTGTTTGGCCTTTTTAAGGATCTGTAGGACTAGGGGAGCTACCATACCCACTTGAAATGCAATAATAGCAGCTTTGGAGTCTGAATAAACTGTGCACACTGCCTGTCAATGCAGAAGCAATAGCAACCTGCTCTGCGTCGCTGGAGGTAGAAGTGTAGATGGTAGCGCAGCTGAGCCGCTTCGTACGCTCAAAAGAAAGCGTTCTCGTGAGTGGTCGTTGACTGTGATGCCGTTCTTGGGTAGATATAAAATGTCTATCCCTTGAAAGCACATACCCACATACCAATAGGACATACCCGCTCCTGGGTATGTTGCACAGTTTTTTTTTGGAAAGTGTTTAACGACGTACGCGACGAAATAGTGACATTGTTCATGTGATTACCAGCCAGTCATACTCGCGCAGCCATCTTAGCCTCTCATACTAATTTTGGTCTACCCTTCTAAAGTTCAGTAGGCGATCACGACAGCACCCAGACATAGGTGGCTAGATAGATAGATAGATAGATAGATAGATAGATAGATAGATAGATAGATGGATGAATAGATAGATAGATAGATAGATAGATAGATAGATAGATGACAGAAGTGCTTGTGGTACGCAAAGAAATGCTTCGCATGGAAAAAGAGAAGCATAGAAAAGGCGTGAGATAAGCCGGGGGAGGAGGAGCACCGCAAGATACCTACGGACATACTCGTATATGAGAAACAAACAAATAAACCAAGTTTCGGCTAACTTTGTTGAACAAATCAGCTGAATACCTACCATCGAGAGCACACATTCGTTTTTGCCGATCCTATCAGAATAATAAAATTACCTTGGAAAGCTTCTGCGTACTAAGTGAGAAATAGCTACCTCAAAACAGCATAAGTGGCCACGAAGAAGAATATGCACTCATGCGCTTTTGGCTAAGAGCTACGTTACATGCACCCAAAATTATGTTTGTAAATATTCGCAGCCTTACACTTGGAGCGTGAGAAGCTGCACGATGACAATGGTGGTGAATAGCAGCGCCGAGCCGATGACGCACTGCTGGAACTGGGGGTCCGGCTGATTCTGGAATTGGGACTACAAATTTCTATCTTCGAAGCGCAGCAGCACAAGATTCAGACCATCAGGAGAGCAGCGCCTGCGGTTCGTCGCTTGGCTTATATGGCGAGCAAAAATAAATATGTGGGGTAGTCAAATGACTGACGCCGCATTCAATGAATTTTCATTCTTAAACACTCTTTTTCACAAGACAGACGGCTTCGCTAAAGACGTCTTTAGCAGCAGGATTGGCAGAAATTTTCTTATGCGAATATTTTAAGCGTAGTACGTTTTTTTGAACATGGACGTTGAAGCCATATTTACTAAATTGTTTCATTCGTAAGCGATACTTAGCGTTGGCCACTAACCTTAGCTAATAGCATGCACTGTTTAACGATTGACTGTTTAATAGGTCAGTGACAAAGCGGTGACGTAGTACACTAGAGAGCTGCGTTGAAGTTAGAGAAGACTGATACTGAGAAAGGCGCAAAAAGACAACCACAAAAGAAAGGAGCAACACGCTATCCTGTTTTTCTGCTTTATTGTGTGGTTATCTCGCCTTCTGCGCCTTTCAAGTAAAAATCTGAACAAACACGCCCAATTTCTCTCATGCTAAAGAGATGATTGACAATTCCTGTGACAGTTCTCGAATCAGAAACTTTCGAGCAGCACAGAGGGTGGTGAGTACTGCAGCCGTTGATGATATTAAATGCGATATCTTCAACTTTACGGCTTACATAAGACTTCTTCACAACTGTGCAATGAAGAAAAAAGCATAACACAACGTGTTGAAAGACGTGGCGCAATGTTACAAACGAGTGGTGGTTGTATTAAACTTATTGTTTCAACCGGTGGACCCGTCTTCGTCAGGCTTTGCAAACAAGTGCTTTGTTCGTAAACCTTGACGAAGACTTGTCCACCGCGAAACCGTTGGAAATAAAATTAATACAACCACTAAGCTGTGTCTCTTCTCGTCCTATATATATATATATATATATATATATATATATATATATATATATATATATATATATATATATATATATATATATATATATATATATATATATTGCAATGAATAACTACACATGACATTGATAAAGTAATACCAACTTTTGGACTGAGTAACTACAGGTTGGTGTTGCGATCGTTCGATGACAGATTTTGTGTTTCAGAAATGTGATTTTTACTATTTATGTGCGCTCAAAACTTAAACGCTCACCGTGAAATAACAATCGCAAACGTGTTTATCCGCCCTTCGTATTTCCTCACGGCTTTTATACTAGTATTTTTTTAGTGCGAGAACACCTACTTACTTTCCGTTATGTGGAGCTCTTCGCCTTAACACGCTTGATATTCTGAGCCGGCACGGCATTAATAATATCATATGCATCCATGCTTTCGTATGAGCGATATTGAACTACGAGAAACGCTTCGAGGAACCGAATTTGCAGATGTCAGTGAAGCATACCAAATGGGTGCCACTCTTTTTAATGAAGCATAGAAGTACGCGTGTCTTTTAAGGTATGCCTTCTTATCAAGAAGTGAGAAGAAAAAAAAGGCACATATTTTACTATTATTTGCTTTCGGGTGTACTTCAAAGAAGACAGAGCTGACACTGTGTCAAGGATGCAGCTCCTCTGCAGTGTTTACGGAATGCGAATGATAAGCATAGAAACACAAAAACCATTTGTTGACTGCGTGATGCAAAGCGCAGAGAGGCAGAATGCACACCGTATACGGCGGTGTTGAACAACGCTTGTACCCGTCGCGCTGCATGTGTATATGCGGAAGCACAAGTAGACGTGAGGAGCGCATTTGATAAAATGAGGGCGCACAAAAAAGAGGGGATTTTGCGTGGAAGTGTGTTAGGCTGCGAGTAGCTCCGGCTGCCTAAATATTTCGCTTGCATTGATGGCAGCTGACAGGCGAGCATAATAAAAATGCGAGGCTCTCCTTGTTCGACGCCAAGCCTTTCAGGCTAGTTGCATCACTCGGCAAACATCTGCGCTCGAAGGATCTAGTCACAGAGCTTCGTGAAGCGAAAAAAATGATAAATAAAAGCGCGATTAGATTTGACTAGACCCGCTCAATTCGCGCTTTCGGTTGTCCTGTTTCTCTGTTCTGAAATTGGTTTACTCAGCGGAATTGGGAGATGTGAGGGTCCGTTATTGCAAATAGAGCTGTCAGATAAACACGCGAAGAAACGCAATAAGGTTGCCGTTCCTCCTAAAACGCGCCGAATATCTTCGGGAACTCCAGTGCAGAGAGTAGACAACTCATTTAAGTCGCGTGCAGCGTATTGAAGCTATGTTTATGAATGACGTTTAATAAAGGAAAGTTGTGAAATCTGACAAATAAATAGAACGTCGATTTCAGCACAGCCAGAAGTGCGCAACAAAGACAGCATAAGGTAGTCTCTCGTCACACCAGTCGGTGCCTTGAGCGCAATTTGAACGACGGTCAAGAAAAAAAAAGTAAGGAAGTGTCAGGCGTCGCTGGCAGACGGCGGTAGTCTGCAAACTTTAGGTATTTTCTCTTTTTGTACGCGTGGTTTCATAATGTGGGGGGCATGCTAAAATCAGAGACGTGACGTGTTTGTTGGCTTTTTAATGAACTTGCTTGTAGCGAAAGCCTAAATACATATGAATCAGCTTCTTAGCTGTGTTTTTGTTACAACACGTTACATTGATGCAAAACTCTTGTATGCTTCGCCTTGTTTGGTAAGTTTTCGACACACCGAGTTTGTCGTTTTTGTATAGCTTATCCTCAAATGGTGGAGGTAAAAAAAGACAGAAAGAAAGAGAGAAAAAGAGAGTGGTCATGATGGAGAGGCGCACTATGGAAGAACGAAAAAGTTGAAAGATGAAGAAGAAGAGGAAAGTTCGCAGTTTATATGCACACACCTCTGCATAATAATCTTTGCAGTGTTGCGACACATTTCAAGTATCGTGAAACACCAGAAGTTGAGCTAGTTGGTTGGCATTCATCATGACAAGAGGTAATGCGTGCAGACGGGAAAAACTATCAGACAACACATATGCAATGGTGTACGTAAATAAGTCACTCATTGTAAATTATGCAATGCGTGTTGTTAATTATTTTAATAAAGTAAAGTGTGATATAGAAGTTGATTTGATATTTACGTTACATATGTTACGCATTTCATCGAACGCACTACGCAGCTTTTTATAAGTTTGTGCAAATATGCCTTACATGCCCATTGAATGTCACATGCTCGTTGACATTTACACAAAGAAATTTCACCGAAATCATAAGAGTGATATTCTGTGACCCTGAGTATACTTTTTGGCTGGCAATAGGTTCGGGATATCTAGAGTGCGATAAATATACCGCATTTGCGCTGGTCAATTCAGAATTATTATATCATGAATTTATGACACTTTTTATAGTATACAACCCAGTGAGATTTCAAAAGGTAGCATACTCGCTAATTTCTTCTCAAGAATTAAAATGTAACAACCTTAAAGGGATCAAATTATTTAGGCGATGTCATTTGTGTAACATACAGAGAGGGCAGGACTCAGAGTAGTAGCTTGTGCTGCGTCAGTTTTAGCTGTTTTATCACTCATCTGTCGCGGTGTTTTGGCGGTTAGGGTGCGGGTTTCATCGCTGCGGCGGTGAACAAATTTCGATGTATGAGAAAGGGTACTGTGTGATGCTAATGCACGTTGAAGAACACCATGGCCGAAATTTTTCGAGCCCACTCACTCAACGGCTTCCTCAAAATAATATTGTGATTTTGGAATGTAAAACCCCAGATATTATGTTAGTTTTTGGTTATTCATATCTACAAATTGACGGCACATTTTCACATATGACCGAACGAGCAAGTTTAGAGACGGTCAAGCGTGCAAACAGGGACGCAATATAAGAAAAGAAGATAAACACAGACCCCATGAGGTTAGTAGTTCATGTCTCGCATGCTTTACTGAAACTTAAGCTAAGTTCGAAGGAGAACAATTTCGTTTTTCGAATCGCACCTGGCTCTTCCTATGTTTTGTGCATTTAATGCACGCTTCTTCAAGGAATAAAGCTCAATTTCTATGACTGCGCTATTCAAGGCATGCGGGAGTAGTAATAATAATAATAATAATAATAATAATAATAATAATAATAATAATAATAATAATAATAATAATAATAATAATAATAATAATAATAATAATAATAATAATAATAATAATAATAATAATAATAATAATAATAATAATCAAAAACTGCATGCTTTAAAGTGTCAATAAGCAAGAAAAGGGAACAAAATCACACCATGTCTTGCTAAAAGAAACCATGTGTAGTTTCTAAGCAGCGGCTGCTATCACTTTTACTGGCGGTGGCGTTGAAGCTGACTCTCATCGTGGCGTTGCGCAGGAGAGCAGACTTTGGAGCACTAAGCACGCAATAATGGACTTATGTTTCCTATTGGAACATGCCAATCCTTGCGAATGGGGAATGAGAGACACATGACTCTGATTGGACACGAAGACCCGCAGTCAGCTTTTAGTTAACGCCATTGCTGCGAATTTTAATTGTTCAACAACGCACAGGAGGAATTTCTCACCGGCACTACCTTGAAGGTTACCATCAAGTGCCTATATATACGGGTTGGCAAGTGAATGGTTGTGCAGGCTGAGCAGTAGGTGTTTTCGGTCAAGTAACTCACTGGTAGACAATGCCTGCGTCAGCATTGCGAGGCGAGAAGGGGTGGAGCGTAGAAGAGAAGTGAGGGGGGAGACACGCGCAACGCACTGGGGGTGTAAACGCCGAGGAGAGAGACGCCAAGAGCAAACAGAGAGGGAGAGACAAGCAGAAGAGAGAGAGGGGACGCATATGCGCAGTAAAGGTGGCCACGCCGCACACCTGATTGAACTCGACTATAAGACGCTTCGCATATAATTAGTGCAGCTGGCACTTAGTGCAGCGGCTTGGTAAGGTTCTTGCCCTTACACCGCTGTCTTTAAAACTCTTTGCTATTCTACAACTATACATGGCTACGCGAGCTCTCCTTTTTTTGTATGTTCCTTTCTATTTTTTTCTCTCTTTGTCTGTTTTTTTCGCTGCTTATCTGTCTTTTTATTTACTTCTTTTCTTTCTATCTGTCTATATTTTTCTTTCTTTCTACGCCTCCCTCTCTCTTTTTTTTGCTGTTGTTCTCTCCTTTCCAATATTCTTCGCTCTTTCTTCCCTTTCTTTTCTGTTTAGTTTCTTCTTTTGTTTTTCTGTGTGTATTTTTTATTCTCTTTTTTTCACACATTTTATATTTCTCAATTTTTGTCTTTCTCTCTCTTTCTTCCGCCTGCTTTTTCTCTGATGAGAAAATAATAATGTTTGGCAAAAATAGTTCTTACATAAAACGTTTCATATTCGTGAACGCAACGTAATATGACTCGCTAAGAATATTTTGTAATAGAGGTACTTTGCCACGTTATCGCGGGAATACCAGCATTTAAAAAACACGTATAATCAAAAAGAGAAGTGCGACAACCCCACACGCTGGAATATTTTTGACTTTTTGTTAAGTTTGAAAAATTTGCGACCCTTAATTTGGTTAGTTTTAAAGAGTAGTCTCTTGACGGCTCACAAAAAGCAAGCAAACAGTTCAGCGTAACTCGTGAATAAAGAAATAGAATTGCTCACAGAGAGGGAAACGAAAGGAAAAGGCAGGGAGGTTAACCAATCTAGGCTCGGTTGGCTACCCTACACTTGGGGTGGGGGAAAGGGGGAATAATAAAAAGAATAGAGAAGAAAAAAAGGCTTTTGCAGACATGCGCTCATCTTACTCCTAGAGCCTTCGTTTGGTCCAACGTTGATCTTCCACAGACATTCTAAATGCGGACACAAAACGTGCTCCTTCGGCCATACGCTCTGGCTATGCCTATTTAACGTGAGCTCCCCTCTACACGATGTGGCCACCAGGGATGAGCGACTGTGCAGTCCGGTCCGGACCTCACGCATCAACGCCAGGCCGTGCAGAGGGCTGGTGTCCTCGCCGATTGTCATCATCTCCTGGTTCCGACATAAGTGGAGCCACCGACTTCACGGGGAAGGTCTCTAGGCCTCTTTTAGTCTTGTTCCTCAGGACTCCAATAAAGTTCTTTGTATGCGCACGCATGCACAGGTTACCGAAGAATATTATTATAGCACGATAGGTATGTGGGGTTTAACGTCCCAAAACCGCCATATGATTATGAGAGACGCCGTAGTGGAGGGCTCCGGAAATTTTGACCACCTGGGGTTCTTTAACGTGCACCCAAATCTGAGCACACGGGCCTACGACATTTCCTCCTCCATCAGAAATGCAGCCACCGCAGCTGGGATTTGAACCCGCGACCTGCGGGTCATCAGCCGAGTACCTTGGCCACTAGACCACCGCGGTGGGGCTTATTATAGCACGAGAACACGAACACGTTTCATTTGGTTAGAAAGACAAACGAGAAAAAAGGAAGGCAGGGAGGTCAACCAGATGCTAGTAGGTGGTATGGTACCCTACACTGGGGTTAGGAAATAGGGGATTGAAAGAGAGAGAGGTAAAAAATTGGCCCTGTATCTGCATGTTTCACTGCAAATATCGTCAAAACACGTTAATCTTGCGTGCGGAGATAGCGAACAAAACGCTTATTTGATGTTCTGCGCGAAAAAATTAGTGAATAATATTCTGGAAGCGCTGCGTTAGAGAATCTTGATCCGTGCAGTGAAGGCAAAAAAAGCGCATCGAGGCACATTAAACACGAGTACCATCTGGCAGTTATCTTCGAAAACGAAGGAGGGCGTGCGCGCTCGCCGAGAAAAATGCGCGCCTGTCTCGGAGGCGATAAGGTATAGAACGGGCAGGTGCCACCACCGTGTCATCTTAGCAAATCATTGGAAACACTTGCATTTTTGAGCATCGCGTTGCACTGTCAGCGCAGCGTGATAAACGCCGCGGTTCTTAGAATTACTTGTGTGTGCCTTCTCTAGTATAAAGGCACGTATACAAAACATCGAAGTGTTGTTATGGTGCCTTGTATGTGCGCAATAATTGCTTTTTAATTGACAATCGCACAAGTATGAACACTGAAGCTTGAGCAATATTGGTGGGCACTGCGGATGGGGCCGTTTAAGGTATCATTTGGTGCCATTAGAAAAATCATTACCGCGTACAAACAGACAATTGTACAGACAGACAGACAGACATACAAACATTTTGTCTCAGAAAGTCCAGAAGAAAGACTATTGTCTTTAAAATAAATAAAAGCAAAACACAGACACACACGCATACACAAAATCAATCTACTCAGAGGTGTTCCCACAGGCAGTAGCTCGCAAGAAACGCAATGGTGCTTGCACAGCCTTATTATTTGAAGATGAGTCATGACGATGGCGCAGTATACTTTTTTCTGAGAGCAGCTTGTAGTCTAACTTGTTCAGTGTATGAGAAAGGTATTGTCTTTCTAGGTTATATTCTGGGCAGTGACACAGGACGTGTCTAATTGTCTTTTCATCTCAGCAATGTGCACAGGCAGTGGTGTTGGCCACGAGTACGCACGGGTAAACGCGACGCCCAACCATAGTCTGCGCAGAACAGCAGTATCACCTCGTCGAAGTTTTGTTAGAGGCCGTAAGTTTAACGTAGAATCAAGAGATCATAGTCCTGCATGCGTAAAAAGAGGCTCATTTCAACGTGACATGGAGCATTGGCGAGCAAACATGCGGAACTTTCTAGCAGCGTCCATCCTAAAGATAGGCATTGACTGGTGGTGGTCTTCTGTAAGAGCTGAACGGGCAGCTTGACCAGCCCGTTCATTACCGATGTAACGGAGAGGTGCTGGAAAGTGTTGCTGCCAAGTTGTGTTGCACGCCAACTGGTACAGCGGAGAAGGGCACGCTCAATCTGTAGACGTTACGTCAGTGGCGCCGTGTTACAGACGTGGGCGTGCTTGTGCGTAACGCCAAATATTTCGCTTTGCATTTACCCTTCGAGTTGCAACTTCAACCTCTTGTTACGGGTTTTCGGCTAAACCTCATCGCCTGCATTCAGATGGGTGGTGCGCCTGTTGGCACAGGCGTGAGTTGCGGTGGGAGAAATCACGTGTTTACTGGACGGACGGACGGAAGGGTGGATGGACACACACACACACACACACACACACACACACACACACACACACACACACACACACACACACACACACACACACACACACACACACACACACACACACACACACACACACACACACACACACACAAACTGCGCGCGCTCACGCGCTTTAATGCTAGGAGGAGACTTCGAGCTTCCCCGCCGCGGTGGTCTAGTGGCTAAGGTACTCGGCTGCTGACCCTCAGGTCGCGGGTTCGAATCCCGGCTGCGGCAGCTGCATTTCCGATGGAGGCGGAATTGTTGTAGGCCCGTGTGCTCAGATTTGGTGCACGTTAAATAACCGCAGGTGGTCGAAATTTCCAGAGCCCTTGACTACGGCGTCTCTCATAATCATATGGTGGTTTTGGGACGTTAAACCCCACATATCGATCAATTAATCGAGACTTCGAGCTTGAACAAGAAGAAGCAAGTGACGCTCGGCAGCAGCCGGGTGCCGGCCCATTATTTAACAGCCCATACGTGGACAATGGTCGATGAAAAAAGATACGCATCAGGTGAATCATGCTTGCGGCATAATAAAATACTAACAAAGGAAATGTGTGCAGCACTAAATTACAAGAGCAGACCAGCATTATTGACTGTTGAGCAATACGCGTTGATGACGTAATGACGTGGTGTATTACTTACTATTGAGGAAGACGAAGTAGAAGGAAAAAAGAAAGAAGAACGCGAAGAAAAAAGTGAACAGCAAATATATAAGTTATTACTTAGAGCGTCTGGATTTGCGGATTAGTGATTCTAACAGCGATGACAATTAATATCAAGATATAACAGCAACAACAATTCGAGTGAAATGCTCAAGTGACTGGCAGAGGTACGAATAAACTCTCGTGAATGATCTTTACACATTAGGGCCCTATGAAAAAAATGCAGTGCATGCAAAGTGCACCTCTGGGAGTAATACGGCTCAAGAATTGGAGTCAAGCTATCTGCTTCTAGAAATTTTTAAACATATCTGTTATCACGTACGCGTAACACACTCGATATCATCTGAACACATAGTCATGATTTTGCGTGACAGGGTGCATAAACTTGATAATGAGAGCAGTGTTAGATATTCACAAGCTGGTTTCCCTTTTCTATTATCTCATTGTTAGCGAACTTACGTTACAATTTATTTTTACATCTCCAAAGAAAGATAACATCACAACTACCACCAACTTGCGATCCGGCCGTGTTTTTAACGCTTATTGGCCATGGCTGCACTGACGCTAGATTCTTGATGCGCATAGGTTACTGACCATGCTAAATGCGTCCACCGCATACATTACACCTCTTTTTTTTTTTAGGAGGGGGTTATGTCTCAAAATCGCGGTATGATTATGAGTGATGCCGCAGTAGAGAGTTGTGGGAATTTGGAAAACCTGGTGAATATAATGAGCACCTACAATATAACTATAATGTAGCGCCACTATAATGAGAGCCTGCTGAATATACGGGCCGATGTGCTTTAGAACATGGTAAGAGACTAAATAATTTTATACCATTTTTTTGTGCCAGCATTTTTTGCTCTAAGCACAGTTGTTTCTGCCCCACGATATGATTTGTGCTAAAAGTAAGCATTTTATACAAGCTTTGACTATTTTTTCCCTAACGCATTACTATTAAAAGGGGGGAGGGGATTCTTTTGTGTGAGGAATAAAAGACAAGGTTCTTTCGCACTGCAGTAGTCTTGGAAAACATGAATATGTTCTACTTCGCACGTGTTGTAACGTTCGCGAGGCATATTATATACGTTCACTCCAGTAAACATGTACGGTGCCTGTATACAAATACTATGTATTATGGAAAGAGTGTCTCTGGTGGGGAATGCACTTTCATGCAGTGCGTCACGTATGTAGGCGCTTTTCTCGCTTCATTATATGCACGCTATTTGTTTATCAATGCGATAGCTATAAATATTCCTTTTAGCAGAACTTCCGGCGTCGATGCCAGAGTTGATGGCGACGTTGTTGGTTGATTGAAAGTCTTCGTTATCTGTAAAGGAAAATTTATGATAAGAATTAAAAGAAATAACAAAAAAATTTCATTCGAGTGCAAATCTAACCCAGGCCTTCTGCCTGGTAGGCAGGTATTATATCATAAAGTGTTGCCAGTGCTTGAAGCTGCTTCGCAAAGAAGCGATATAGGAATATCCTGTAGCAAAATCAGGCTCCCTAACGGATGGAATATTGCGAGAATCGCAGAATCACGCCAGGCCTCAAAACACGTGAATTGGGCAAGTAGGTAGCACCCATCCACTCCAAAGTGCGCAGCTGCGTACGTGCGCGTGGCACCTTACTGACGGGACGTGGGTGTTTCGCCAACTTGATAAAGGAAGAATTTTGGTATCGTGGGGGTTCCCCAACTGTACTTGCCGTAAGTATTCAAGGATCTGTCTTCAAATGGCCAACTTCATGTGCACAAATGATCCACTTCTTACGGCCTCGATGCGCACGGGACCCGATTTCGCCATCGCCTTGTATTCTAGAATGGAAGCTTCCTCCAAGTTATTACTAAAGAAATACGGATTATATTCAGCCTGTAACGCAGCAGACAATGTCCACGAATACACTCAGCAATGGCTTAACTATTTTAGCTCATCTCGACGAAGGAAACATAAAAAAAAAACGAACGGTGCTGATAACTGAGGCAGCTCCTTTCCACAAGTTGGCGCCAACAAAGAGTGATACAGGAATCCGCACGGCGACTGAGTCTCCTTTTTAAATCGCACTGGTCGGCGGGAGGTGACCATAGGGAACAGAGCAAACCGAGCGGGAAATTCCCAAGCAAGACTGGCGCTTGTCAAGCTTAGCCGATCGAACAAATGAGACCGGTAAGAAAGAGCTCAGCTTCCGCTAGCTGCCTCGGCGCGATAGACGCGTGGCGAAAAGAGGAAATACATCCCGACGAGGTACACCGAGGTGCGAATGACAGAAGGCTCGGAAAGCCGCGAATGCTGTCCGAGCTTCGCGGCCGAGTTTTTTTCGCGAAAGCTGCTCACGCGTCGAATTTGCCGCGAGAGGCGGAAATGAGGAACCTCTCGATTCTGGCGTGGACACTTTGTCGGTGGCGTTCTCCCTGCCCTCCTTGCAGACGGACCATGTATCCGCGAAATCTTTCGCCCTTGTCCCCAGGTCCCTGCAGAGGGCACGTGCAGATACAGCGGCTCTCGCGCAGGCAGGGATACCAAAGGTGATACGAGGCGAGGGAAATTGCGAACGTGAGCTGCGGCCGATGCCCCTGGAGACTCAATGACTCGGCGGAACACACCTGGCTGAAGGAAAGTGAGAAGGACGGAAAAGCCGTGTCGCTGTAACCTTGTCACCGCTATATCGTCCAGTGTTTGACTTCCGAGGATCCTGGGGCACTTACTTTGACAATTATACTGCCTGCCCAGTGCGAAGCACCGAACCTGAGAAGTAGCAAATTACTTAGGTAATATACTGCCTTAGAGAAAATGTTAGGTAATAGTTTATTATAATGTGGTGGAACTAAATCACGCACAGGTCTGAAAGAAATACTTTACGCACACGGTTTCTTACACATAGGTAATAATCCATCATTTTAGATAGACATAAGGTTCGGTAAAAAAAAAATGCCAGGCCTGCGCGAAACGCGCAGCACTGTCACAGAGAAAGCTCGAAGAGCGGTATTTCAGAGCCTTTTCTAAACACTCTTTGAGTAACTGCTACCAGCACGTTCGCTAGGTGCCCACTACGCCATAAATAATTATAATTTTTGAGTTGTAGGCTAGCATTCATCAGGCTATCTTTCATCACCCTTAGGAGAAGCATGGTATCTTCTACACACTTGGTAGAAATACTGTGGAATATTGTTATACA
The DNA here is from genome assembly GCF_043290135.1 of Rhipicephalus microplus. NCBI lineage: Eukaryota > Metazoa > Arthropoda > Arachnida > Ixodida > Ixodidae > Rhipicephalus > Rhipicephalus microplus. The sequence continues at coordinate 155,388,196 of NC_134710.1, forward strand.
GTGACTGACTGCGATGAAAATTCATGCTTGAAGCAAGTGTGCGCCAAAGTTAATAGGTGAACAAGAACAAGTTTTTGGAATGAGTTGGATCATTTCTCGACCCATATTCCTCGTAATTTGCATTTTGTGAGGCCTGGTTGTTCCTTTGATGTTCTGAGACGCTTTTTTACTCATATTAGTGCAATTACTTTTCTGACATCCAGCTTACCTAGCCAAATTCAAAACTGGTTTCAAGCAGAGGCATGGCTCAGTGTTGGAATACTGGGCTGGCATGCAGTGGACCCTGGTTCGAATCTTATTGTGTCCTTAATGTTTTTATTTACTGAGTTTTTACTATTTCTTGCAATATCGGTTACGAATATTGGCGGCGGCGGACAACTACGGCGCTGCACGTGACCTGCATTCTGATCTCATAACAGCTTTCGCTGTAATATGTGCGTGCAGAAAGTAGAAGCAGTGCGGCTACGCACTGCTTCCATCCCCTTTGGTCATGCTACTACGGCTACTCCATCCTCTCAGCTCGTTCATGCTACCATGGCTACTGGATTATTCTTCTATGCAATATACCAAAATGGCCCTAAAACAAATAAAAAAACACTTTAACAAGTGCAAACACACAAAAGAATGAAAACAAAAGAAAAAGAGAAGTGTACAATCGATTGATTGATTGATATGTCGGGTTTAACGTCCCAAAACCACCATATGATTATGAGAGACGCCGTAGTGGAGGGTTCCGGAAATTTCGACCACCTGGGGTTCTCTAACGTGCACCCAAATCTGAGCACATGGGCCTGCAACAATTCCGCCTCCATCAGAAATGCAGCCGCTGCAGCCGGGATCCGAACCCGCGACCTGCAGGTCAGCAGCCGTGTACCTTAGCCACTAGACCATCGCGGCGAGGCTGTTCATCACCTTGGAATCGTGAATGTTTGCACGGCAGGTCAGCCTCCAAATAACTGAATGGGTGTCTAGCGCGGAGTCGCACATATTAGTGTAACTGCTATCAAGTATTCAGGTAGAAAGCGCACTTACGACAGTAATCCTAAAAACTAATATTATTCACATCTTTCACCTCAATACACTACAGCAAAAATTTGTTTTTCTGGATTCTAAGTAACGTCGACAAACTGGTAGAGAAAAATAGAGTGAATTGCCAAATTGCGCACCAAACGTGAAATATTGTTAACCACTCCGCTTTTCAGTAATTAGGTTCAAAACGTATCAAACATTTCAGTGAAAAGATAATCTGTCGCATGGTTCAATGAAGAGCGTAAAAGAAGTCCTAGGCTGAACTTTAGTGCATATGGGAAGACGTATTGTGCAGAGAGTAACCGAACGTGAGAAGGCTAAGAACGCACGCGCACACACTCAAGCGCTAATGACAGCTGTTGCAGAGTCGAATAGGATACATGAATAAACTGAGCGGGCGCACACTGCGCAGGCGCAAAAGCTTTTTGTGTCCTTGTTTGCGGGGCAGCTTATGTAGCGCTCACTAGACTAAGACATCCTCCTGGCAGAGCGACAACATCATCGTGATTGCATACTAGCAGAACTGTTACTGGAGGTAATTGCAGGAGACATCTACAAATTACACACACAGGCATTTCTAGAGGTGCTATTTTCAAGGCACGTCAAAAATCAGCTTTCCTATGGTATTCCGCCGGAGGCTTATAGAATCCGACAGTTGCTAATGACACCGTGTTCTTTCGCAGTCAGAGAAGTAGTTTTCTTGCACTGCTGGTGACAGTGAGTGGCGAGGCATTGTTCTTGAACAATGTCGGAACAAAACGAGAGATTATTGCTCTTTTTGTTTTGTCACAAAATGTGATTCTCCTAAGTTGCGTTCTATAAGGTAACTTGGAAGAACCAAGCTTTGCGAACTCATCCGGCCTCGCTTCGTTATAGGTTTCCTATCTCAGGTATTCGATGCTGCGTAAATGAGACTTGCTGAACGTCCTACTCATGCAATGGAAACAGTGGATGTACTCGCGGCTTGTGCACGCGAGATGAATAACTATCGATTGAGAGTAACTGGTAGCTCCCTGAACGCAAGCACGCTAGAATATCAAGTATACATTTACAAGCACACTATAGAAGGTGAAGCGTTACGTTGTCAAATTCGTTGTTGCACTGATTATATACTTCTCTACAAAAAAAAAAAACTGCACAAGATTGTTCAAAAATCTGCCGCGACAGTTTCCAGACATATTGCGTTTGCTTAATCTGCCATTCTGTGCATTTCTTCTTGTATTATGATTTCCAATGTTCTCATTTATTTATTTATCTATTTATTTATTTATTTATTTATTTAAATATTTAATTATCCGTACTGCAATCTACTGGAGAGATTTTAGCAGCTGGGTACATAAGACATAAACATCAGCATATAACACCAGGCAAACAGATGGAACAGCCCTTCACATTTCACATAGTAGGCGGCCTTGTAACACAAAGCAAACAAATAACTATCACTTGCGTTTTACAATGTTAGCAAACGTAACAAAAATTTACCGATGACACATTACTCTCATTTTATGAAAAGAAAACAAAACTAGCCCACAAGTAAAATTATTTTCTCTGTTTTTCCAGACTAGCGGCAAAGGATGTTAAAGACTGTGTTGTGACTTGATGGTAATTTAAACTATTCGCACCCTACACAGTTCTGGGGAAAAAGAATATCTGAAGCAGTTATTGTGGGTACAGAAGGGAGTTATTGTACGATCATGGCGTTGTCTAGTTGCGTAACTTGAAGAAAATGAAATAATTTGTCCAATATTTATCTTGTAATGCCCATTAAATATTTTACATAAATATTTTATACGGGATATGTGGTTTTCTTCTGAAAGTGGAGGTAAGTTAGCTCTTACTAAGAGTTCATTTACCGAGGTTCGTTCATAACTGTTATATATAAAGCGAACGGCTCTTTTTTGTACTTTTTTGACTTTATGAATGTTAGTCTGAGTAACCGAATCCCAGATCACCGCAGCATAATCAAGTATGGGGAGGACTATCGATTTGTAAGTAAAAGCACGGACAGATGGAGGCGAGAGTTTCAAAGTCCTTCGTAAAAACAATAGGTTCTGATTAGCCTCGGAAGTTACTATGTCAATGTGTTTTGTCCAGTTAAGATCATTTGTTATCCATAACCCAAGATACTTGTAGGATTGAACCTCAGAAAGAATGTCATTGTTTGTAAAGTATTGAAAAATTATTTGTTTTTCTTATGAGAAATGGACATGTACACTGTTTTTTCAAAATTTATTGACATTTGCCAAGCCTCGCACCAGGAAACAACCTTGTTAAACGACTCGTTTAACAAAAATTGGTCCTTTGAGGATTCTATTTCCGAATAAATAACGCAATTGCCCACGTAGAGCCTAATATATACAGGTATACCATTTACTATGTCCTTAATATATAAAATAAATAGAAGGGGACCCAGAACCGGCCATAGGGGGACGCCAGAGTCAACGGAAACCCTGTGATAGGAATGATTGTTAAAAGCTACAAACTGCTCTCTGTTTTTGAAGTAGGCCGATATATATTTATTAAATTGACCATGCCCGAGAATTTTTTCTAATTTGTATACTAATTTATTGCGCGAAACCTCGTAAAAAGCTTTTAAAAAATCCATAAAAATTTAATCTGTTTGTTTTTCATTAATTATTGAAGTAGCAAAGTCGTGTACCGTTGATAAAAATTGTGATGTTGTTGAAAATCCCTTCCTGAATCCATCCTGATGTTGGTTTAATATACTATGTTCGTCCAGAAAACATGAAATACTATTGTGAATAATGTGTACCAGACGTTTACAAACTATTGAAGTTATCGAGACGGGGGATAATTTTTGACACTCTGCTTGTTGCCTGATTTATGGATAGGATTGACTCTAGCTGTTTTCCAGTCGTCTGGAAGCTGGCCCTCCCGCAGCAATTTTGTAAAGACAACATGGAGGTATTTTGACATCCATTCAGCGTATCTCTTTAGGAACGCCTTTGGAATATTGTCCGATCCAGAGAACTTTCTGATATTAAGCTTAAAAAGCATGTTTAATATGCCCTGTTCACTAAAAACAATATCGGGCATTTGCAGTGAAACAGTTTCAAAGAGTGGTAATACAGAGTTCTCACAAGAAAAAACTGATTTGAAGTGATCGTTGAAAGCATTTGCGATTCGAGCATTAACGTGCGTAAGAATATCATCGACATTAAAGATGTCACACTCTTTCGACACGGGCGAAATGCTCCTCCAAAATTTCTAGGGACACGAGGTCAAGTAATTCGGCAAGGATTCCCCAAAATAACGCTGCTCATCTGTTTGATTTTGATTTTTTAAGTTTTAATAAATCTTAGCCATTTGTTCTGAATACGCTACGTTTAGACTTCGTTTTTTCTTTAGACGCTTTATTTGTGTTCTTAACCTCAGTGTTATTCGAGAATTCCACGGATTTTTTCGCTTCGATTTTTTAATTACCAGACACACAAATGATTCAATGCATTCTTTGACAATGTCCCTAAACCTGTTTTATAAATTATGTATATCAGTTTCATTATTTGCAAAGTTATCAAAGTTGAATAAAAGGAGATCTATAATAGCAGTATCATCTGCACGATCGAAATAAGGAAAGATAAGCAGGGCAATGTCTTACCGAACACTTTGTCACTTAGAGTAAATAGCACTGCATGATGATCAGAAACTCCAGGATATATCTCAGTCATTGCTTTAGGTGTAATTGCCTGGTTCTTCCACTTAAATTTTTTGTCTTCAACTCGTCTGATCTTTCATCATCTCAACAACGTGAACGTACTGAGGCTATGGAAAAACAAGTATTTTCGTGTGCTTTTGCGAAGAATGGAAGTGATCCCTTAAATGCGTTTCTCTTAGTAAAAGTTGCAAATCTTCATATGATGAAATGAATTACCGAGCAAAACTAGAAAGACATCAGGACAAAAATTTCATTTACGCGAAAACAAATGCTTCTTTGAGGCGGCATATTGGTCGGACGAAAATGACTGGGCTGCATTTGGCACAAGTTTGATAGGGTGGGGATGAATAAATCATTGAGGAGAAAGCATTTAATGTCTCATACTCGTGGCGACTGGTGTCTATCCGGCCCCTTAAGACGGTGCCAGCTGTGGCACCTCCCACTAACGCGGGAGGATAAATTAGCTTTATTATCGCTGGTACTCAAATGGCGTCTGATTGATGCGCTAAGCGCGAAAATGCGAATGCATGCGAAACAGAGCAGGTGAGTCTCGGGTCTATAGGTGATTAACAGTATAAATAAAAAAGAAAATGCGCACACAATTCGTTCATGTGTCATTGCACTGGGAGTGTAGGAAAGACGTTGCATAGTCGGTCAAATGGCCCCAGGCTTTTGCCGAATACAGTTTGGAATTTAAAAAGTGTCCAATTTTTGGCGGTATTTTTGCATGTAGTGTTTCCCGTGTAGTTTATGCTACAACTTTAAGAGACGATAAATGCGCGGAAACTATCACTTAGTGACAATTTAACGTGTGTGAGTGGTGTCCCTGCACATGAAAAAAAAATTACAACTGTGGGAGAGTGAATGTCTCGTCTCTACGGCGAACGTAATGAAGCATTAGAACACGAGCTCTAAAAGAATGGACTTACGTGACAAGAACATTTTCGTCTCTTCTAGTAACAGGGACACCAATACACGGGTTGTTTCGCTGTGTGACTCACAGACCGCAACCTAACACGTGCGCCCGCGACCGACAGTCGTTTTAGTTTTCAAATATGTACCACACGGTGACGCATGCTGCGGCTGCAGAATAATGGAAAATATTTACAAGTCAAAGTTCCCTGATATGGTTCTGGTCCCCTCCAGAATGAGCATGCGTGTTCGCAGCTATACCATGAGCGATAATAAAGCGCATTTATACTGAACGTGGAAGCGTCTTGCCGCTGTGACCGTGACAATGCTCCATCACTTTGAATTATTTTGCCTTTATTTTTTTCCACATTGAGTTAATAAAGTGTAGTGCCAGGAGTCGTTTCAAATAAAGTTATAGTAATTTATTCATGTACTATGGTGAGAAATACGAGCCTAAACACACGAGCGCGTGGCAAATAGTTTCGAACCCTACATCTGCTGATTCGCAGCAGCCGTTCTCAGAATCAAAGTAGAAAGGGTGGCGCTCTTTTCTTTGCTGTTGACACTCACGCCACGATGTTGTTGCTGCAAAATGCAGATAATAGCATGTCTGTGGCTGCTAGCGGAGACATGACCTGGCATCAACGCGCACAGCCACAACCAATCAGGCTGCGACGCTACAAAGATATCGGCTGTGACGTAACCTGCCATAATGCACAGGGCATGCTTCGCTGAACATTTTGATGCGCATCTCTCACTTTTGTTTTCGAGCCTTTTTTTTCTTTTGGTGTTATCATTGCTAGCGACCTGTGGCACGCGATCAGCAGCGATTTCACAGCAACAATCATGCGGGAGTTCGAACAGTCAGTGGAAGAGCACCCTCCTCTCCCTCTACCGTTTCGGCAGCGCCATCCATGCATGGCTTGTCTTGGTTTTGAGACAATTTGCAACGCGCTCGCGTGTTCGAGGTCATACAGCTCACGATAATACATAACTGCTGTTTCAAACAAGGCGTGAAAACTAATTAGGCATGCATAATCAGTCGCCAAGTGCGTTTAATTGTCACGACGATGCGAGAAATGCCGCGAATTGAATGCTTTCTTTTGTTTGGGCGTGAAGACCAGTTCATCTTGTTTTTACTGGCCCCCTTAAGGACTCCGAGCACAGGACTTCGTCGCACTTCGTTGACCTATACTTACCACTCTTTGCTGTTGGGTCTAATCAGTTATCTTAACTTGCTAGTCCTCATTTAAAATATTCAGGACAGATGCACACACTGCAAGTTTGAGATTGAGTTCGAGGTCGCTCCCCCTTTAAGTTGTTTTGATCACACGGCGCCAAAGTGCCCTGCAGGCCGGCATCCTCGCGGAGCACTCGCCACATCGTGATGGCGATTCAGTGGATCGTACTCACGGACATCCTGGCGTGATGGGACATTGTCAACGCGGCATCGTGTAGCATTGTGTGTGTCATATTGATATTCCTTGTATAATTATGCTATAGCGAGATCAGCAGGTAAACATTGGCACATTATGATTTTTATAATGCCGCTGGCGGGCTTGCCGTAACCAAGTTACAAATAAATCCACATTCGTTCGTTTGTCCCACAGTGTACGGTGTCCATTGTTCCATCAGTGAGAGAGAGATCCCATAACGTTTATGCGACCGGGATATGGATCATAGGAGTAAGCAAAGTAGGTGTGTAGAAGCCGGGAAGTGCACTGGTTTGGAGATGTATACACCGCTTTTTTTTGAGTAAACAGTGTCCCGAACGTTTTTATGAGCGTAAGTTGTGACCCCGTCACTGCTCAAACAATGCTATTTGTCATGTTGTCTTGTGCTCAAGCCGCTGCGTCTGGGTAGAGATACGTCTTTGCTCTCTTTTCTGCAACCTATTTCACAAGTACTTTGTGTACACGCGACTGTTCATTTAAAAAAGAAAACGAAATGTTTCTAAGCGTACCGATCTCCTTGCTCACTATCGCTCTTTGTTCGCGAAGTGGGATGTAATGTACCAAATACACGTGGCCAGAAAGTACTGCCAATAACGATGATATGATAACAATAATATACCATCAGCGATGGATGAGGGGCGCAAGTGAAAAGTACGAGGCGCATGTGAAATATATTGTAAGCTTGGGGACTGCGTGTAAGTGAGAACCCATTGGCACTCGCCTAATTGCTTTAAGTACAAAAACCAATAGCCTAAACAAAAATAAAAGAAAGGGATACTGCTTTTGCTGTTGGCCTTTACCATAACGGGTTACTACATGCTATTATTTGTGGTCATTCTGAACTGTACAAGCAATAATGCGCGGACAACAGGTGATGAGCGAGAAAGCTAAAAATAGAAGAAAATAGAGATGAAGACACTATATGATAAAATTTGTCAAGATAGTTAATTGGCGACCAACACCTCAAAAAAAAGTTTCACTCAAGTGCCCCTCTTAGCTAAGTACTATCTAAAACTTCACAGCAAAAGAGGTCTTTGATTTTATTTCTACGGAAATGCATGCTGCAATACCGTACAATCTTCTGGTATCTCTGAAAATGCTATAATAATGACAAAAACTGAGGTAATTAAAAAGAATAGTTAACACGTAATGGGAAGTTACACTTATAATAATTAAATATTTGTAGTGATGAGTCAATGGCGTAGTTAAATTACCCATTGTTGATTTTTCTAAGAATACATTCTTGGCGTCCTTAGTTCATTTACCGAGCAAAGAAATAATTAGAATATGCCCAAGCAATGAAGGCGTGACGGTGACATTTCATTGCCTGGCATAAATGAGAGCTAAAAGCCGACTTCATAAGGCGTATGGTGAAAATAATTGCTGCTTTGAAGGCCGCGCTGTGAACAACCGCTCTTCAGTTGTCCAGAAGTGTACAATTTTCATAAACAACTAATTCTTACCATGCTGAAAATTCCTTCTATTCAATAACATTATCTAGATCGCTTTTCGGGCTGCGTTAAGGGGGCACTGTGAAGGCTTCCACATTCATATTGATTCTATTGCGCATCACTGTTTTACGCAGTGTTACACCCAGTTTAGATAGTCAAGTTACCAAAGAACTAGCATTGGGAAATGGTCTCACCACAGTGCCAGTTCTCCTGAGTTCAAATTATTTATGTATCATGTTTGACAAAGACAATCGCCTCGTGTTAACATGCTTGCAATTTAGTGGCATTGCGCATGCCTCGTAACAATACAAACAGCAAACTGGTTCTCGGAAGACTATCTCGAATGTGTTCGCTTTCCTACCATAATCGTATAAATAGCCGCACAAATAAGGCAACCACGTTCTTTGTTGTCTGAAACTTGGCTCGATTGTATTCCTTGCTCGAAACACACCAAACATGGTGTCAGAAGTGCGGACCAGTCACACGCATCCCTGATGGCATTCTTGAAGCCTCCCGAGCTATTACGTCTAAGTGGCGACATTGCCAAACAGTGTAAGCTCTTTAAGCAAAAATTTGACCTTTTTTTTAGCAGCCTCGGCTCCAAAAGAAAAGTCTCGGGGCGATGGCACGAAGACGACCCTGCTGCTTAGTTTAGGAGGTGAATATGTGTTGGAAATTTACAGGTTTATTTCACCGAAGACGCTGAAAGACAGAACTATGTGACCATTTTCAAGAAATTTCATGAGTACTGCGCAGCGCAGGTGAATAAAATAGATGAGTGGTACCTATTTCTCATGATTGATTGCCACGTGGGATTTAACGTCCCAAAACCACCATATGGTTATGAGAGACGCCGTAGTGGAAGGCTCCGGAAATTTCAACCACATGGGGTTCTTTAACGTGCACCCAAATGTGAGCACACGGACCTACAGCATTTTCGCCTGCATTAAAAATGCAGCCACCGCCGTTGTACCCACTTCGACGAAAAGTTCAAGCAGTAGGTGAGCCTTTTGAACCATTTGCAAGGGACCTTAGGCACCTGGCTGAATCATGCAACATCGGAGTAATGGAAAAGTCGATGATCCGCGACCATACTGTATTTGAAACCAGCGACGACCAAGTGAGCCAGAAGCTGCTACGGGACAAGGAATTGCCACTAGCGAAAACCAAGCACGTTTGCAAAACCACCGAGTTGTCAAAGGCACGAAATCAAATTTGGGCACGTGAACAGCGCCAAATTGACCGTATTGAGGCCAAGCAAAAGAAAAAAATGGCGCATTCACAGTAATTAAATGCAGTAGGTGTGGTCGGGAGCACGGCTCGAGAACTGGTCCAGCATTTGGACGCAACTGTAGGTGATGTGGAGGCAAAAATCTCTGTGCGGTGCGATGTAAGAGCAACAGACAAATGGCCGAGGTAAGTGCTAATGAAGATTTCGTGATTCTTCGCGTACCTCTAGATGCGATCGAAAGCCATCGTAACTGTGTCATGGAAGCACAAGTGGGCAGCAAACACATGAAGCTGAAAGTGGACACCAGTGCACCAGCCAACCTTTTGCCGTATAGTATGTACCACACACTACATCCGTCGGCACAACTAAGAGAAAGTGGTTCAATGCTACGCTCTTATCGGGGAGGAATAGAGCATTTTGAAGTAGCCCGAATGAAGGTCACAGTCGGCAAGACGGCGATTGAAGTCGGCTTGTAAAGGAACGTGGCATTATTGGCCTCGAAGCAAGCGAATGCCTGAGGCTCTTCGTCAAGTCAGTCGATACAATAAAAACAGGATCTAGACAGCTCATGAAAGATTACAACGACGTCTTCACCGGCACCGGACGCCTTCAGCGTCTCATAAAACGACAACACGTCGTAACTACTGTCCAGATGGCTAGGCGAGTACCCCTGGCCCTGCTGAAACCACTGTGGGCTGAACTCCACGGGATACTCAAGGCTGACATCCTTGCCATGGTTTAAGACCCGACGGACTGGATGAGTCTGTTAGTTATTGTCAAGAAGAAAGACGGACAACTAGAAATATCCGTGAATCCTAGAAAAATAATGAAGGTGTCAAGTGGAACCCCTTGCGAATGCCTAGTCGCGACGATATCGAAGCTTGCAGGAGCACGATATCGAGCTTGCAGGAGCACGATATTTTTACGACTAGGTGCCAAATCTGGTTTTCATCAAATAACATTGCACAAAGAAACGTCAATGAGCTGGAGGTTTTCGACCACGTTAAGGCCGTTGTCCCTTTCTCAGGCTTTTATTCGGCATCGGCTCATCATCCGAAGTGTTTCAATGGTACAGGCGTGAGCAAAAGCGTGAAGACCACGGGATTGCATGGCCGAAGCTATCTGGTAACGAGACGCCAGTTGCGGTGCGCATGCGCGTCCCGTCCTATCAGTTGGCCTCTCATGTCGCTCTTTCCGACGTGGTCGTAGCCAAATTGACAACTGGGTGTCGCCGGCTTTGCTCTATCAAATTCGCGCTGTTGTTTTTCTTTTCTTTCTTTTTACGTAGCAGCTTCAACGGCACCAGTTCCAGCACCAGGCTCGTGTCGTGATTTATACCAGCTTATAAGCATGGGTAGCAGCGATGGTGTAGTGGTTAGAGCATCCGACTCGCATGCAAAAGGTCCATGGTTCGAATCCTGGTGCCGCGCAGTTCCCAACCAGATAAAAAAAGAATCCGCGTGGAGATGGAACTGCATTAAGAGAGGCCCGGGGTGCGGCCTCACCGGTAGCCACCGCCGGTAACGCACTACCTCACCAGAGAAGGATTGGCCTTCCTGGTGCAGTATCCGGCCACTACCTCCCACATGTATACGTCAATTACCTCACGGCCCTCAGTCTCCAGCAGCTGCGAAGCAACTGACCACGGCGGCGGTCAAATCTGCAACACAGCAGAGGGTGCTAAGGAACTCTGGATCCGGACAGGCTACCAATGGAACCTGAACTTGGCAACGTTTAACGCTAGAACCTCATCTAGTGAAGGAAGTCTAGCTGTACTATTCGAAGAGCTAAATGGTTTTAATTGGGATATAATAGGGCTTAGTAAGGTTAGGAGGACAGATGGGGGCCTATACGGTTCTACAGAAAGGGCACTATCTTTGCTATCGGGGCTTGGCTGACAAAAGAGAACTGGGAGTGGGGTTCCTAATTCATAGAAACTTAGCTGGCTACATAGAGGAATACTATAACATTAATGAAAGGGTGGTAGATATCATAATTAAACAAAATAAGAGAAACAAGATGAAGATGATACAGGCTTACTATTTTACATCCAGCCATGATGACGTTTCAGTTGAAAGCTTCTATGCAGATGTTGAATCGGCAATAAGTACGCTAAAAACACAGTATACTATACAGATGGGAGACCTTAATGCAAAAGTAGGGAAGAAGGAGGTTGGAAACCAGGCAGTAGGAGATTAAGGCATCGGTACTAGAAACGCCAGAGGAGAGCTACTAGTAGAATTCGCAGAACGCATTAATTTTACGGATTTTGAATGCCTTATACCGAAAAGGAGGAAAGCGTAAGTGGACATGGAGGAGCCCTAATGGCGAAAATAGGAACCAAATAGACTTTAAAATGAGTGCACAACCATGCATCGTGTAGAATGTGTAAGTGGTTGGCAAGGTATGATGAAGTGACCATAGAATGGTACGCTCTCGAATTCGCCTAGACTTGAAGAAGGAACGACAGAAACTGATACGCAAGAAGCCAATCAATGAGCTAGCACTGAGAGGGAAAATACAGAAATTCAGAGTCTTGCTTCAGAACAGGTACTCGGCTTTTAGTGAGGAAACCATCCTTAGCGTAGATACAATGAATGATAATCTGACGAGTATCATTACGGAGTGCGCAGTGGAAGTTGGAGGCAGTAAAGTTAGACAGGACACTGGCAAGCTTTCCGAGAAAACGAAGAATTTCATTAAAAAGTTTCAAAGCATGAAGGTCTCAAGTACAACAGACAAAATAGAACTGGCAGAGCTTTCGAAGTTGATTAATATGCGTAAGGTATCCGATGTAAGAAGGTATAACATGCAGAAAATTGAACACGCTCTGAAAAATGGAGGAAGCGTCAAAGCATTGAAGAGGAAGCTTGGGATAGCCAGAAATTGGATGTATGCACTAAAGGACAAAGAAGGCAAAATAACTACCAATATGGATAGGATAGTTAAAATAGTGGAGGAGTTTTACAGAGATCTGTACAGTAGCCGAGACAACCACGACCTTAATACTATAAGAACTAGCAGTAACCCAGATGACACCCCACCAGTAATGGCAGAAGAAGTCAGAAAAGCTTTGGAGAGCATGCAAAGAGGCAAAGCTGCTGGTGAGGATCAGGTAACATCAGATCTGCTAAAAGATGGAGGACAGATTGTGTTAGAAAACTAGTCACCCTGTTTACGAGGTGTCTTCTGACGGGAAGAATACCGGAGTCTTGGAAGAATGCTAACATCATCTTAATACATAAGAAAGGAGAGGACAAGGACTTGAAGAATTACAGGCCGATCAGCTTGCTCTCTGTAGTATACAAGCAATTTACAAAGGTAATAGCTAACAGAGTATTGAAAACATTAGAATTTAATCAACCAAAGGAACAAGCAGTATTTCGAACAGGCTACTCAACAATCGACCACATTCATGTTATCAAACAGGTTATAGAGAATCGCTCGGAATATAGCCAACCACTATACATAGCCGTAATTGATTACGAGAAGGCGTTTGATTCAGTAGAAATATCAGCAGTCATGCAGACACTGCGGAATCAGGGCGTCGATGAAGCACATATAAACATCATGAAAGAAATATATAGGGGATCAGCTGCTACTACAGTGCTTCCTAAAGAAAGCAACAGAATACCAATCAAGAAGGGTGTAAGGCAGGGGGACACAATCTCCCCAATGCTATTTACCACGTGCTTACAGGAGGTTTTCAGAAGCCTAGAATGGGAACAGTTAGGGATAAGAGTTAATGGAGAATACCTTAGTAACCTGCGCTTCGCCGATGACATTGCATTGCTGAGTAACTCAGGGGACGAATTGCAACTCATGATTACGGAGTTAGACGAGCAGAACAGAAAGGTGGGTTTTAAAATTAATCCGCAGAAAAGAAATGTAATGTACAACAACCTCGGAAGAGAGAAGCGCTTCGAAATAGGTAATAGTGCACTACAAGTTGTAAAGGAGTATGTCAACTTAGGGCAGATAAAAACCACGGAGCCGAACCATGAGACATAAGTAACTAAAGGAATCAGAATGAGGTGGAGCACATTTGGCAAGCACTCTCAAATTATGACAGATATATTGCCACTATCCCTCAAGAGAAAGGTATATAACAGCTGTATCTTGCCGGTACCTAACTACGGAGCAGAAACCTCGAGACTTACAAAGAGGGTTCAGCTTAAATTGAGGATGACGCAGCGAGCTATGGAAAGAAAAATGGTAGGTGTAACCTTAAGAGACAAGAAGAGAGCAGAGTGGATTTGGGAACAAACGGTGGTTAGGAATATCCTAGTTGAAATCAAGAAGAGGAAATTGACATGGGCCGGTCATGTAGCGCGTAGACAGGATAACCGCTGGTCATTAAGGGTAACTGACTGGATTCCCAGAGAAGGCAAGCGGGTTATGGGGAGACAGAAGGTTAGGTGGGCAGATGAGATCAAGAAGTTTGCGGGTATATATTGGCAGCAGGAAGCACAGGACCGAGTTAACTGGCGGAACATAGGAGAGGCCTTTGTCGTGCAGTGGACTTGACTTGCTGCTGCTGCTGCTGCTGATGATGATGATGATGACGATGATGATAATGATGATGATGATTAGCATAAATAGAGGTAGCCAGTCTTCCAAAACTTGATAAAGCCAAGCCTGGCTTTATCAGGCTTTATCACTCTGGCTGTTTTGAATATTTTCGATCCAATGTGTGACATTAAAATCGCTTCAGATGCACCCCAAAACGGCATGTGTTTAGCGTTTCTACAGCGTTACGGGGACGCTTGGAAACCTGTAGCGTATGCTTCGCGTGTACTGTCTGACCCCGAAAAACGTTATTCGCAGATTTAGAAAGAGGCACTGGCTGTAACATACGGGTGTGAGAAATTTCATCACTTTGTGTTTGAGCGGAGGGTCATCCACGAAACAGACTACCGCCCCCTCATCAATATTTCGAAAAATGTAATCGCTTACATGCCACCAAGACTACAGCGCTTTTATCTACGTTTGCTAAAATAGAATTTTGCACTGCATGTTGTTCCAGGAAAGTAGTGCTTGTTGCCAGACCTGCTGTCGCTTGCCTTTGTCGGAAAGCCGCAAAAGATGAAGCCGATGAAGACATCGAAGTACACACCGTAAGTATGATGTCGTCACATGTAAGCGATGCTACGTTAGAGCGCCTATCGAAAGACTCGAAATGACACCTACTTGCAAGGTGTCGTTACTTGCCTCCAAAATAACCAACCAGTACAGGGACAGTTTAACATTACGAAAAAGAATTATCGATTGTGAGCGGTGAGCTTTTAAAAGGGTAAAAGGTCATAGTGCCGACCAGTATGCATCCAGAAACGTTGTAAATAATCTATGGTGACCATATGGCACCAGATAGGTGGAAGGAACGTGCGCGCCGTTTGGGTTTCTGGCCTGGTATGAAGATAAAAAAAATCCGGTTAAAAAGTGATCCGTGTGCCAGAAGCACGCATACAAGCCACATAGTGAATCTATTCTTATCTGCCCAGTGCCTGCACATGCATGGTTTAGGATAGGTGTAGATATCTTCCAATATGCTGGCAAGTCTTATCTTTGCATATATGATGCCTTATCCAACTTTCCGAAGGTAGAGCACCTACAGGACACGCCAGCGGCCGCCATCATTGATAAACTAAGCGCAATATTTGCAAGATACGGCATACCCATGCAGGTGTGCACTGACAATGGACTGCAATTTTCCAGCCGCGATTTCGTCCTATTCTAAAAAAATGCGATTTTCAGCATGGTACTTTGAGCCCGTGATCTTCACGCTCAAATGGCTTAGCTGAAAAAGAGGTTCAGCTGGTTGAAAGAATCATTAAAAAAAACTGAGGGGAGATACGACTTATTTAAGAACTTCTGGCGAGTTGTTGCATGTCTGTGGTATGTAACGGTGCGCATAGAATCGGACGAACACAGGAAGTAAAGAAGCGCAAACGAAAAGAGCACAAACTCTCAACTGGTTTTATTCCCTTGGTCGCTGTATATATGCACATTTGAAATTATATCCTTCTTTCTTTCAATCTTCGTTCAAATTGTTTTGGGACGTGTGATAAATGTGCATATATTTACAGCGACCAAAGGAATAAAGCCAATTGAAAGTTAGCGCTCTCCACGTTTGCGCTTCTTTACTTCCTGTGTTCGTCCGATTGTATGCGCAACGTTACATACCACAGAAAGACAACTTCTGGCTTGAATTGCTCTGTTACAGTGCCTGTCCCTTAGAAGTCAGTCGGTCACCAGGTGAACTGCTGTTTGGTTGAGGACTGCGAACACCAGTTGCAGATTTCGTGGAGGTTCCCAGCACATCTGCGTGGAAGTATCGACAGATAGAACAATCGAGACGCCCCCTTGCTTCATTGCAAGAAGAACAAGACGTGCTTGTGTGCGGAGATCAATGAGAAATCAAAGCCAGAATGATGCGGTTAGATGAATCAAGGTCCTACCAAATGAAGACAGAAAACTGCAAAATCCTGCGCCGGAACCGGCAGCAGTTTCTCGCGACAGCAGCGCCCTTCTGCAAGGAGTCACAGTGATGTCCCGTGCAGAGAATTTTCGCTTTTTCAAGGAATTTTCGACTGTCGTTCTCGGCCAAAGAGAAAGTTTGTCATATTGCAGAGAAGTTCAGGAATGTTTAAAATCTCCTATGACGACCGATAATTCGCAGTCACAGTGCACCCTCATCTGCTGTAATCGGTTCTGGCACATGCACGACGCAAGCATAGCCCTTGAGATTTGTTTCTGATATTTACACGAAGCGATTTCTAGTTCACCATTGGTGTTAGACTTGAAGCCCACAATGTGCAGTGTACTAACAGTATATGAAATAATAAAGTCATGCTTTTGTTTTGCAGCAGTGGAGGGGTTAGTCATGATTTTAAAAGTCACCAGTACGTCAGACTTGTGTAATTATAGTATGTGTGTGTGTGGATGAGGGTGGAAATTAGTACTGTTGTGCAGGGAAGTATTCTGGGAATTTAGTCAACGTTTGCAGAAAAAAATCCCCGAATAGTGAATTTTCATGTCTCTGATTGCGAATTCTTAGGCGTAGTACGGAACATCACTGACGAGTCATCCGCAGAAGATTTCAAGGATGATAAAAGTGACAACGATGGCAGTGTAAATCAACATGAGTCTTCAACCAATAATGTACCGGCGATATCAAATGAAGCAAGTCCGCACTGGAGAAGATCAGGTCACACACGGAAGAAGAACTCCACAGCGCCTCTATTATGAGAGCAAATTTTAGAAATATTCGTAACGCCTTGCGAATTGTCATGTAAAATAATCACTTTTCTGTTTTTACAGAAAGGAGGATGTACCACGCTTGATAAAGACAAGCGCGGTACATGCCGCTGAATTGGAAGCGTGTTCACACTTTTGCAATTCAGCGGCATTGTGCAGGTTTACTAACAATACAAACAGGAAACGCGTTTTCGGAAGACTATCTCGAATGTGTTCCCTTTCCTACCCTAATTGTATAATTAGGTGCACAGATAAATCAACTACGTTCTTTGTTGTCTGAACCTTGGCTCGATTGTATTCCTTGCTCGAAGCATGCGAAATGCACTGCAGGACGCTGAAAACGCAGGTGTTTTCTTGCAACAAGCGATTATTTCGTGAGTTACTAGTTGCATTGGCAGTGCATAGCAGCCTCTGTAGCATGCTTGTCGTGCGTACCGTCAGACCGACGTTCTTAGCCAGGGTGGTCTCGGGTATGTTGGCAAACGGCTTGTCCGCACCCCAGCATTTGACGTGCTTGTACATCTTGGAGGTGGACCGATGTTGGTTGCTCTTCTCATGCACCATGTGCGTGCTTTCTTCGGAGGTATCTTTCTGCAAGAGACCGAGAGGAATGAGGAAGTTGGTGGATACAGATTGCAGATCTTGGTGCACCCTGTGAAGACATTTACCTTCAACGTACGACTAAAACCACGCCACGAAATACTTAGAAACTTTCCATGAATAGGAGGGTGCGTTCGGGAGGTATAAGGGGTCAGATTTTGCAGGAATAATTGAGGGGTTGCCAGGTTCGGCTAGTTTACGCCAATTCAGCTATCTTTTTTTAGGGCTGTGACAACAAAAAGAGGTGTCCTGGCTACTTTCTCGATTTGAACCAAATTTTAAATATCTTGGGACGTCACAGCCACTGGCGTTCAAGTATGCGATGACCGAGGCTCGTTTAAAGTTCACAATATAGGATTTTCCGCGTGCGTTACGCAAAAAAAGATTTTTGTATATGTGTTCACGAATAGGAGGAAAACTGCTGCATATAGGGCCTCATTTCGCAAGTCACTCTATTTTTCAATGCGACTTAAAAACTATAATAGGAAGTGTACGAGACAACGAAAAGTCTTCCGCATCTAGGACGCTCTGCACTCATCGAAATCGAAAATCGGATATCTAACAAACTGGTTGCGTTATTTTTTGGAGTCAGGCACGGACTAGGAATCGGGAATATTTACAGCTCAGACTTCGCCACTGCACGAAACAATTGAGGAAGTGATCAAACATGACTATGAATGCACTAATCAAGTAATCATGTTATTGTGGCCATAAAGCTACTATTTGCCTTTCAAAAAAGGCAGGCAAGACACGTGCAGAGAGTTTTATTTCTGCAACAGTGCAACAAACTTTGTCATCATGTACAAAGTGGTTGTTAAAGTGAACAATTGAGATTTTATTCGCAGCAATTGCAATTTTGAAGAGTTTTTGGTGCACCTATCTATATTTTCATTGAAATAATCTTGCATTGAGTAATTTAAATAAAAATTTAAGCCAGGATCACGCCTGTGCAATCTGAGTAAACAGCGCAGCTGAAAGCGATATAACCTGGCGAATGCACATTGAGTTTTTTCTGGATCTTCTTTTTCTCGTTTTTTTTTGTTTCTTCTTTTTCTCGTATCTTTTTTTTCTATATATTTTCCTCCTTTTTTGTTATGTTTTTCGATATCGCAATCTCTCCCCATTTCCATCTTCCCAACTTTGAAATCACTCCCCACCCAAACTTCTCTTCCTCACTGCTGCAAATATGCTATAAGAGAGAGAGAGAGATAAAGATGGAAGGAAAGGCGGGGAGGTTGACCTCTTGGACCATACCCTTTCAGCAGTCTCTCCATGGGATGAATTGCCTCTGACCATTTGTTTCATGTTAACAACTTTCTTCTTAATCCACGGCCATTAATTGGAGGCAGCATCATGTGAATCACCACACTTTCTGCCCTTCAGACTTGTAGCCCGATATGCGTCTGCGGCGTGTGGCTCAGCGTATCGTGGACATACTCTGGATTTGTGCATACACCCTTGACGTGTCCAATCTTCATGCAGGTGTGGTACTGAAAAGGTTTAGGAACAACAAGCCGGAGAGGATGTCGCAAATATCCCACCTTGACATGTGACAGAATATAATTTCATTTGAACATCATTTTTGCACAGCGGGTTTTTCCGAGGTGAATTACATTCGTGAAGAGAACTTCCTCGTTCACTGGTTTTACAAAATAGGGAGATTGGAGCTTACTAGGGCCAAACCAATGTCGTAGATATCTCCCGCCATGCAGGTACAATACACAGGAATTATTGGTCAGACTTTGATGTCTGGTAACTCCGATATTCTGCGTAGCTTGTCTAAGGCGCCGGCGGTCATCGTGTCTGCAGTAAGAATATTCTTCCGCGTCTTCATGCCGATATACTTAATTTAGTTCGGCGCAGCCCCGTGGAAGTACATAGAGAGAGCTTGCCTGTTTACTACTCGAAGGCTGTTGGAAGAGCCCTCGGGCATGAACGAGAAGGTGTGCGGCCATCGTTCTTCTTTTGACTTCACAGTTAACGTCGCCGCTGGGGCTTGACATTTCTTCATTTGACCTTCCTGCTTTTCATGGGCTCGAAGCTGTCATTGAACGAGTCGTCGCTAGTGGCCAAGTACAGTTCCGTGTCCCCGCTGGTGCTCCAACAGGTGCTTGGTTTCTGTGACGAGCTTGGAAAAGTTGGTCTCTGGTTGGTCAGCACTGCAGAAGTATTCGCTTTCATAGCCATTACGCAGTAGTCATCACTTGTTCTGGGCAAGGCACCCTGATTTAATGAGCAGCTTGCCATGACAGACCTCTGGCTGGGCGGACTGGTGGAAGACTGCGTCCGTCACCCTGGCGCAGGGAGCAGCGTCTTCCGGAAGCAGCGAAAAACTACATAAAATTGCTAGGAACCGAAAGAAAAAGCGTTCTATGAACAGAGACTTCGTCGTCGTCGTCGAGGAGAAATGATTATGTATATATGTGGGGATTAACGTCCCAAAACCACTATATATTTCTGAGAGACGCCGTAGTGGAGGGCTCCGAGAATTTTTACCACCAGGGTTTTTTAACGCACACAAAAATCCGAGCACATGGGCCTACAAACATTTCGCCTCCACCAAAAAATGTAACCGATGGAGCCGGGATTAGATCCTATGACCTGCGGAGTCACCGAGGAAAAAGTGGGGCACATCAGTGCACGCGATGTTGCAGCTATACAGGGCGCGTTTCCTAGGGTACCTGCGGTAGAGCTTGCCAGTTTTGACGAACGCCTCAAAAAGTAGTACATGCACAATAAAAAACACCCAGGGCTAGGCACTCAGAGTTTGTGTTCAACTCCCACGCTGCACATCCACAGCTGAGACAATCGCAATCACCAAAGATCATCCGACCACAATGCACATTACTCTGGAGGTGCTTCGAGTGCAAATTAAGCACCCCGATCGTGCCCCTGCCCACCACCTCGCTTCGTTTCCAGAAGACCGACAGAGTGCTTCTTTCTGTAGGAGCATGTTGAGTTGCCGTGAGTGCCTTCCAGCAGTACACATGCTTACTGAATGTATACTTATACCCCTTTGTGTTTAGACCGCTCAAACATATGATTGACAGTGCCAAGATTTCGCATGAAAGCGGATCTCTCGGTTGAAGCAGTGACTCTTTTTATGCTGCACGAAAGATACAAACACCACGTTAAACTTCATACGGATGGTTTGACAAATGTTGGCGATCTGCAGGAGCTGTAATCTTCCCAGAAAAAGCCGAAACAATCCACTTTCGAACGTCTCACAAAACAACAGTGACAGCCGCATACCTAGCGGCGCTCCGCTGCACACTCCGTAAGATGAATCGAGAAGCACCTCTAAAATAATGCATTTTCAATGATTCAATACAAGCTCCTCATTGTATTCAAACTGTGCTACGTCGTGCGCCTCAAGAACAATTGGTGCTGGAAACACGACAACTGCATCATCAAGTAATGAAAAAATAACATGATGTAACTTTTGAATGGTTACCAGACCACTGTGGCATAATTGATATCGAGCATGATCCTATTCCATTATCAAGAAGAGACGCAGCAGCAAGGATGAACTCCCTCGCACTCCAACTCATAAGGTCTCTGTGGAAGACGCCCGGTTTTCTTCACACTCGTCTTCATCGCTTGCATTCATGCTTACAACTTACAATTCTATCTGGTTTATCCCGAGCGGAGACAACCGTTATCTGCCGTATGTGGCTTGAAGTGTCTTATACGAGCGCCTTTGCTTGCTGCATCTGATGGGCAAACAGCGTTGCGTGTGACCATTACGGTGCTGACGAAGCCATCAAACATATTTTGTGTTAATGCCCTCAGTACAACTGTCAGAGGCAGTCCCTGTCAGCAGTGTTTGCACGCGTCGACGACCAGCCGCTTTCCGAAATAAATTTTGGAATGCCAGAAAGATCGAGCTTCACGCCGAAAAGCGACGAAGGCTTTTTTGAACTTTCAGTGAGCGACCCGCCTCGTGGAACGATTGTGACATTACAGTGTGTGTGTGCGTTACATTACATTACAGTGGGTGTGTTTTCGCTTCACTCCCTCTTTCTCAATTCATATTCCTCACTTTTCTGCCTCCTTTTCTGCAGTGTAGGGTATCAAACCAGATACTTGATTTCCGGTTAACTTTTGTGTGTTTATTCTCACATATCTCTCTCTTTTGCCATATTTAAACAAATGAACTAGAGTTTCGAATGCATTAGGACTCCATCACTGCTCCTACCCGACGCTGTCGTGTTCAAGAAAAACGACATTCAAGTGTATACCGTTAAAAACACTTTGCTCAGATGCAGCACGTTTGAACAGTGTAGAGAGTGCAGAAAAAAAGTTACAGCTTTGCTGCAAAGGTGAAGCAATCAACGCAATAGCAGCCAATTGAAAGGTCACAGGCAGAATGGCAAGCAGATTGAAACGTTCCCCCGTTTCTCACGCACAAATGATGCACGAAATGTACTCACATGTACAGATTAACGCTAATAAGCGATCAGTTGTAACTTTGCTGTGTCTGAAAAGCGAGATATTTTCACAAACGGAGACTGTACAACGATTGCAGTGACCTTTCTGCACCCGGTAACTCACACAGAATCGTTCCGATGAAAGCTTAAGGACATGCAAAGCGTACGATCTTCCCAAACACGAGGTAAGGGCAAGCGAGCGGGCATCCACCCCCTCCTCTCCGCTGATCAAAGTACGCGTGGGAGAATAAAGCACGCGCCACCGCGTCGTGACGATGTGGCAACGCACGCTCATTGCGCCAGCTTGCTGGTAATGCTGAAAACACTATAGTTTCTCCCGAGATGCTGGTCAACAGAGGCAAGTGGTAGATATAAATACCTTGCCGTTTGAGCGTTGAAGGAAGTGCCTCTCCGTGGCTCAGGGGTTAACGTCTCGCACTCACGTTGCAGACGTCTTAAGTTTGATTCCGCACGCCGGAGTGTTTTTCTGGATTATTTTCGTTTCTTCCGTTTTAATATGTAGATACGTATACATATAAAGTGAGTGACGGCAACGCCTGCAGCAAAAAACAGCCAAGAGTGTTCATGTAAGTGCTATTGCAATAAAAACGTTGCGGTAAAATGCATGCAGAATCCGCCGGGAAATGCGCACGAAGATTCCTGCGCTGGAACGCGATACCACACCGGGAGCCATTGGGTGCCTCTTCGCGGAGAGCTATGCGCTGTACAAACGAAAACGAGGCGCGTTCCCGTCGAAGACCACGCGCCAGCACGGAAGGGAATGGGCGGTGCGCGACAGGGAGAAGCGCGTCATCCCGCGACCGATTCGAGGAGATACCGAGCGGCGACATTCCTCTCTCGACGGGAGGCGGCGGCAGTGCTCTCGAGCCTCGCCAGAGGATGCGCGCGCTGTCGCTGTGGCGAAGGAGAGCGCGAGCTGGCCCGAAATATTCCCCGTACTACATCGAACGCGAAAGATTTGATCCCAGCCCCCCTGGGATGACGACAACGAGCTGAGGGCCCGGTGAAGCGACACATGCCGAGCGAGTAACGCCGGCGAGTAGTGGCTTTGTACTTAGCTTATGGAGCCCTCGCATGTCCTCGTTCTGCCCGGTGTTTTCTATGAGATCCGCAATAACAGGTCTCGAAGGTGTTTTTGCGCGAGCTCGCCTTGCGACCCTAGCCGTCTGTAGACAGGTTTATACAAGGAGAACGTGGAACAATCGGGATGCCGAAACGCCAGATACCATGAGTTGTTGGGTTCGCGTTTATGTGTTTGCCTGTAAGAGCTTGCCTTGATTTGATTTAATTACGTTCATTTTATGTACACTCAAGAAAACACGAGAGTATGTACGCGACTAGGAGTAAGCATATAGGCTAAGAGAGCGTCATAAAGTGTAGAAGAATAAGACACAAACGCTGACCGTTTTATAAGACCAATGACACTTCACGTATTTATACATTTATATATAAACGGTATACCTGGGAAGGAAACCCTGGAGGAATGCTGTCTGTATATACGCAAATAAACAGCAAATGGTTTTCTGTTCGGGCGTACTCGTATAACAAAAATATGAAGGAAAATTCTCAGATATTTCCATACACGCTATGATGCAATTGTATATTTTGTTATCTTTTACGTGTTTGCAATACAGTTCAGCAGCAATATCATTCACAGAAAAAAAAATATCCACACACTCAAAAAAGCTCACCCTTAATTCTCGTGTCATCAATTTTAAAAACTAGCTGCTCGCTCATTGAAAAAGCTCATGCGCAGGCGCTTAGAGTTTGCGCAGAATTTCCGCGATGCATCTAACAGCAAAAAAACCATAAATTGGTTTAAACATTTGTTTTCTATGCCCTAAAACACCGAGGCCTCGTTTTAAGGAGTGAGTTACAATTAGGAAAAAGAAGACACGCATTTTTACACAAAAATAATGCTAGAGATTTTGGAATAATAATTAAACAGAATGATGACACAAAACTGAAACACATTAAGAGTAATGACAAAAAATAAACCCAACATGCTATATAATACTCACGCAAAATAAATATGAGGACTATAAGTAAAACAGAGTGAAGCAAAAGAAAAAAAATTAAGGAGGAAACAGAAATCAACACATCCTATACAATATTAGCGGCAAGAATATACTTAAATATTGCAAAGGTGAGAGAAAAAAATTTCATAGACCTTTCTACTGTGAAGGGATATGACCGGTGAGGCTCTGTAGCATGCACAGGGTACAGAGCTGACACAAAATTATGACGAAATGTACTGGAAGACGTTGAACTTTGAAAAAAAAATACAAAAAAGTCACGTGACTTTCCTGAAAGGTACAGTTTTTTTTAGAGTTTTACGTACGTTCATTTATAATTTTCCAGCTGAGCCGCATGCATCTTTTTGGCGCGGCATGTGCGTCTGACTTGCTGCATGCGCTTGGTGTTCACTGCACCATCTTGAGGAGCCATTCGAGCAGCATGCATCTTCTCGCTTCATTCTCAATTTTATTTGACTACTTCAGTTGAACAGCGTTGAGCAGTGAAAACTGATTCGTGCAGCACATACGTTTTTGAGTGCAGACTTTTTTTTATTCTTAGCAGACTATTTGTGGGTAGGCGTGTTTTATATGACAATTATTTAACCAATTGTCACTTCAATTCCGAGTAAAATATTTAATGAACTTGGATTTTACAAAGCAGCTAAGAAGGTTTGCCAAATTTTTGTTCCACGTCAACATCGAAGCGTGAATTATTCTCGCACGCGTGCGAGCGCACTACTTACACTGCGAGAGTGCCAGCATACGTGTCACGAAATTCGTCTTTCTTTAGTTTGTAAACAGCGGTAGGTGCCATCATCATACTGAGGCGCTTAGAGCACGTGGGGAGCCCCCCACCTTTTTCACGTGTGGGGCTCCCATAGACAATGGTGGTGAGCTTTGGCCAGGGCGGAGCATATGCGCGGCGACGTCGCTAGAAGTGCCTCAGTATGTTAAGGGCGCCTACCGCTGTTAGCAAACATGGAATAGGTCTGTAGTGCTGTCATGGGTCTGCCAGAAAAAGACAAGAGACAGGCCGAGAAGAACAACGGGCTTTGGGTGTCTGAAAAGACGACTTAATTGAGACGAGAGCCGGAAAAGCGAACGGAAGTCATTTTTTACTTTCCAAACTAACTGTTTCGGTCCACTGTTCTTTTCCAGCCACGTTAAATCTGAAAGTTTTAATTCACAAGCAGTTAATGCTTCTGACATCACCTCTGAAGGCAGCACTACATTTGTAGCGCCGCTTCAGTTTGGAACTGCGGCACCTCCTGGCCCGGGGCAAGACAGCGATTGCGCAATGCGCAACCACGAAAGCGCTGTCGACTTTTTTGAGGACCATTGGACCTAACGAAACATTATAAAAAACTCTTTTGTATATATATATATATATATATATATATATATATATATATATATATATATATATATATATATATATATATATATATATATATATATATATATATATATATATATATATATATATATATATATATATATATATATCATGTTTGTGAGTGTCCAAATTATTGCCGCATATATGTCTGATTATCATATATATCATAGTCATCACCCGACACCTGGAACAGCAAGCTAAGCGATGAACCAGACTAACGTCCCGACGAATTGCATTGAAGGTTGTTATCTCTCTTCCTAACTTCTACTCTATTTTAGTCCATTCGGCATCATGAAACGAGCATCACTGACCTACTTTCTAAGAACAATACTGAGCCGCATAAAATAACGGGTAGAATTCCCACCAGAATACAGCAATACCCATCTTGCCGAAACACGCCAGTGAAAGACCCACCAAAACACGCCAGCCCGGTTTACACAGGACACCGCCAAACCGGCCGTATATGCATAGCCCACCCAAAACCGTTTCCCTATTACCAATATCGAGTCAACAGGAAGAATACACGAGACATGGACTGGTATTTCTTCCGACTGGAACGTATTCCACATTTGAAGGGGTCTTTCTAGACATAGAATTTGGATTTGGTGGCAGGGTGTGTTACCGGCCATGGTTAGTAATTGTGTGTCACCTTTGTGTTCTGTGATAGTTTCACGGGTCGTCGACCTTCCTAAGGTGGCCCACAGTTTTTATTTCAGACAGACTTCCATGTCTTCCGCCTGATTATACAGCTTCAGCGAAAGTTTATTTCCTCCTGGGTGCTTGGCTTGGCCATATATTTAAAAAAGATAGCACAAAAAAATGTAATTATCATTACCGGCTGTTAAGCAAATTTCTCTGTTCTTACTGTACGAGACACACAACGATAACACCAATCTGTATACTGATGTGTCAACCATGCACTGTGCACGATTCTACGGTATCAGTGACCT
This sequence comes from Rhipicephalus microplus, assembly GCF_043290135.1. Classification (NCBI taxonomy): domain Eukaryota; kingdom Metazoa; phylum Arthropoda; class Arachnida; order Ixodida; family Ixodidae; genus Rhipicephalus; species Rhipicephalus microplus. Next base: position 155,414,621 of record NC_134710.1, read on the forward strand.
TTCCCTAAGATATCACTGGGGCCAAGTTCAAGATAGGACAAGGACGACCAGTATAGGACCTAGAAGGCCACAGAGTTTGCTGCTCATTGTTCATAAAATGGAGTGTGTTTAGTCACTTCAAAGCTTCTCTTTAATTTATGCCTTACGCCGCAGACTGAACGAACCACTAGACCTCAAAATTCGAGACCTCCTTTATAACATCGTCACGCAGAAACGGAAATCGCGTTTTATTGGCACCAATAACCTCCTAAGTCTCAAGAATTCACTAAAGAAAGAAAAAGCTTCTGCAAAACTATTTTTTGGCATTGCTTCCCCTAAAAAATGCTGAAAAATTATGAACGCTGCAACTTTAACAGTTGTCTCAAATATGATGGTACCCATTTCGGTACTCCTGAACGTTTGAAATATCTATGATTGAGTGCAAGAGAAGTATGAAGCCGAAATGAGTTTATATATGATCTTCAGGGCATCCACAGTTAAACAAACGTACTATAGGCATTCTAGTTCCCGCTACAACTAAGAAAAAGCTTTCACTTACCAAAAGGACGCAGTCGAGCACTCGTGTAGTACACAGCCCAGCGCTTGTGCAGAAGCCAGCCATTTTTGTTCTCTAGTTTTCTGAATATAACTAAACACATGGCACCACTTCTCGGAGCTGAGCGAAAGCATCTCATCCTCATGCCTATTGTGGCAAGAGAAAATTATACACGCTGATATCGAATGGTGGTGGTCTGTAGCCTTTATAACAACGGTACCTACTTGGTACCCTAAAACCGAGGAGGATAAGCCATTGTGTTAAAATAGACAATAAGTACGTCGAAACAGCTGCACAGATGCAGCACGTAAACTTCGTGTGCTTTCACATGATAATATGGTATCCTTGTGGAACACACCAAGTTTTAAGCTCAAACGCTTGCATGGCGTCGACCGTTCTGTTCGACTTCGTCTTTTCTGTGGACTTTCCATATCGAGAACAGTACGTTTATCAAAGTTGCGTGTTGTGACTTAGCAAAGTGTATTGCCTTCTGCATCAAGAAACAGTGCTCTGCTGATTACCGTGGTAGTAAAAGCACTATTAAGATAGATGCTGATGATGATCTTGATCTCAGCTCTAGCCACAGGACAAAGGCCATCACTCGCAGCCAAGTCTTAGCGATGGGCTACTTTCAAATCATACGATTCTGGAATGCCTGCCAAAGAAGTCATCGCAACAGAAGTTAATCAAGATATTCCTAACGTTTTTATGTCCGAGTGCCCTATTAGAAAGACTGTCACTCTCGTGTTGGTCAGGTTCAGAGTTCTTTTTGTTGCCACAAGCTTCCTTCATTTTTTTACTCTATTTCCTTTCTTTCTTTTCTTTTTATCATCATAGTGCACGGTAGAAAGCGTGGAGGTTTCCATCGACAACCTGAATTCCCCTCGTTTATCTCTTTGTTTCTCTCCAAATGTTCACGCGCTCGTAGAAAAATACTTGCTGCATGAAAAAAAATTAAGGATGTGTGCACCGAAACGGGTAAACACGGGTAGAGTTAAAGAAACTAGAAAATCAAAGAGAGAGCTAGAGTGACAGGAAAAAGAAAAAAAAGGAAATCTACCTAAGGCTCGGAAGTGATACGGCTGAAAAGTTTCACGGCCGTGGCATATTTTTTTTGAGGATGCCAAGCGCAAGAAAAAACAGAACCAGGCCGGTAAAAGAAAGAAAAGAAAAAGAGTGCAAAGTCCTATTTAGAAAGCGATAATAGATGGCGGTGAGTGGACAGAGAGGAGAAAACGCACGGCATAAGGGGTGCGGATCACATCAGGTGGAGCGCCATAGGGCTTGTTCATGTGGTGGGGAAAAAAAAACACCGGGCAGAATGGTGCGAATCAAAAGCGAAAGGGGTGCCGTGCCATCTTTCAGGCCGTTTACGAGCGACACGGCGCAAGAAAGAGCGCGGCTTCACATCGATCACGCTCGTGCGCTGGGGCGAAAGAGGGAATGGCCGACAAAAGCAGAAATGGGGTGAGGCGGAAACCACGCGGTGCCGCGCGCACCTTTCAGGTGCCATACCTACCGACACGAGGGGCAGCATAAAAATAAAAAAAAGACGTCCTGACACTTTTGGTGGTCCGAAAATTGTGCACGTAGACAAATAACTAGAGGGTGAACGTACAAGCGTAACAGCGCGGTGCAAGCGCACGTCTGTGCCAGCAGACAAAGCGGCGCTCGTATCTCCGCGCTGTTGCTCTAGGCACAAGTCTTGTTTAGCGTGTCCGGCCGGCAGATCAACGCTAAAACGTGCTTCAAAAAAGGTTCGCTTGTTCTCCCTGCCTAGCTGCGGATCTTTGATTTCTTCGGCAGCTACATTTGCCCTGTGGCGTCAGCGATAAACACGAGACTGCTGCCGCCCCTGTGGATACTATTGACGCCACCGACATTTATGGTGGCCGCCTTCTGACGCTACTATTGTTGCTCGGAAACGGCGGGCGATGTAATATAGCCCGAACAGAAAAATAAAATGAAAAAGGTACTTCGTTTCAGGATACATGGCCGCGGAAGGACTGTGGCCTCAATGTGTCGTGTACGCAGTAGCTGATGTGTCATTCCGGAGAGCAGGAACGAGGCAAGCTACTGGTATGGATTCATTTTGCTTCCAATCGTTAAACTAAAAAAATCGGGATCACCTGACTTCTCAATATGTGTGAACTACAAGTCGGTGCGGAGTCTGAAGATTGCCATTTATGGCGAAGGAGTGCTGATTGAACAGCTGACAGCAATACGAATCTAATCGTTTTGATGACTGTCGAGTCTTCTGCTGAGACGAATGAATCCTTCTTCAAGTGTTTTTTAACAAAGCTTATGTCTTAATAGGTTCAAAAACATATAATACGTGGCACTTGATAGAAACGCGTGTACTAAGCAAACATTTATATTGGATTAGGAGTTTTGGATTGATAGCTACACTCGGCGCTTATATCGAACAACGAACAAGTGTAAATAAGTCGGAGATATGCACCGAAGAGAACCAGACAAGTTAAGCTATCAGATACCAAGTCTTGATTTCTCCATAATCAAAAGTTTCTCAGTTCGTACTGCAAATCGTAAAATATTTTACAAATCAGCATAGACGTGTTAGGTCTGTTTGCTGAATGCTGCGACACCTTGCGCAATCGAAGCCTGTTCTCCATGCGTGCGTGACTAGCATCGCAACTATTGAGCTGCTGCAAAAGAAGACAATATGAAAGTAACAGCTTCTAACAGCTTTGTTTTGCTGCTGTGCTATGCGTTGCTTTTGGACATCAAAAGTATTTTCGATAATGTGGTACATGAAGCTCGTCTAGCGGCTTTGAGCGCCAGCGGCGTTTGTGAATCTGTAATATGGTTTACTTCCGTAGAGCCATCATTCTGCAGTATCTGCACGTGCTGTAGATCCTTTCGACAATTGTGATTATCGAAGCGGACGCGCGAGCCAGATTATAGAAGACGAAGTTCTTTCAGCGGATTTCTGGAATGATTTTTATACTAAAAATGTCCCTTCATGTATTTTTATACCGAAAAGTATTTCAACGAATTTTGCAAAATCAGACCTATAGAAAACAACAACAACAACATCAACAAACTTGTTCTTGCATGTAGGAGGTAACGCTGCAAAGGCGAGTAGCCCTTGTGCTCACTTACTACTAGCTAAACTCGCAGGTGTTAGCTCTCTTTACAGTTCTCTTCGGGTACGTAGTGTATTCGTTGTGTACAGGTACGCAATGTATTTATTGCTCACTAGCATCATACTTCGAACTTTGAAATTTTGTGGCACAGGACTAGATGCTTAACTTGCGGAGTTCCGAGACGAGATAGTAGCTTTCCCTGCTGTGTGCTGTAGTAATGAGACATGATCTTTCAGGGCTTATCAAGCTGCAAATGCTTAATCCAGCGGGATAGAACAGCGTTGTGGTCGACCGCTGGAGTGCATGAAATTCGGGGCTCGCTGCCTACCGGAGTATAGTATCAGGGCAACTGCAGGAAGGTGTCCAATGTCATTTGGTGCGCCGTGCTTTTTAGTGCAACACCAAAGGGATGGCGTAAAGTGAAGCAATCAAGGACGTTGATGAAATGATGCATCGTAGCCCCCTTGCCGCAGGCTCAGAACTTTCCGACTCTCTATGCATGCGCTACTGTACACCATATAATGTGAAGCTTTCTTAAGGAGATCAACAAATTTTCTCTAACGGCTAACTGCAAGAACTATCTGGAGAATAAATAGGTGTTTTCATCGATAGATAGAGGAGGGTGTTGCCTAAAAATGTGGGCCGTTGGCGCAGGCAGTTTAGTATTGAAATGTGGACGTGTTCCATTGATATTTGCCACTGCTTATTAGACACTGTTCTATGAACCTCTTTTATGTAGAGTTCGAACACTGGGTGTCACAACAAATAACACACTTTTATCTGAACTCCGCATAAATTCACTGGTTGATATATGGGGCTTAACGTTCCAAAATTATCATAGGAATTCTGCATAAATTTACGACACGCCTCCTAACCACTAGCTTTTTGCTGAAGTACAGTTATATGATTTTTGACGACAACAACACATCAACAACAACAATAATAATAATATAATTAATAATAATAACTTTGTAGACATTTAGCAATACGACAAAGAAAGAAGTAAAAGAACTTGGCTAGCAGTTCTCTCCAAAAGCAATACCACACCCGCCAATCTTAATGAAACTAATTATTGCGTATTGATGTCTGCACAAGTTGGCATGGCATTTATCCAAAGAATCAAATTTTTTCTTGTTCCCATGAAGAACCACGATATGATTATGAGGTGCACTGTAGTAGCAAACTTCTGATTAATTTTCACCACCTGAGGTTCTATAACGCACACCTAAATTGAAGTCATCATCATCATCATCATCATCATCATCATCATCAGCCTGGCTACGTCCACTGCAGGACAAAGGCCACTCCCATGTTCCGCCAGTTCACCCCGTCCTGTGCTTGCTGCTGCCAATTTATACCCGCAAACTTCTTAATTTCATCTGCCCACCTAACCTTCTGTCTCCCACTAGCCCGCTTCCCTTCTCCGGGAATCCAGTTAGTTACCCTTAATGACCAGCGGTTATCCTGTCTACGCGCTACATGCCCGGCCCATGTCCATTTCCTCTTCTTTACTTCAACTATGATATCCTTAACCCCCGTTTGTCCCCTAATCCACTCTGCTCTCTTCTTGTCTATTAAGGTTACACCTACCATTTTTCTTTCCGTTGCTCGCTGCGTCGTCCTCAATTTAAGCTGAACCCTCTTTGTAAGTCTCCAGGTTTCTGCTCCGTAGCTAAGTACCGGCAAGATACAGCTGTTATATACCTTCCTCTTGAGGGATAGTGGCAATCTACCTGTCATAATTTGAGAGTGCTTGCCGAATGTGCTCCACCCCATTCTTATTCTTCTAGTTACTTCAATCTCGTGGTTAGGCTCTGCTGTTATTACCTGCCCTAAGTAGACATAGTCTTTTACAACTTCAAGTGAACTATTACCTATCTCGAAGCGCTGCTCCTTACTGAAGTTGTTTTACATTACTTTCGTTTTCTGCAGAATAATTTTAAGACCCACCTTTCTGCTCTCCTTGTCTAACTCCGTAATCATGAGTTGCAATTCGTCCCCTGAGTTACTCAGCAATGCAATGTCATCGGTGAAGCGCAGGTTACTAAGGTATTCTCCATTAACTCATATCCCTAACTGTTCCCATTCTAGGCTTCTTAAAACCTCCTGTACACACGCGCTAAATAGCATTGGGGAGATTGTGTCCCCCTGCCTTACACCCGTCTTGATTGGTATTCTGTTGCTTTCTTTATGAAGCACTATGGTAGCAGTTGATCCCCTGTAGATTTCTTCCAGGATGTTTATATATACTTAATATACGCCCTGATTCCGCAGTGTCTGCATGACGGCTGATATTTCTACTGAATCAAACGCGTTCTCGTAATCTATGAAGGCTATGTATAGTGGTTGGTTATACTCTGAGCATTTCTCTATTACCTGATTGATAGTATGAATGTGGTCAATTGTTGAGTAGCCTGTTCGAAATCCTGCTTGTTCCTTTGGTTGATTGAATTCTAATGTTTTCTTTACTCTGTTAGCAATTACCTTTGTAAATAGCTTGTATACTACAGAGAGCAAGCTGATCGGCCTGTAATTCTTCAAGTCCTTGTCATCTCCTTTCTCATGTATTAAGATGATGTTAGCGTTCTTCCAAGACTCTGGTACCCTTCCCGTCAGGAGACACCTCGTAAACAGGGTGGCTAGTTTTCTAACACAATCTGTCCTCCATCTTTCAGCAGATCTGATGTTACCTGATCCTCACCAGCAGCTTTGCCTCTTTGCATGCTCTCCAAAGCTTTTCTGACTTCTTCTATCATTACTGGTGGGGTGTCATCTGGGTTACTGCTAGTTCTTATAGTATTAAGGTCGTGGTTGTCTCGGCTACTGTACAAATCTCTGTAAAACTCCTCCACTATTTTAACTATCCTATCCATATTGGTAGTTATTTTGCCTTCTTTGTCTCTTAGTGCATAAATCCGACTTTTGCCTATCCCAAGTTTCCTCTTCACTGCTTTGACGCTTCCTCCATTTTTCAGAGCGTGTTCAATTCTCTCCATGTTATACCTTCTTACATCGCATACTTTACGTCTATTAATCAACTTCGAAAGCTCTGCCAGTTCTATTTTGTCTGTTGTACTTGAGACTTTCATGGTTTGACGCTTCTTAATTAGGTTCTTCGTTACCTGGGAAAGCTTGCCAGTGTCCTGTCTAACTACCCTGCCTCCTACTTCCAGTGCATACTCCGTAATATACTCGTCAGATGATGATATATGGTGTTTTTTGGCGCAAGGGCCATTTGATGGCCAAAGAGCGCCAGTTCATGGGACAAGGAATGTGGACGATGATTGTGATTAGCGGCTGTATAAGGGCCATAAAATTCCTCGCGGTAAGGTGGGTAAAAACATACAAGTAATAAAATCATGACCATGCCGTGAAAGGTGTGTGTGGTGCGAATAGATGAACAAAGTTGGTGATAATAAAAGACGATGGTGGATATGTATGGCATTAGCACAAGTGCCTCACTCGTTCATACCCTAACCCTTGCGTCCAAGGGCCGTGAGGCAAGTGCTTTCTTGTGTAGCCACCGCAGCGAAAACCTCTCAGAAGAGGTCGTGCTACGGAATGCCCGGGTATATGATATGAAAACTATGAATTTCTCTTAAAAACGCTAGCAATGATTTATGACTAAAAAGCGGTTCCCTACCGACGAACATTGCAGGGTGTAAAGGTATATGTTGTCGGTAGGGTAATGGAAAGTGTTGTTTTCTTATAGTGTCCAATTGTTTGCCCTGAATTAAAATGTGAAGAACTGTTAGTGCTTCACCACATCTGTCACACAATGGTGGGTCGCCACCGGACAAAAGATATGAGTGTGTCGTGTATGTGTGTCCTATCCTGAGTCTCGTTAGTATTACCTCTGTTTGACGCGATTTTGATACTGGCAGCCAATGACCAAGGTGTGGCTTAATAATGTGTAGTTTGTTTTGTGTGTGTGTATCCCACCTGCTCTGCCAGTAGTCCCTGAGGTTTCGTTTGAGAGACGGCTTAAGATCAAGGGCCGGGAATAATATGGGTGTAGGAGCAGTGCTTTTGTGGACGGCTGCAGCGAGCTGATCCGCCCTCACGTTGCCTTCGATCTCCCGATGCCCTGGCACCCAGCACACTACAACATGTTGTTTGAGTGTGTAGAGTGTGCACAAAATGGAGTAAAGTGAGACAAGGACCGGGGTTTTTTTTGTTTTTTAAGACTGTGCAGAGCCGTTACCACACTGAGAGAGTCTGTATAAATTATTGCTTTTTGTATTTGTAATTGTTTGATGTGCTTAGCTGCCACAAGTATCGCGTAAGCTTCTGCTGTGAAGATACTTGTGCCTGGATGTAGAGGGCCAGCATCCGAAAAGGATGGGCCGACAGCAGCGTACGACACAGAGGAGTTCGACTTGGAGGCATCTGTAAAGAACTCAGGACATGTGTATTTGTGTTGAAGTTCCAGGAAGTATGTTCGGATATGGGCAATAGGCGCATGTTTTGTAACTTCTAGAAAGGACACATCGCAGTCTATAGTCTACCATTGCCACGGTGGCGGATATGCTACAGGAGCCATTAAACTGTGTTCAAGTGAGACTCCAGTTTCCTCAGCTAGACTTTTCAGGCGAACTGAGAAGGGCTGCCTCATCGAAGGCCTGTTTTGAAACAGAATTGAGCTCGACATATCATTAAGAGTAGAGTATGAGGGGTGCTTCTTATCCGCTTTTGCCTTAAGGAAATAAACAAAGGACATGTAAGTTCTCTGCAGATGAAGCGACCACTCATTTGACTCAACATAAAGGCTTTCTATGGGGCTGGTGCGAAAAGCACCCGTAGAAAGGCGGATGCCCAAATAGTGCACAGGGTCCAGCATCTTCAAAGCACTTTGAGTTGCAGACTGATAAACAATGGCCCCATAATCTAAGCGGGTGCGAACGAGGCTTTGATACAGATTCATGAGGCATTGCCTGTCACTACCCCAAGTAGTACGTGACAACACCTTTATAACATTCATGGCTTTTAAACATTTTGTTTTTAAATACTTTATGTGTGGTGCGAAGGTCAACTTGTTGTCCAAGATTAAGCCTAAGAATTTATGCTCGGCTTTGACGGACAGACGTTGCCCGTTCAGTCGAATGTCAGGTTCCGAGTGCATGCCTCTCTTTCGAAAGAACAAGACACACGTGCTTTTTGTGGGTTAAGCCGAAATCCGTTTTCATCTGCCCATTTGGAGACCTTGTTTAAACCCAGCTGAACCTGCCGCTCACACATTGCCAAGTTGCATGACTTGAAGCCAAGCTGAACGTCGTCGACATATGTACAATAGAATATATTGCGGGGGATGGACAGGTGCAAGGAATTCATTTTGATAATAAAAAGTGTGCAACTAAGCACACCACCTTCTGGCACGCCTGTTTCCTGGACAAATGTTTGTGCGAGAACACTGCCCACACGGACACGGAATGTCCGATTGGACAAGTAACTCTCAATTATGGAAAGCATTCTACCACGCACACCCAGGTGAGACAAGTCTCTTAATATGCGAAAACGCCATGTTGTGTCGTAAGCCTTTTCGATATCGAGAAACACAGAAAGAAAGTCTTGTTTGTGGACGAAAGCGTCTCGGATATGTGCCTCGATACGCACCAGATGGTCGGTGGTAGATCTACCCTCTCGAAACCCACATTTGTATTGGTCAAGCAGATTGTGTGTTTCAAGAAAATATAAAAGTCGGCGGTTTATCATTTTTTCAAAAAGTTTACAAACGCAGCTGGTTAGTGCAATTGGCTTATACCTTGAAACAGAGGAAGGGTCCTTGCCCTGTTTCAAAATAGGGATAACAATGGCTTCTTTCCAGGAAGTAGGTATGGTGCCAGAAAGCCAGATAGCATTGTATAGGGAGAGTAAAGTTTCTCGCGTTTCAAGCTGCAGGTTTTTCAACATTTCATACATGACATGGTCGTGTCCTGGGGCAGAATTACTACAGGAATTTAGTGATGTTTGTAGCTCAGCTAAGTTGAAAGGTTGGTTGTATGCCTCGTATTTTGTACACTTGTATTCCAGTTTCTGCTTTTCGATTTTTGCTTTCTATCTTAGAAAAGCTTCAGTATAGTGTGACGAGCTAGAGACCTGCTCGAAGTGTGCACCGAGGAAGTTCGCCTGATCTTCCAGGCTGTCACCCCGTGTGTTTACGAGTGGGAGTGAATGCACTTGTCTTCCTGCTACTCTACCAACCATGTTCCAGACTTTAGCCTCTTGGGTATAAGAATTAATCCCCGACACAAACTTGTGCCAGCTTTCTCTTCTGGCCTGCCGACGCGTTCTCCTGGCCTGAGACTTCATTTTCTTAAAAGTGGCAAGATTTTCGGCTGTCGGTGAGTTCCGAAGCACCCTCCATGCTTTGTTTTGCTGCCTGCGTGCATTTTGGCACTCTGAGTTCCACAATGGCATTCGTCGTTTTCGATGATGTTCATTCGTTTGTGGTATGCTTTTTGTTGCTGCATCGATCAGAGATGCTGTGAAGTAGTCGACAGCCGCTTCAATGTCTAAAGTGCATATGTCGCGCCAATTTATATGTGTGATGGTGTAAAACTGTTCCCAGTTGGCTTTGCTTAATAGCCATTTTGGAATCTGGGGCGGACATTCAGTTGATGTAGGTGTGCTCAAAACTACGGGAAAATGGTCACTTCCGTAGGGATTAGTGATGACTTTCCAGTGAAGTAGTGGCACAAGCGATGGAGATACTATGCTCAGGTCTATTGAGGAATAGGTATTGTTAGCGAGGTTATAATAGGTTGGTTCTTTCCGATTCAGGAGACACACGCTTGAAGAGAGAAGAAACTGTTCAATCAGTCGACCTCGGGCGTCACAACGAGAGTCGCCCCATAGCCTGCTATGTGAATTAAAGTCCCCTAGAACAAGATAGGGTTCGGGAAGTTCATCCATCAAAGACTGGAATTCATGTTTGCGTAGTTGAATATGTGGAGGTATGTATATAGAGCAAACGGTGACAAGTCTGCCTAGAAGCACCACTCGAACAGCCACTGCCTCAAGAGACGTTTGGAGTTTCAAGTGTTTACATGCTAAACCTTGCTTAACTATAACAGATACATCTCCAGATGATGCCACGGCATCATCACGGTCCTTTCGGAAAATAATGTAACTGCGTAGAAAGTTGGTGTGTTTAGATTTTAAGTGTGTTTCCTGTACACACAGCACTTTTGGTGAGTGAATGTGTAGAAGTGCTTGGACATCGTCGAGGTTAGTGAGAAGGCCTCTGACATTCCATTGTCATTGTAGAATCTGTGTTTCCATATTTGATGGAAAGTGGTGCTGTGTGTACGAAAATGAAGTGGCTGTTCAAGTGGGAAGTTGTAACTTAAGTAGCACGGCCGTTGTCGGGCCCTGTTATTGGTTTCTTGGTTCTTTTAGCGCGCTCCATGGAGCCACGCCGCGTTTCCGGCACCTGAGGTACCGTGTTTGTGTCCATTGCCTCACGTGAAGCACTGGACGCCCGCGTACGCGAGCTGCTGCTGCGTATTTGCGACCTCGCCTGGTGAGACGTGGTCGGTCGACCCGACGACCCTGGAGTCACCTGAGTCTCTGGCTTGGTAGGTGGAGCAGGATTGGCTGCTTCCACCACGGGGGCGGCCACCACACCCGATGGCTCACTTTGCGTGGGCCTAGGTAGTGGCGGAGGGTGATGCGACGCTGCCCCCTGACGCGCCACATCAGCGTAAGTTGTGCCGTGAAAAGCCGAACACCTTCGGCGTGCTTCCTTGAAGGAGATATTTTCGCGAATCTTCAGTGTAATAATGTCTTTTTCTTTTTTCCACTGAGGACAAGAACGTGAATATGATGCGTGGTCTCCGTCACAGTTTACACAATGTAGGGTTTCATTACAATTTTCAGAGATGTGGCCTTGGGCACCGCATTTGGCACAAGCAGGTCGACCACGACAGCTCTGAGAGCCATGGCCGAACCTTTGACACTGGTAACATCGGCGGGGGTTTGGTATGTAGGGTCTGATCGGTGTCTTTGTATAGCCAGTTTCTGTTGTTTGTGGTAGTTCACTGGTGGCAAAGGTCAGTACCAAGTGTTTCGTGGGGTTTCCTGATTGTTCCTTCGGATAGTGATTCGCTTCACGTTGGTCACATTCTGTTCTTTCCAGCCCTCGAGGAATTCAGCCTCCGTCAGGTCAAGGAGGTCTGTGTCAGAAACATTTCCACGTGCAGAGTTCATGGATCGATGAGGTGTTACGCTGATGGGGATGTCGCCGAATGTTGCAAGGTTCTTTAGTTTGTCAAATTGTGTTTTGTGACGGAGTTCTAAAAGAAGGTCACCACTAGCCATTTTTGTAACTTTGTAGCCATCACCTAATGTGGCTGTCAGGGACCGCGATACTATGAACGGGGACACTGTTCTGGCTGTTTTGTTGGGCTTCTCACTGTGTACAACATGATAACGAGGGAAAACTTCTTTGGGTCGGCTGAAAAAGGAAAATTCTTTGGTGCGTACGCGCTTTGAAGCGGCACGATCATTGAGGAGTGGAAAACTTCTCTGCATGATAGAGGAATGTAATTCAGTAACGATGGCGGCCACCCACCACGGAGCCCAACGAGGGGACGCTACAAGGTTCATGAAACGAGAAACATGCAGACGCCAGCCGTACACCGCTGCGATAACCTAATGCGCGTAGGCCAAGGTTGGCTAGTTGCACAAGGTTAACCCAAGCCGCCCATGAAAATGGGGAAGTAACAGAAGAAATTAGAGGACAGGATAGATTTAAAGAGGAGAAAAGACAAAGATGTGGGGGAGAGAGAGATAGGAAAAGGCGACTGCCGATTTCCCCTGGGTGGGTCAGCCCAGGGGTGCCATCTACGTGAAGCCGGGGCCAAAGGGGCGTGTTGCCTCTGTCGGGGGGCCTTAAAGGTCCAATCACCCAGCGTCGGCTCAACCCCCAGGATCCCTTTTTCCCCGGACACGGCAAAGCCACGCACGGCTAGGCGTGGGAGGGAGTAGAAACTCCCACGTTAGCTCGGGTCCGTGGTGTCGCTACAATGATACTCGTCAGATTATCATTCATTGTATCTACGCTAAGGTTGGTTTCCTCACTAAGAGCCGAGTACCTGTTGTTCAGCGACACTCTGAATTCCTGTACTTTCCCTCTCAGTGCTAGCTCATTGATTGGCTTCTTGCGTATCAGTTTCTGTCGTTCCTTCTTCAAGTCTAGGCGAATTCGAGACCGTACCATTCTATGGTCACTGCATCGTACCTTGCCAACCACTTCCACATCCTGCACGATTCCTGGGTGTGCAGTCATTATAAAGTCTATTTCGTTCTTATTTTCGCCATTAGGGCTCCTCCATGTCCACTTGCGGTTTTCGCGTTTTCGGTAGAAGGTATCTAAAATCCGCAAATTATTGCGTTCTGCGAATTCTACTAGTAGCTCTCCTCTGGCGTTTCTAGTGCCGATGCCATAATCTCCTACTGCCTGGTCTTCAGCCTGCTTCTTCCCTACCTTTGCATTAAAGTCGCCCATCACAATAGAATACTGTGTTTTTACCTTACTCATTGCCGATTTCACGTCTTCATAGAAGCTTTCAACTGAAGCGTCATCATGGCTGGATGTAGGCGCGTAAGCCTGTACTACCTTCATCTTTTATCTCTCATTTAGTTTATGAACGATACCTACCACCCTTTCATTTATGCTATAGTATTTCTCTGTGTTGCCAGCTATGTTTTTGTGAATTAGGAACCCCACTCCCAGTTCTCTTCTGTCTGCCAAACCCCGATAGCAAAGGACGTGCCCATTCTGTAGCACAGTATAGGCCTCATCTGTCCTCCTAACCTCACTGAGCCCTATTATATCCCATTTAACACCCTCTAGCTCCTCGAATAGTACAGCTAGACTTCCCTCATTAGATAAGGTTCTAGCGTTAAACGTTGCCAAGTTCAGGTTCCAATGGCAGCCTGTATTCCAGAGATTTTTAGCACCCTCTGCTGCGTTGCAGATCTGACCGCCGCCATGGTCAGTTGCTTCGCAGCTGCTGGGGACTGAGGGCCGTAAGTTATTTGACGTATGCATGTGGGAGGTAGTGGCCAGATACTGCACCAAGGTGGCCAATCCTTCTCTGGTGAGGGAGAGCGTTCCCGGCGGTGGTTACCGGTGAAGCCGCACCCCAGGCCTCTTAATGCAGTTCCATCAACACGCGGATTTTTTTCCGGTTGGGAACTGCGCGGCACCGGGATTTGAACCATGGACCTCTTGCATGCGAGGCGGATGCTCTAACCACTACGTCATCGCCGCACTCGGAAATTTATGTTCTAAATGTAGGTTTCAGCGATGTATCAGTCAAGTTTGTGGTTATTTTTATAAAAATGTTTTATTGAAATGAGATTTCTGCTGATTACCCCCTTAATTAAGGGTTTAGAGAGTACGGAGTTGGGCCTCCGATTAGCCTATGGGGTGCTGTTTATTAATATATTAAGCGGACAAAATTTCAATTCGTTTGTGAGGTGATGTTACCAAATTAATCTTTTTGAAGTACACAGGCGCAATTAAACATTGCCTTCATTGAAACGAAGCCGCCGTAACCGTAGCGCAGTAGCCGATAAACTGACACGATAGATAAAACGGCAAACACAGCATAACTTTTTAAATGACGCTTTCAGCTTGTGTTCGGATGATTTCTGACGCTGAAAAGTGCTCATTCGGAAGCTCATAAGCATTTGTAACCCCATAAAGACAACTTTAGCGTGGCTGTTTGTAAATAAAGTTCATCGATGGCTCAATCTTTTCATATAAAGCAGGCATCAGAACTCAAGCGGATGACAGTGACATTAGGAAGGATGATATTTAATATGTCTAAGAAGCTTTTTGATGCATTGCTGTTTGTTAAGCTTGCAAATAAGAATACAATCAGTCGCAGAGTAGTTTATTTACACCATGCTAAAAGATGCCACAGTGTACAAACCATTCAAAAATAGTTCAGGCCTTGTGCATAAAACACAAACCGTGAAATATATCGACGTAATACAAGGTTGTCGTGACGACGATAGCTGCAATGACGCCAAAATATCAGTAGTTTGTGGCATTGCGATATGAAACTTCATAAATTATATTTTGCGGTTTTTACTACTCGAAGTCACTATACCTAATCGTGAAGAACGTTTGTGGTGGTTGGGGCAGGAATACCTTCAACCGCTTAAAGTTCGCCTACTTGCACCAAAGTTCAAGCGTTTTACAAGCTTTCGTCTTCATCAAGCTGCGGTTGTTGCATGATCGACTTCGAGATCTCAGCGTCGCAGTAAAGCGAGCGTCAATATCCACCCGCCGTATGCCGTTGAAAAATTCACAGAATTTGATATATTTACAGAGATTCGTAACTGTAATACATGCCTGATGTGCTTGCGTCGCATCACATTCAAATACTGCCAGTTAGTGGGCACATCCATGGTGCTTTGTCTTTTCCCACTTTTGCCTATAGGCAGCTGCTTTCGCTTTTAGTAGCTGCAATGCAACCACGAGTGAAACTTTCGTGCGTTGCGTTTTTTGCATTTATTTGTGTCCCGAGATAAATAATCGCTTACGCCTAGACACTGTTTAGTGTTG
Organism: Rhipicephalus microplus; assembly: GCF_043290135.1. NCBI lineage: Eukaryota > Metazoa > Arthropoda > Arachnida > Ixodida > Ixodidae > Rhipicephalus > Rhipicephalus microplus. The sequence goes on from NC_134710.1 coordinate 155,429,844, forward strand.
CCCATGTCCGACTGGAGTGTAGTCGAAGCGAAAGAAAGCCCGGCGACGCGCTGTGCCGATTCTGCTTTCCAGCGCTTCCATTTACCCAGCAAGCAATGCCGGCGCGACGACCATCTGCAGCTGAGCAAGCAAGTGGAAGCGCGTCCGCGGTGTGCCGCGTGGATAATTGACCTGGCCCGGTGTGCGTT